>NW_006290662.1:243121-264916 GCF_000327345.1 Myotis davidii | reverse complement strand
GGAAACAAATGACAATGTAAACACAACAATCCAAAATCTATGGGACAAAATGAAAAGCAAGTTCATAGCTCTACAGGCCTACCTCAAAAAAACAAGAAAAAAAATGGTAATAAATTATCTAACTTTGTATCTTAAAGAATTAGAAAGAGAGCAACAAGAAAAGCCCACGATAACCAGAAGGAAGGAGATAATAAAGATCAGAGCAGAAATAAATGACATAGAGACAAAAAAACAAACAAACAAAACAAAACAAAAAATACAAAAGATCATTGAAACCAGGAGCTGGTTCTTTGAAAGGATTAACAAGATTGATGAACTTCTAGCCAGGCTCACCAACAAACAAATAGAGAGAACCCAAATAAACAAAATCAGAAATGAAAGAGGTGAAGTAAAAACTGACCTCACAGATATATAAAGGATTGTAAAATATATACTATGAACAACTCTACTCCAACAAACTGGACAAGCTCGACGAAATGGACACATTCCTAGAAAAATACAAGCTTCCAAAACTCAATCAGGACGAATAAAAAAAACGTGATTAGGCCAATAACTACTGATGAAATAGAAACAGTAATCAAAAAGCTTCCAGCGAACAAAGGCCCTCGACCAGATGGCTTCACAGGAGAGTTTTATCGAGCATTCAAAGAAGAACTAAAGCCAACCCTTCTCAGACTATTCCAAAAAATTAAAGAGGAAGGCACACTTCCAAGCTCTTTCTATGAAGCCAGCATTACCCTAATCCCAAAACCAGATAAAGACATCACAAAGAAAGAGAATTACAGGCCAATATCCTCGATGAACAGAGATGCTAAAATCCTCAACAAAATTCTAGCAAACAGGATCCAGCATTACATTAGAAGGATCATGCACATGACCAAGTGGGATTTATTTCAGGAATGCAAGGCTGGTACAATAGCTGCAAATCGATAAATGTGATACATCACATAAACAAACTGAGAGATTAAAATCACAACATCATATCAATTGATGCAGCAAAGGCATTTGACAAAGTCCAATACCCTTTCTGATATAAATGCTCAGGAAAGTGGTAATAGAGGGATCATACCTCAACATAATAAAAGCCTTATATGAAAAAATTACAGCCAACATCATACTCAATGGACAAAAACTAAAACCATTTCCCCTAAGAACAGGAACAAGATAAGGATGCCTGCTTTCACCACTCCTGTTCAACATAGTACTGGAAGTGCTAGCCACAGCAATCAGATAAAAAGAAGAAATAAATGGCATCAAAATTGGAAAAGAAGAAGTAAAATTTTCATTATTCACAGATGACATGATACTATACATAGAAAACCCTAAAGGCTCCATGAAAAGATTGTTAGACTTAATAAATTAGTTCGGCAATGTGGAAGGGTACAAAATTAATGCCAAGAAATCTATGGCATTTTTATACACCAACTAGAGGCCTGGGGCACAAAATTAGTGCATGGCGGAGTCCCCTCATCCAAGCCTGCACCCTGTCCAATCCGGGACCCCTTGGGGGATGTCTGACTGCCGGTTTAGGCCCGACCTCCAGGATTGGGCTTAAACCGGCAGTTGGATAACCCTCTCACAATCTGGGACCACTGCTTTCTTACTGTGCACCTGCTTGCCTGCCTGATCACCCCAAACTTCCCCCAACTGCTGGCCTGGTCATCCCTCACTGCCCCACCTGCCAGCCTGGTAGCTCTATATTGCCTCCCTCTGCGGGCCTGGTTGCTCCACACAGCCTGCTGCTCAGTCATTTGGTTGCCCCTCACTAACCCCCCTGCCAGCCTCATCGCCCCACACAGCCTGTTTGGTTGTCCATTCGGTTGTGATGATTGCTTAGGCTTTTATATAAATAGGTTCAACATAGTACTGGAAGTACTAGCCATTGCGATAAGACACGAAGAAGAAATAAAAGGCATCCAGATTGGAAGAGAGGAAGTAAAGCTGTCCTTATTTGCAGATGACATGATACTGTACATACAGAACCCTAAAGACTCCATCAAAAAATTATTAGACTTAATAAATGAATTCGGCAATGTAGCAGGATACAAAATTAATGCTAAGAAATCCATGGCATTTCTTTACACCAATAGTGAACTTACAGAAGGTGAATCTACAGAAGCAATCCCATTTACCATTGCACCAAAAAAATTAAAATACCTAGGAATAAACTTAACTAAGGAGGTAAAAGACTTATATGCCGAAAACTACAGGACACTGAAAAAACAGATAGAGGAAGACATAAACAGATGGAAGAATATGCCGTGTTCATGGATTGGTAGAATCAACATCATCAAAATGTCCATACTACCAAAAGCAATCTATAGATTCAATGCAATCCCCATTAAATTACCAAAGGCATATTTCAAAGACCTAGAACAAACTCTCCAAAAATTCATCTTGAACAATATCTGCAGCCATCTTGAGAAAGAAAAACAAGGTTAGAGGGATCACAATGCCAAATATCAAGCGATACTACAAAGCCATTGTCCTCAAAACTGCCTGGTACTGGCACAAGAACAGACATATAGACTAAAGGAATAGAAGAGAGAACCCAGAAATCAACCTAAACCACTATGCACCATTAGTATCTGACAAAGGATGCAAGCGCATGGAATGGAGTCAAGACAGTCTCTTCAATAAATGGTGTTGGGAATATTGGACAGATACATGCAAAAAAATGAAACTAGAACACCAACTTACACCATACACAAAAATAAACTCAAAATGGATAAAGGACTTAAATGTAAGACAGGAAACCATAAAAAATCCTAGAAGAAGCCATAGGCAGTAAAATAGCAGACATTTGTCGAAGCAACATATTTATCAATACAGCTCCTATGGCAATGGGAACCAAGAAGAAAACAAAAAAATGGGACTACATCAAAATAAAAAGCTTCTGCACAGCAAAAGAAACCATCAACAAAACAATAAGAATAACCAATGCATGGGAGAACATATTTGACAATGTTATCTCTGATAAGGGGCTAATCTCCAACATTTATAGGAAACTCATACAATTTAACAAAAGGAAGATAAACACCCAATCAAAAAAATGGGCAAAGGACCTAAATAGATACTTTTCTAAAGAGGACATAAGGAAAGCCAAGAGAGATAATAGAAAAATGCATCCTCATTCACTGCTGGTGGGAATGCAGACTGGTGCTGCCACTGTGGAGAACAGTATGGAGTTTCTTCAAAAAAACTAAAAATGGAACTCCCATTTGACCCAGTGATACCACTTCTAGGAATATATCCCAAGAAATGAGAAACACCAATCAGAAAGGATATATGCACCCATATATTCATAGCAGCACAATTTACAATGGTTTAGATTTGGAAACAGCTTAAGTGCCCATCCACAGATGAGCAGATTAAAAATGGTGGTACATCTACACAATGGAATACTATGCTGCTATGAAAAGGAAGGAACTCCTACCATTTGCAACAGCATGGATGGAGCTGGAGAGCATTATGCTAAGCTAAATAAGTAAGTCAGAGAAAGATAAATATCACATGATCTCACTCATTTGTGGATTAAAATGAACAACATAAACCGATGAACAAAAAAAGATCCAAAGACAGAGAAACATTGATCAGATGCTCAAACCTCAGAGGGAAGGTAGGGAAGGGATGGGGTAAGGAGGAGAGATCAACCAAAGGACTTGTATGCATGCATATAAGCATACCCAATGGACACAGACACGAGGGGAGTGAGGACATGAGCAGGAGTGGGGTGGAGGGCACTGGAGAGATAAGAACACATATATAATACCTTAATCAATAAAGAAAAAAAAAAGAAGCACTCCCCTGAAGGAGTTTTGCTGATTCTGGAGATTAAGGAAGAACTTCCTGGTGGCAATTAATTAATTGCATGCAACACTTTAATTTAAAATGAGTCTTTCTAATTTTGTAATAAATAAAACCGACTAAACTGTGAAAGTAAAATTAAACTAAATGTTGATGACCATATTGCTAACCTTGTCTATGTACTTAAGCATGTTACTTTTGGAATCTTAGTGCCAATGATGCTAGGAACACAGTCTGTATAGCTAAGAGCATTCAGCTGAGTCTGAGAGCTCACACTGATCTCTTTAAACATGCTCACCATGTGGATTGCCAGGGGAACCAAGTTAGAACTGGGCTGGGGCTGAGCATTTCTATTATCAATACCCAGGCTTGGTCCATGCTGTCCTTTTCTAAACCCAAAGACGGGGCAACAGCATTTGCTTCTCCATCAGGTGAGTTTTCTTTGGGACTTCAGGGCTTCTGAAGCCAGGGGAATCTGTGAGGAGCAGAGGGCACACCGGGGAAGCTGACAGTGCATATTCATCCTATAAATCTTAACCATTTGGTAAAATGCTCATTTGTTCATTCTTATCCCCATTAATCAGATACTCCTGGAAAGCCAAGCTTGTCTGGGTTGTTTCCAGGCCTGTACACAAGTGTTACTTACAAAGAGATTTTCCATCTACTAACTCCTACCCGTGCTGCAGCTTTGAAGCCTTTTATGAACCTTTTAGGCAGAATACATTACTCCATCTGAATTTTCTCACCTTCAAGTGGGGCTCAATAGCAAACATCATGCTCTAATTTTTCTGGCCGCAATCTTGGTCTGTTTTTCAGGCTTGTCTGGGCTTTGGGCCTGTGCTAAGTGGGGACACCAGTTCTGCTCCTACACTGTGCTATAAGACCTCCCACACAACCTTGCCTGCACCCACAGGATTTTTATAAAAAGCCTCAGCAGCTGGTTACTGGTCAACTAAGGAAAAGACTTTAGGTCTTGCCTTTCTTTCTCTAGCTCCTACTTATCTAAAGTTTCAGATTCTCTGGTAACACCATCATAAGTTGACCTTTTTTCTATATTTCCCTGTTTAGACTATATGACTGAACTCCAGCCTCTTCTCCAGGGCCAACTCAGAAATGCCACAGGCTGTGGTGGCTACAGATATATCAGGGTTTTAGTCTTCACAGCCCTAAAGCACCCAGTCCAGAACTCTCATACGGTACAGTGCGACCCAATTTGTGGAAAGAGGTTGGACACTTTTTGTCCACCCGCTACCATGGCCTGGGGCTTTTCTGGGGCCACTGGACCCTACCTCACACTAAGCCCAGCCCTGACCTGACCATCAGCTGGAACATGGCTCTTTCTTCTTCAGAACACATGCAGCTCTTTGCTTGTCTTCAGTGCTTTAAGTCCAGCTTGTATAAGAGTCACTTGGCTCAATATCTTTCACCCTCTATAGAGCATCATCTCTTCATGGGTTGATGAAACCCTGGTCCCCCTTTAGGGTAAATAGTGTCTAGCATATTTAAGGATTTCAAAAGTTTCTGAAATTAATTAATTCTATTGTGGCTGCCCATCATGGCACAACTCTCAGAGAGAATAAACAGCAAAGATGCAGAAAGGGAGAATAGATATGAGTGGAAGGCTTAAGTTTCAGAGAATTTACTTGGAAACAGCACGTAAAATGCTCTTTGAATACGCAGTGTTTTGGATTTACATTATAAAGCCTCTTCTTAAAAGTTTGTCTTGGTTAATATCATTGACATAATTAATATTTAACCATCCAATTTCTTTGTAGTCACCACTAATACAAAGTATTCTAAAATTTTCAACTTTATAAAGATGATGTACAGCCCTCTCTATGGGAAGAGCAGTGAATATTTGAACCATAATATAATCTTCCACAAACTTCCTCCAGGCTCCCTCATACCACATTTCTCCCAAAAGAACCAAGTTAATTTTGCATTGAACCATGGTCTTTTAATTGTAAGCCCATCCTCTGTAGTACCCATAGAGTGGTTTTAGGACAAGCCCTCGGGTATCTTGTGTCAGAGAGATTTCCTGGTGTCAGAGAGATTTCTTGACCTGTATCAAAAACCCGCTTGGACCTGTGGCATCAGGAAGAGAACTTATTTAGGAGAGGCCCCTCCAGAACAAAGGCTTTCTTCTACTATAAGCAGAACAGAGTTCTCATTGCCTTCCAGAGGTTCTCTACATTCAGTAAGCCTGGACATCAGCAAACCTGATGTATATTTAAACCGTAGTCATTAGCATTTTTTGGATTTATATATTTGCAGTTACCTTCATCATGTGCTATTGTGCCTATTTGGTTTCTCTTTTTTATGTTCACATAACATTCTACATTCTCCTTCTTAACCGCAATCTCTCTTATAATTGCTCTCTCCCCTGACTTCTTCACAGGTAGCCACATCTAAGCCTTCCCCTTCTATGCCCAATTGTGTCCATCCTGTTCCTTTACATTAACGATATCTTAAGATATCCTTGGCCATTTCTTTTGGAGCTGGAATGCTGACTTCCTGATTTAGGATACATATATGAGACCCATTCTATTATGCATTCTACACATCAGCTTCCCAAGACCCCCTTTTAACTCATTTTATTTATTACTCTTATTCCTGTAGAATCCTGAATTTCCATCATTATGGAAACAGGTCACATAATCTTCAGTCTCATAAAACTGGAGCCAAAGTTCAGGTGATGGTGAGATTGGGAAGAACCTGGAATCTCCTTCTAGACTCCTTTTATGGAGTCCTTTTAGGTATCCTAGAAGGAGAGTGCTGAATATTTTAAGCAAGGAGAAGCTTTGTATGCAAGCAGAAAAATGCCTATAGGCCACTGGCCAGTACCATGCAGCTGATACTGCTCATTGCCATCCCATGAAGTGTCTGCTCATTGGAGAAAGGGGATGACCAGAGGCACTTTGCTAATGTTAAAGTCAAGCCAATAAAAAGTGCAATAATATTTAATGTAAGAAAATGGTTATCTTACAGCACAGTGGGTGTAATATGCTCACTGATCTGTTTTCCTTACCTACCTGTCAAAACTATAGTTTGAAGATTCATATCAAATTTATTTTAGTTTGCAAAGAAAGGCTGTTGCCATGGGTGTTAGGAGGAAAAGCATTGTGTTGCTGACTGCTAATTGGAAAACAGCTTGTTTGGTATGGATTTCCCAGGGATGGGGTGGCAGCAAAGAGATAAAACAGCACCCTCTCTTACAACAAGACAGCAGTTTTCTCATCTGCAACCTAGAGAAAATCATAATATCTATCTCATATGGTTACGTTTGAGGATGCAACAGGAGAATGCATGTACAGTGCTTCACATAAAACATAGCACCTAGGATGTTATAAAAAATGTTAGTTTGCATTGTTTTTTTTTTTTAAAGGCATTCCCTGACCAGTTTTTGAAAGTGTAATCATCACTATGCTTTGTATGCCAAGATGATGGTTTGGAACTTTGGAAGATCCTTAGGTAAGTGTACAATTAGCATTACTTCTCCAGAACTGGGATTGTGATCCTTCACCCCAATTCTAGATGCCTTCCTCAAGTCATTGTATATATTAATCACTGAAGTGGTTGCCAGAAAATGGAGTGAAGTTAAACTCCCATATGGCCCAAATTATAATTCTGTAACAGCTCCTATTTGTTGAGTGCATGTCAAGGCACCAGCATCATTCATGGTTTCTAATATACATGATCTCATTTTCATTTAATCCACAAAAAAACTTTAATTGAAGGTAGTTCATTAGCACCATTTTTCACACTAGGAAAATGAAGCAAAGAAAGGGTTAGCACTTGTCTAGTGCTACCTGGTAATATAGCAAGTAGCAGGCTGGGAAAATCCTGTCTGGGTTAAAGCCTGAGCTGTAACATACCGTATTTGAGACTGTTGTACTATTAGTAATGATTATATAAATATTCTTCTATTCCTTATTTTTTATATTTCTGTAGTGTTCTTATGTCTATTATCACTTCAAATAAAAGACTGAAAATCTATTTTAAAGCAAAATGATTATAAGTAAAATTTCCTCATATACTTAAAGATTTATCAAAGTAAATTATTTTAATTTTATAAAATTTCTTGTTCAGAATTAAATTGCTCAATTTATAGTACTTCATAAATTACTTTGATACATTTAGCTATCTCTTTTTTAGCATCTCTTTAAATTTTTAATTTCAGAGCAGAGAACACTGACAAAGATGAGAATTCAAAATAAAATGAATGCATACAGAAGTCTGTATGCAGCACTAAGATTTCCTAATGCCTCACTATTTTAATGCCTATCACATGGATACAAGCTTGGACTTAAAATATTATGACTTCACCTTGAATCATACATTTAATGATTATTTTATGCCTTTCTGAATTTGTTTCTACTTCCTCTTTCACAACAGCCATGGTTTTACTGACACTGAAGTGACAACTAATCATGAGACCAGAGTTGATGTTATTTTATAGTTTGCATGTACATGTGAGTGCTGTGGTAGTATTAGCAATGTACCCATGTACCAGATTTAGTAATTTTGGCTTGCTTAACTATTCACTGTTAAGGTACATATAGGGGTAGAGTAACTAAAACAGGCTGCTATCATGACTTAACTGAAATTCTCACCATGTTATGCCTTTTCTCAAGAATAAAAATAGTTTGAATTATTTTCTTCAGTGTTATTTGGATGCTAAAATTTTTGTTAGTCTCTTTTAATTTTTTAAGGTAATGACTAAATAAGACACTGTCCTTGGAGCTTTCACATAACTTTTCTTATTTAAGCCTCCAAACAACACTAGGATAAGTGGTACTATGCCATTTTTAAAAGTAATTTTATTGAGACATAATAAATATACAATAAACTGTAAATTATAAAGTGTGCAATTTCATAAGTTTTAACATATGTATACAAATGTGAAACCATGACTATAATCAAGATAGTGAACTTGAACTATCCATCACCTACAGAAGTTTTTTCCTACTCCTTTGTAATCTGTTCCTCCATCCCTCCTTGCCCAAGCAACCATTCAATTGCCTCTGTCACTATAAATTAGTGTATATTTTCAAGCATTTTATACAAATAGAATCATATAATAGGTGGTTTTGTGTGCCTGACTTATTTCAATTAGCATAATTTTTTTCAAGTTTCATCCATATTGCAGCAAATATTAGGTCATTCCTTTTTATTACTGAACTAGAAGCCTGGTGCACAAAATTTGTGCACAGTGTGGGGATGGGAGGTTTCCTCAGCTCGGCCTGCACCATCTTCAATCTGGGACCCTTGGGGGATGTCTGACTGCCACAGGGATCAGCAGTTGGACATCCCTCTCGCAACCCAAGACTGCTGGCTCCCAACTGCTCGCCTGCCTGATTGCCCCTAACCTCTCTGCCTGCTGGCCTGATTGCCCCTACCTCTCCCCGCTGCCTGACTGATTACCCCTAACCTCTCTGTCTGCCTGCCTGATCACCCCCAACTTCCTTCCCCTGCCAGCCTGATTGCCCCTAACTGCCTCTGCCTTGGCCTCCACCACCATGGCTTTGTCCAGAGGGAAGTCAGACGTCTGGAAGATGGCCAGTTTAATTAGCATATTACCCTTTTATTGCGGGCCTGATCTCTACCCCAACTGCCCTCCTCTGCTGGCCAATTTGGTTCTGACTAGTCTCTTTCTATGCCAGTCAGCATCAAAAGCTCTGCTTCCTAGGCAGCCATTGGCTCCTCACACTTCACCCAGATTTGGTTCTGATTGGTCGGTTTCAATGCCAGTCAGCATCTCCAGGCCTATCTTTGGGCCTGATCATAGAGGTGGGGCTAATCAGCAGCTGCCCTAGGCTGCTGGCCAGGGGGCTGAACTGCTGACCTCTGGGAGAGAGAGAGAGATGCTTGGCTGCTGGTGATGCCCGAAGAGAGAGAAACACCCTGCTTCTCTCTCCAGGCCTCACCAGCAGCTGCTGTCACAGTTGATCAGCCCTACCTCTCTCTCTCTCCCAGAGGTCAGCAGTTTCAGCCTGCTCACTTGCAGCGTGCGCAGCCTGGCATTCAGTCAAGCCTTTGGTTGTTTTGGATGTTACGGACACTGGCTCTTTATATATATAATATTTCCATTGTATGGATATTGAAAGACATTTGGATTATTTCTAATTTTTGGTTACCATAAATAATGTTCCTATGAACATTAATGTATGTTTCTGTGGATAAATATCTAGGAGCAGAATTGCTGGCTTATATGGTAACTCCATATTTAACTTTTGGAAAACTGTCTTACTGTTTTCCAAAGTGGCTACAAAATTTTACGTTTCAACTAGAATTTAAAAATATATGAATAGCCCTAGCTGGCTTGGCTCAGTGGATAGAGCATCAGCCTGTGGACTGAAGTGTTCTGGGTTCAATTCCTTTCAAGGGTATATGCCTGGGGTTGTGGGCTCAATCCCCAGTAGGGGGCATTCAGAAGGCAGCAGATCAATGATTCTCTCTCACCACTGATGTTTCTCTCTCTCTCCTTTCCTCTCTGAAATCAATCAATCAATCAATCATATAAATATTATTTATATCTATATCTATATGAATAAACTGACTTATAGAATGGAACAAATTTATTTAAGGCTACATGGTGTTAAGTTCAAATTTCCCAGAGTATATAATTTCAAAAATCCAAGTGAAGTGATGGCAAGTTCCTTCAGGATAAAGATGCTTCTTAGACTTATTTAATTTATAGCATAGGTAGCTCTTAATAAAATTGCTTACTTAGCTCATAGCCCAGCTCTACCACTTGCTGGTTATATAGCAATGCTAAGAAAGATTCTTAACCTCTCCATTCTTCAATTTCTCACATATAGAAAGGGGAATAATGATAGATACCTGATAAGATTGTTTGGTGATTAAACATATTCATACTTATAAAACACCTTGCCAAATCCCTGGAACACATAAATAGTTTAATAAATATTGGTTGTTTTTATTATTATTATTGCTGTTGTTGCTATAGTTTGTACCTAGAATAAATCGTGATAGATGTAAAATCAACCCTCCTTAAATAATCACTCCAACAGTCTTTGAGATATATGAATGGCATCTTTTTCCAGGAGGGACACTTGATTCATGTCTCAAAATATGTGGCACTGTGTATATAGAAATGAACAAGGGGCTTTTCTGCTTGTGAGGCTCTCAGTCTAGTGTAGTAGTTCTCAGCTGTTTGGAGCTTTGAGCATTTGATGGAAGTTATGGACCTTCTCTCTGGGAAAGTTCACATGTATAAGGCACTCTGTAACTCATTTCAATTATGGCATGAGAACTAACATTTAGTATACACCCCATCTGTGACAGACTTTCTGTTAGACACTTTACATCCAGGGGCTCATTTAATTCTCATAACTCTAAAAGAGAGAAACCATCACTTTCATTCATAGGGGAGAAAACTAAAGTTCACAGAAGAAAGTGTTTTCTCAAATCACATAGTAGTGGTAATGCTTGCTGTTTCCAAAGTCATTTTTTCTCTGCTACCTTTTCCATGTACTTTTAAACTATAATAGCCATGTACTTTTAAACTATAAGAGCTACCTATGCTATAAATTAAAGATGAAATTGCTTCAAAACTCCTTCTATGATTTGACAGTCTATATTCAAGCATTTTAGCATAATTGGAGAAGTCAGTGGGCAGCAGTTCTAGCTTGCTATAGCAGAAGCCAGTAAGCCATCTACTTATGATTCTGTTGGCGAAGTTTCTCTGCTTTCTTTCCTCTTGATAACACAGGAGGGTGTCATTTTAAAGGATGCCAAGCCCAACATGGTTCTTGCACCTAAGTTGCAACATTAATTATTGGCTGGTTGAACAATATGCATCCATTGTATAAATGAGCCCATTCATTTTGGCACATTGTCTTCAAATCACAATGTGCTCAAGTCACTCTACTCTAATACAAGGCAGTTTCATAACGTGCTTGTTATTGATTGGAGGGTGAAAAGAGTGTTTTGCACTTTCAGACCTCTAACCCAATTTGCCAGACACTGTCCTTCATAACAACTTTTAAGCAGAAGAGGATATACTCTACCACTTTCCAGAGTGGAATTTTAAATTCTGCTGCTGAGTACACCTCATTGGGCAGAACCTGAAAGGAGATCCTTGTTGTGTCAAGAGCTGGATTCCAAAACACAAAAGGTATCCCTTCAGTGGCTGTTGTTCTTCCAAACTCAGTGGAAAGGCCTGGCAACAATCTCAGTGTGGTATTGTGTCAGGTGGGAAACGAGGGCAAGGTTGGTGGGGATATGTTAAAACCCACTTGTACCTCCTAGACTCAGAGAAGGTTTCCCCTGGGCTCAGATGCCAGATTCCTTTTATCTGTATTTTCTAAGGTGTGTGAATTGGAGGGAAAGATACAAGAGCTGGCATATGCATTCAATAATTATATTAATCACAAGAGAAAACACATTCTGAGCTCTATTTCACTGTTTTTAATTCCCTTTGCCCCTGTGCCAGAGGGATACAATTTTCAGGACCAGCCATCCTCCTTCCTCTTCACATACAGAAAGTAAAAGGGATAATTATCCCCCAGGAACACCTTAATTGCTCCAATTAACCTGACAACTTTTTGCAATCAAAGCCAGGCAGAGAAGAGGATTTAAAGTGATCAAACACAATTTTATGGGCAGTACATAAATAATAGACAAGGCAGAGCATTTATAAAGAATGGACTCTGAAATTACATAGGCTTACACTTAGGGACTTTTCTACTACCATTACCGAGAAAAAAACACCACAACATTTTAGGAGCTTTTAATCCTAACACCACTACATCTTTTTAAACAATATATTACATATTCATAATTATCTGTGCATTTAAACTATCTGTAGAAACCTTCTGTGAGTGAGACTGTTTAATTGCTTTCTTAGGCAGGCAAGCCTGGGTTTGAGCCCTCCTTCAAGAACTAATTTGCATTGCAATATTGGATAGATAACCAAACCTTTCTGAACCTCACTATCCTTATCTGTGTATGAGATACTTATCATACATCATTTCAGTCAATCTTCACAACTCTAAGAGGTGTATATTCTCTCCATTTTTTAGATGATAGACTATAGCCTCAGTGAATCAAAGTGACCATCCCAAGTTCACAGTTTAGCTTACTGGCAAATTAGAATTCATTGAATTTTTTTAACTTCCTATAACATTCGCTGAGAATTTAGTATGCACCAGCACTCTGTTAAATATTTGGGGCATAATGGTAAAGATACTGACATAGTCTCTTTCCATGGAACTTAAATAGAATTCAGCTCTGTTTGACTTCAAAGCCCATATCCTAATAGCTATACCATAGTATCTTGCCTTCCTCACATGCTTGTAGGCTCAGATGAATGATGGATATAAAAGTGCTATAGTTATTAAGGGAGTTGTGTTATGTATGTGACACACACACAAGCTCACTTAGACATAACTGAAGTAACTATATAACTAAAATTGGGTCATTTGGGTCAAAATCAGTTAATTTTACAAATAAAATGTGATATAAAACATATAGTCATGATGTTGCAGAAGTGAAGGGAACCAGGGTTGCTAAAGTAATTGTGGTGATAGAAATGTATTAGCCTCAGAAGCTACTGAGGTGGTTCATTCTATCCTAGTACAGTGTAAAAATATATATATATTTGAATATATATATATTCAAAGGGGGAGCACCGCTCAGTCAGAAGCCAGGCTCATGGCCTCTCCCACTTCTGCTGCAGGCAGACAGTAAGGAGTGAGGGGTCCTGGACTGCGGAAGCCCCAGATGGCAAGAAGGATGTCTGAAGGTTGGCTTAGGCCCAAGCCCTGGGAACAGACTGACAGATCTCAGAGGGAAGGGGGCTAGAAGAGACTAATCAAAGAATTTGTATACATATATGCATAAGCTGTGGACACAGACAATAGTGCAGTACGCCTGGGGGTTGGGGACCTGTGGAAGGGGTCAATGAGGAAAAAATGGGGGATATCTGTAATACTCTCGACAAAGTAATATGCTAATGATATGCTAAGGCTGCTCAACTGCTCACTATGACATGCACTGACCACCAGAGGCAGACAGTTGACCGATTGACCAGTCACTATGATGTGCACTGACCACTAGGAGGCAGATACTCTGACCCGTAGGTTAGCTTGCTGCTGGGGTCAGGCCGATTGGGACTGGGCAAGATGGGCTGGACACGCCCTGGAGCCCTCCTGCAGTCCCTCCTCAGCCCTGATCATGCTCTGGTGGAGTCTGTCTGCCTGGCCTGCTCCCTCTCACAACCTGGGACCCCCTGGAGGATGTTGGAGAGCTGGTTTCTGCCTGATCCCCATAGGCCAGGCAGAGGGACCCCAGATTCGTGCACCAGGCATGAATATATACCGAAAATAGGTTAATGGTTGCTGAGATCTAAGAGTGGGAACAAGGAGTGACTGCCCATGGGCAAGCATTTCTTTTAGGAGGAATGAAAGTGTTCTAAAATTGGATTGTGGTAACGGTTGCACAACTCTGAAAATTTACTAACAATCTTTGAATTGAACAATTAAAAAGAGTGAATTTTATGGTAAAGTATACCTCAAATAAAGCTGCTGAAATAAAAATATAAATTAATAAAGGCATATGAGTTAGTATTGATGGGAAGTGTGGTGAGTTAAGGTATTTCTGGATTGATGAAGGAAGAGACAGGGTCACCAGAGGCAGTCACACAGCTTTACTGGGAAGTGCAGGGACAAGATCACTTTAGAGGAGAAGTTGGTTCTAGCAAATATTCCAAAGACAGCATCATGGGGCTTTCACCAGGAAGAGTAATAGGGGCAAGGGAACTCTCTGAGGAGAGGGCAGTTAAAGAGGGAGATTCCATGTCTAAGTCCCATTGCTCAGCACCAGTTTAGAAGTCGCTGGGTCAGAAAGCTCTGAAGGGCAGTGGTGGTTTGAAGTCTATTATAAACACAGAGTTGGTGTTATCTATGATTAAGAGAATCTGGGTGTAATTTCACAGGGAATGTAAAGTAGGTAGGCTTTATAGATTATGTTTATTTGGACCATATTTAAAGAAATTTGATGTATAAGAGTTTGAGTTTGGTACTTGGTGCCACAGGGCTTTGGGCTAAGGTCCCAGCCTGCTTAAAAGAAATAGACAACATCATTTTAGACCAATACACAGGGGCCATCTCTGGCCTATTTATATAACAGGAAAGTGCCATGAATTTGCTACATCACTTAGCTCATAGTAGGTAGTCAGCCTAAAAAATTATAGTGGTTAAGAGCAATGGCTTTGCCCTAACTTAGTGGTTCTCAACCTTTCTAATGTCACGACCCTTTAACACAGTTCTTAATGTTGTGGTGACTCCCAACCATAAAATTATTTTCATTGCTACTTCATAACTGTAGTTTTGCTACTGTAACAATATGTAATTATATATGTCTTTTCTGATGGTCTTAGGTGACCTCTGTGAAAGAGTCATTCGATCCCCAAAAGGACGCGACCCACAGGTTGAGAACCGCTGCCCTAGCTGGTTTGGCTCAGCGGATAGACCGGATAGACCGTCAGCCTGCTGACTGAAGGGTCCGGGTTTGATTCTGGTCAAGGGTACATGCCCAGGTTGAGGGCTCGATCCCCAGTAAGGGGCGTGCAGGAGGCAGCTGATCCATGATTCTCTCTCATCAAGGATGTTTCTCTCTCTCTCTCCCTCTCCCTTCCTCTCTGAAATCAATTAAAAAAAAAACCAAACTATTTTTTTAAAAAAGAGCAACAGATTTGTCGTCAACCTAGATAGGTCAGATACCTGTTATGTAATGATCCTGGGCAACTTTACATGTCTCAATTTTCTCATTTATATAAGAGAAAAATATGAACATTTCCAACAAGACTGTGAGGATTACAGTTGGTAGATCTTATTATTATTTCAGAAACTTAATAGCAATCCATTTTTAGAAACTTCAGGAAGAAGAGTATTTTTAATTAATAAAATGCCTACACTATTTCTAATTCAGTACAACTTTTAAATCAGTATTACTATCAAAAGAGCAAACAGTCTTCCATAGAAATGAAAATATCTTGTCATCAGCCCAGCACAGGGAATAGATTGGCACCAACTAATTTTCATGCTCTTTAGGGGAGCCATAGCACAAACACCCAGGCATGAATGACTCTTGAGCAGAATGTGTCACTGCTCTAAATCAGGTGTCTATATCTGGTGACAGAACATGCCTCATTGGATCATTTTCAGGATTAGATGAAGTAATACATGCAACAGCACCCAGTTCAGTTACTATTATTAGGAAATTGAGTCTCAGAGATGTTAAGTAGCTTGCCAAAGATCACAATAGTAAATACTAAATCTAAGATTTGAACTCAGTTGATCTGATTTCTAGAGGTTGTATTCCTAACCATTGAACCCCACAACTTACTGGCTGTGGAACGAAGGTAAGTTTAACCTCTCTTACCCTCATTCTCTTCATTTTTAAAATATGAGAGTTAATAGCACCTCCACATAGGATTGTTATGATAATTAAATGAGATAATATAAAATACTCAGAAGAGTCACATCTGAAGGATGTTCAATAAATGTTACTGAGTATTCTTTCTATTACTATGATTTTTTTTTCCAGGGGCACTTTCAGTTTAAAATCTCTCTACTGGAATTAAGTCACAACTTGGGGGTTGTGGGGAGAGACTTGGAAGGGAAGTGCATCTGGGCTCTGGGACCAGTTGTTTCTCCATCCCAATAAATGTCAACTCCATTTTTTGCTAGTGTTTGAAATCCTTGGAGTTATCCTTGGCTCCTTTCTTTTTCTTACCCAACTTTCTATTAGTGAGGAAATTCTTTTGGCTCTATCTTCAAAATATGAATCTTTTTCATCACTTTCACTACCACTATCCTGGCTTGGGCCACCATCATCTCTAAATTAGATTATTGTAACAGCCTGCTAATTTGTCTTCCTGTTTAACTGCTCTTGCTCCCCTCAGTCTCTTCTCAAAACAGAAGCCACAGTGACCCTGTTAAAACATCTATCAGGTCATGTCACACTTCTGTTCTCCTACTATTTCCCTCCTATTCTCCCCAGGCAGGTGCATGGCTCCCTCTCTCAACTCCTGTATTAGTTACCTACTGCTGTGTAACAGATGACTGTGAACATAGCAACTTGAACGACATCTATTTAGTATTTTACAGATTCAGTGAGTCAGGAATCTGGATACTGCTTAGCTATGTTCCTTACTTAGGGTCTCACAAGGCTGCAGTTAAGGTATTGACTCGGCTGTGCTGTTATGTGGGGGTTCAAGTAGAGAAGGGTGCACTTCCAAGATGCCTTGGGTAACAGGAAGAATTAATTTCCTTACAGCTATAGAATTCATGGCAGCTTGCTTCTTCAAAGCCAATAAATGGGCCAGAGAGTCTCTACTACTTCAAGTCCCTGACTTTAAGATGTTTTCTAATAGGGCTTTCTTGATTAGATCAGTGCCAGCAAGAGTGATGTTCTTTTTAATTACCTCAAAATCAAGCTGATCAGGGACCTTTTAATTTCATCTTCAGAGATCCCTTAACATTTTCTACATAACACAACCTAATCACAGGAATGGTATCCATCATGTTCACATGTTCTGACTGTGCTCAAGAGGAAGAGATGAGAATGGTGAATGCTAGCTTAGAATTCTGACTACCACACTTTCTTTAAACCTTTGATGAAATAATGCAAAACCTGATCACACCACTGAATATTGTAATCCACCCTTCTCTTAACCCCTATTGTGTCCCAATGACTCTTACCCTGTTTTACTTTTTTAAATAAATTTTATTTTTAGATTTACAGAAAAATTTCAAAGATAATAAAAAGAGTTCCCATTTACTCTACATCAGTTTCCCATATTATTAACAACTTTTATTTTATGGAACATTTGTAATAATTAATGAACCAATATGAATACATTATTATTAACCAAAGACTATACTTCATTCAGATTTCCACAGTTGTTCACTAAGATTCTTTTTATAGGATACCATCCAGAATTGCAGATTATATTTATTGGTCATGCCTACTAGAGCTCCTCTTCACTGTGCTAGTTTCTCAGACTAAAATGGGAATTTTGCCAAATTTTTGGAGGCTGAAAGTAGACTAGCTTGAGAGTGAGAAACTCATGGGGGTAGCAATATTAGGTAGGGCCTCACTCTTTTGTGTGGTACCCCACCAGGTTATCACACAGACGAGCCAAGAAATATCTTGTGGACTTGTCAGGGAGAAGGAAAGAGTAATCATCATGAAATACTTCCAAAGCATTCTCTATTAAAAGGTAAATTCAGAGAGGAAAGACTTTTCCAGAACCTTCTAACATCTGTGGAAGGACATTTACTTGACTCCAGCTACCTCTAGCTTTCCTAGCTAACCTCAGGGTAGAAACAAAAAGGTGCAAAAACAGTTGTGAAGATCACAGACCATGAGAGACACAAACAACTAGAAGAAGAGAAAAAGGGAACATAAGGTTGGATGATCAATTGTTCTTTTTTTTAATATATTTTATTGATTTTTTACAGAGAGGAAGGGAGAGAGATAGAGAGTCAGAAACATCGATGAGAGAGAAACATCGATCAGCCGCCTCCTGCACATTCCCCACTGGGGATGTGCCCGCAACCCAGGTACATGCCCTTGACCGGAATCGAACCTGGGACCTTTCAGTCCGCAGGCCGACGCTCTATCCACTGAGCCAAACTGGTTTCGGCGATCAATTGTTCTTATATGGTGTGAAGAAAGCATCAGGAAAAACATCAAGGTAGAGAACTGTTTTCTGATTGGACCTATTTTAAAAAGGCAGGAAGTAGAAGAAAGAGTTATGTACATGGATATAACCTTTCAATGCACAGTGCTCCCTGCCACCGGTGGTCAGACAAGCACTGTTGAAATTAATTTATCTGGATCGTATTCCCTCCTTTTCAGTAAGAGTAAAAAGGGGTTGAACAAAAATAGTGACACAGTTCAACTTACACTAGGCACTAAATGACACGGTAGGAATAATTTCAATATGTAGGGAGAGTGGGCACATGGAGGGTTGGACTGTTCAGAAGAGACTGTCAAGAAGTAATGCCTAACCATAATCTTCAAGGATGAGTAGGAACTAAGTAAAGAAGGAGAAAAGGGAAGGAGGGAATTCCTGGCAGAACAAGAACTATGAAGATAAACCTAAAGGGAAGAGAGAAAAGAGCCCTTTGGGGTGTTTGTAAGAAATTGAGCATGACTGGAATATAGAGTACTATGAAGGAAGTGAAGCAGGGTCAGAAAACAAACCTAAAGAAAGGGACAGATGTCAGGTCATACAATGTATTGTGTGTATGGCTAGGGAACTCATTTTTTATTCTAAGAACAACAATAAAAAAAGCATTGAAGGTAAATGACACCAACATTACTTATTTTAGGAAGTTAAATTTTGTTGCTGTATGCAGAATGGATTGTCTGTCATGGGGTGGGGTCATAAGGAATATCAAAGACTTCAAATAGGAGTTCCAGTCCCTTGAATTAATCTAGATGAGAAATGATCATGGCCTTAACTTAATAGTGTCAATGGACATGTACAAGATTGGGTGGATTTGAGAAAAAAAACAAACAGATAAATAATTAAGAGCTAGAATCTGTTGGTTTTGGTGATTGATTAAGTGGGGACATGGAAAAGGAAGAAGAAAGACTAAATGAACAGAACACCTCCTTGTAGGAATTTGTAGTCAGAATGATATGAGGAGGATTCATTAATTTTGTACCTTGTCAGGTATGTCCTTGTTATTAACAAATCATTACAGATAAACTGAGTTTGGACCTTTTCAGTTGGACAACTTAAAAATATATGAAGTATTTAGTGCCCTGAAGTATTTACCCAATTGAGTTATTTTTAAATTGAATTGTGAGAGTATTGCCAAGTACTGAAAGCTGACACATCATCTTAGCAGGGATGAAGTTTGATTGTGAAATTGTACATGAATGTATCTGGCAAGAACACAACTTCTAAAGTGTTCTTGCCTAAAATATTTTTTCTCATATAAAGTTATGTGAATCTCAAATACGAAATTTTAAAGGACAAGCAGCCCTCTGTCTTTTAGACATAGATG
The DNA here is from genome assembly GCF_000327345.1 of Myotis davidii. NCBI lineage: Eukaryota > Metazoa > Chordata > Mammalia > Chiroptera > Vespertilionidae > Myotis > Myotis davidii. The sequence goes on along the minus strand of NW_006290662.1, from coordinate 245,057 downwards.
AAACTAAAGTGGTTAAGGAACCTGCCCATGGTTACATGGTACCTTTAGAACTTACTCAAAGCCATTAACCTTTAGACCATTATATTTGATGTCTGTCCATCAGACGGTCTTGTATCCTTGAGTATGACTATTTTCCAAATGCATATGGATGCTGTTATTAATAAAGTGATAAAATATAGTTGTATTTGAAAGCACTACTGAACCCAGGGGAAGTTTATAAGCATTAATGTATTTCCACCCAATTAACAAACACTATAATTACAACTCCCATTATGTGAAAGTCTGTATGTTTGCAGCTAGGCCCTTGATAAGGTGCTTTCACAGTCAAAAACAATTTCAAACTTCTTGCTGTGGGTTGAAACCTGTTCCCTAAAAAGATATGTGGAGGTCCTAATCCCCAGTAGTTGTGAATGTGTTTGGAAATAGGGTTTTACAGATGTGATTAGCTTAAAATTAGGTCATACTCAATTAGGGTGGGTCCTAATCCAATAAGATAAGTGTCCTAATAAGAAGAGAGGAGTTAGCAGAAAACATAGGCAGTAAAATATCAGACATTTATCTTAGAAATATATATTTTTTCTGATATATCTCCTCATGCAAGGGGGAAAAAAGAAAAAAAATAAACAAATGGGACTGTATCAAACTGAAAAGTTTTTGCACTTCAACAAAATGAAAAGGCAAACAAGTGTTGGTGAGGATGTGGAGAAATGGGAACCCTAGCACATAGAAAACAGTGTGGAGTTTCCTCAAAACATATAAAAATGGAACAACCATTTGACTGAGTATTCCCACTTCCAGGAATATATCCTAAGGATCCCAAAATACCAATCAGACAGACTATATGCACTTATGTAGTCATAGCTATTTACAATAGCTAAGATCTGGAAACAGCCCAAGTGCACATCAGTAGGTGACTGGATAAAAAAAAGCTGTGATACAGTCACACAATGGAATACTATGCAGCTATAAAAAAAGAGAAGCATCTCTTATCCTTTGAGACAGCATGAAGAAACCTGGATAGTATTATGCTAAGCAAAATAAACCAGTCAGAGAAAGACAAATATCACATCTCATTTATATGTAGAATCTAATGAAAAAAATAAACTGACCAATGTCATAGAACCAGAGGCATGAGAACATGGAACAAATGGACAAATCTCAGGGAAGGCAGGGGCAGAGGGGGGAGGAAGAGATTAACCAAATAACTTAAATGCATATATGCATTGCCCAAGGATACAGAAAATAGGGCAATTAAGGCCTAGGGTGGAGTGGGAACTGGGTAGAGGGAAGCATTGGAGGAAAAAGGAGGTACATCTATAATACTCTCAATAATAAGGATAAATTTTAAAAAAATGAAAAACCAACCCACTGAATGGAAGAATCTATATGCTAATGATAAATCTGATAAGTGTTTAATTTACACAATTTATAAAGAATCCATACAACTCAACACCAAAAACAAACGATCAAATAAAAAAAAATGGACAAAGGACCTGAATAGATACTTCTCCAAAGAGGACATGCAGATGGCTAATAGACATATGAAAAGATGCTCCATGTCACTAATCATTAGAGAGATGCAAATCTCGTCCTGAATCCACTTTCCCTCTCCACAAAAGACTGAAAGTGTGTTCCCCTGGGAGCTGAAACTTAGGAGATGTCTCATGAGAGCAGAGAGAAGAACCAACCAGTACAGTTCAGGGCAGACGGCACAGAGCAGGCCAGTGCTGCGCAGCTCAGAAGAACGAAGAGCAAGGAGTGGAGCAGAACTGTCTAGTCAGAGAGGAGTCTGGCCTCCAAGGCTGCCTCACAGTCCTGTTTCACAGCCCTCCTGTATCACAAATGAGCTGTTTTGCACTGAATACTTTCCTTCTTCACCACCCCAAATTGGAGTTCCTTTTTTTAAAATTGTTTTATTGCTTAAAGTATTATGAAG
>NW_006290662.1:239705-243054 GCF_000327345.1 Myotis davidii | reverse complement strand
AGATGTACCACAGTTTTCTAATCCATTCATCTACTGATGGGCACTTAGGCTGTTTCCAGATCTTAGCTATGGTGAATTGTGCTGCTATGAACATATGGGTGCACATATCCTTTCTGATTGGTGTTTCTGGTTTCTTGGGATATATTTCTAGAAGTGGGGTCACAGGGTCAAATGGGAGTTCCATGTTTAGTTTCCTTTTGGTGCTTAATTGGTGCCAATGACCTTTGGATGACAATATTTATTAGCACAGAAATGTATTCATATATTTGAAGGGAAAATCTGTGTATGGTCTCATATAGTTTTTGCTGAATGAACCAATTTTTTTGTAAAAAGTTACTAACAAGGTGTTTGTATGTATATGTATGTATATCTACAATGAGATATCACCTCACACTTGGCAGAATAACTATCATCAGTAAATCAACAAACAAGTTTTGGCGAGAATGTAGAGAAAATGGAACCCTCGTACACTGTTGGTGGGAATGTGGATTGGTACAGTCACTATGGAAAACTGTATGGAGGGTTCTCAAAACTCCTCTCTTACTAGACAGTTCTGCTCCACTCCTTGCTCTTCATTCTTCTGAGCTGCGCTGCACTGGCCTCAATGGGTCAACTGGTTGGGATGAGCAGCAGTGGAGTTATGTCTGGCCCTGGTTGGGACTCCTCCCCAGCCATGTGCTTCGGCACTGCTACAACCCTCAGGCCACAGGTGGGGATAGGGCTGAAACCCAGCAGTCTAACATCGCCTGAGTGTCCCCCGGTTGCAAGAGGTTGAAATAGCAAGCTGCATGGGGTGACCAAGCCGGGAGGGAGGGCAGTGAGAGACGACCAAATGACCAAATAGCAGGCTGCATGGGATGACCAGGTCAGCGGGAAAGGGGGGCGGCTAGTGAGGGGCAACCAGGCAGGTGGAGGGGACAGTTAGGGGAGACCAGGCCAGCAAGGGGGGGGCTGGGCAGTTAAGATAAATTTGATGGGTCTCAGCATGGCAGTAGGAGGGAGCTCTGGGCCCCAGCCAGGGCGTGGTGGTGGGAGTGAGCTCTGGGCCCTGGCCGGTGTGTGGCAGAACTCTGGGTCTCACGCAATTATGGGCATGGCCAGCCTTCAAACCGGGTCCTGATAGGAGGGAAAAGAGAACCCCATTCCTCGTAGAATCAGCCATTAGTCAGCTTACTATCAGCAGCCTGCCAACCAGGAATCCCATTTCCCTGCACCCTGGACCCTAAACCATTTCCTCTAATTCTCTTTTAATGAAGTGCATGATTTCATGCACCTGGCCACTAGTCTGTACTAATAAAAGGGTAATATATTAATAAGACTGGGATATCTTCTGGGAGACCTTCTGGACAAAGCCATGGTGGCAGGACTGAGGCAGAGGTGGTTGGGGCAATCAGGCCAGAGGGGAAGGGCAGTTAGGGGGATCAGGCTGGCAGGGGGGGCCAGTTGGGGGCAGGGATCAGGTCAGCAGGGGAGAGCAGTTAGGACCACAGGCCAGTGGGGGGCATAGTTGGGGGCAAGCAGACCAGCAGGCAGAATGGTTAGGGTTGATCAGGCAGGCAGGCAGGTAGGTGAGCGGTTAGAAGCCAGCAGTCCCAGATTGCAAAAGGAATGTCCGACTGCTGACAGTTGGACATCCCCCGAGGGGTCCCAGATTGGAGAGGGTGCAGGTCAGGCTGAGGAACACCCACTCTGTGCATGAATTTTGTGCACTGGGCCACATAATGACCATAACAACCAGTCGCTATGATGCCCACTGTGACCAGTGAACCAGCCTAATCAGGTACTAGTACATATGTCTCCTTTTTTCCCCATTGACCCAAGAGCTCTCTATGCGGTTCACTGAGGCTGATCCCTGGCCAGCATTGCAGCTTTACTTATCCCTCTGCTCAAACCTGCTCTCTTCCCATTCTTCTCAGTTACTGCTCTCAAAACTATCCTATATAATAAAGAGGTAATATGAAAATTGACCATCACAACTTGCACAAGATGGCCGGCAGGAGAGGGGAATCGTGGGGTATCTATAATAATAAAAGCATAATAAGCTAATTAGATGAGACATCCTTCTGGATGACCTTCTAGACGATGCCAGGGCTGTGAGGAAGCCTGTGCTGGCAGCCAGGGGAAGGAAGGCCTACTACTGCATGAATTTTGTATATCAGGCCTCTAGGCCTATCTAATAAAGAGTGAATATGCTAATTGACCCTCACGCCATCACAAATATGGTGGCCCCCACAGCCAATAAGGAGGGAATATGCTAATTGACTGCCACGCCCTCAAAGATGGTGGTGCCCCCAGCCACAACCAGGCCGGCAAGAGAGGGCAGTTAGGGGTGACTGGGCCATAAGGGGAGGGCAGTTAGAGGTGACTGGGCCATAAGGGGAGGGTAGTTGGGGCCAACCAGGCTGGCAGGGGAGGGCAGTTAGGGGCAACCAGGCCGGCAAGAGAGGGCAGTTAGGGGTGACTGGGCCATAAGGGGAGGGTAGTTGGGGCCAACCAGGCTGGCAGGGGAGTGGTTAGGGGGTGATCAGGCTGCCAGGAAGAAGCAGTTAGGGGCATTCAGGCAGGAGAGCATTTGGGAGCCAGTAGTCCCAGATTTTAAGATGGATGTTCAACTGCCGATTTAGGCCCAATCCCACAGGGGTCTCAGATTGCAGAGGGTGCAGGCTGGGCTGAGGGACAGCCCCCAGTGCACAATTTCATGCACCAGGCCTCTAGTCCTTTAATAAGGACTGCCCACTACCAGACACTCCCACCCCAATCAAGGGCGAGCAGGCTGGCCAAACACCTTCTTCCCCCTGGCCATCCCTGTCCCTGATTGGCCCACCCCACCACAACAGGTCTGCAACCCCATCCATGATCTCACCCCCCAACCCAATAGGGGGTCGGCCAACCTCACACAGCCCCTTCCCCCAGCCAACTCTCCCCTAATCGCACCCCCCAACCTCAATAGGAGGCAGGGCCTGCTGGCCAACCTTTTGCATCCCTTCCCCCTGGCTGGCCCTGCCCACTATGGGCCCCGGCCACCCTGATTGGCCTGCAGCTCCTCCCCCAACCAACCCTGCCACTGATGGGCCTCCACCAACCTGATAGGCCCACAGACCCTCCCCCTGGCCTGCTCCACACCTGATCACCTTGCCACCCAAATAGGGGGTGGGGCTTGCTGGCCAACCTCCTGCAGCCCCTCCTTCCACCCAACCCCATCCCAGATAGGCCCCCCACCCCAATCAGGGGCAGGGCCAGATGGCCTACTGCCCACAGACCCTCTCCATGGCTGGCCACGCCCCCAATCATTCCCCCAACCCCTATCTAGGTTGGGGCCAACCGGCCAATCACCCATGGCCTCTCCGCC
>NW_006290662.1:220495-239432 GCF_000327345.1 Myotis davidii | reverse complement strand
AAAGGAGGGTAGAGAGCAACAAATACCATATGATTTCCCTCACAATTATGAACCAAACAAACAAAATTGAAACAGACTCATAGATAAAGAGGACAAAATGATGGTTGGCAGAGGGGAGGGGATTTAAAAGGTGAAGGGATTAAGAAGTACAAATTGGTAGTCATATGATAGTCCCAGGGTGTAAGGTACAGCATAGGAAATATAGTCAATAATCTATACTAATAAAATAGTAATATGCTAATCAGACCATATATCTTCCACACAACCTTCCAGATATCCTTCCGGACAAAGCCACAGTGGCGGGGCGAGGCAGTGGTGGTTAGGAGTGATAAGTCCAACAGGGAAGAGCAGTTAGGGGGATCAGGGCTGCAGGGGAGAGCAGTTAGGGATGATCAGGCAGGCAGGCAGAGTGGTTAAGGGCAATCAGGCAAGCAGGCAGAGGCAGTTAGGGGCAATCAGGCTGGCAGAGGAGCGTTTAGGAGCCAGCAGTCCTGGATTGCGAGAGTGATGTCCAATGGTCAAATTTCTATAAATGACGCAATATATTTCTAAATACCCATAAGTCAAAGAGGAATTCTCAAGGGAAATAAGAACATATTTTGAATTTAACAATAAAAGTTCAATATAAAAATCAGAGGAATGTAAAGTACAGCATAGGAAATATAGTCAATAATCTATACTAATAAAATAGTAATATGCTAATCAGACCATATATCTTCCACACAACCTTCCAGATATCCTTCCGGACAAAGCCACAGTGGCGGGGCGAGGCAGTGGTGGTTAGGAGTGATAAGTCCAACAGGGAAGAGCAGTTAGGGGGATCAGGGCTGCAGGGGAGAGCAGTTAGGGATGATCAGGCAGGCAGGCAGAGTGGTTAAGGGCAATCAGGCAAGCAGGCAGAGGCAGTTAGGGGCAATCAGGCTGGCAGAGGAGGGTTTAGGAGACAGCAGTCCTGGATTGCGAGAGTGATGTCCAATGGTTCCTGGATTGGAGAGGGAGCAGGCTGGGCTGAGGGATGATTGACCGCCCCTGACATGAGTTTCATGCACTGGGCCACTAGTCTATGATAATAAAAACATAACAGGCTAATTAGACTGGATGTCCTTCTAGATGACCTTCAGAACGAAGCCAGGGCTGCAAGGGAAGCCTGGATCCTGGGTTCAGAATGATAGTTGTTCTGTATTTTAGTTATAATTTTGATGTGGTTGTGGGAGGTGGTGACTGGCATTTACCTACACTGCCAACTTGGTTCTCCATAGTTTCTTGAAGAATTTTTCCCCATAGCCCTATGGTTTTTCATTGCAACAGAGGAAAAGTGGATTTTTGAATTTAGCTCTTGTTGGAATTTGCCAGATAAGTGCAATGAAAGACAGATGGGTGCAGAAGATTAGGATAATGACAGTAGTGTATTGATGTAAAGGAATGTGGAATCTAAGGTAGATAAAAAGGGATATAAAGAAAGTTGAGAGCTGATCAATAGGTAGGAAGCAGAGAAATTGATGGACTGAATGTCAGAAGAAGTGGGGACTCATTTAACACTAACAATGAGGATGTTTTAAGCCAGTTTGTAAGGTTAGAGAAAGTGTTCAAGAATAACATATTTGAATCTGTGCTTTCAGTGGCAGCATAGTTTCAAGTAATAACAGGCTACTTGTGAATGTGGGAATTGGTAATTAAACTGGAGTAGGGAAGGCAGATTAATCTTTCTGGATAGTCTAAACTTGACATAAGTCTAGGAGTTTCCTTTTTTTTCTGTCTTTATTTTGGTAACCTGTAGAATGAGATAATCTATGGTCTGTTGAGATGGTAACTTTTGTCTCATTTATTGCTGTAGGAAACTTGGAAAATCAAAAGGTGATGTCTCTCTCTCTCTCTCTCTCTCTCTCTCTCTCTCTCTCTCTCTCTCTCTCCTCTCTTTCCCCTCTTTAAATGTAGGCCACTGATTCTAAATTAGAGTAGTACTTCAATGCATGATGCAATCTACCACCTTCACTCCCCACCCCCACTCTTGCTGCTCAAAGGAGGCACTGTGGATGTGGATTGGAGTGTTTTGGGGTTGTCATGAAGATTAAGGAGCACTACTGGCATTTAGTGAGTAGTGGCCAGACAGCCTTGATGTTCTACAATACTGGAACAGGATTTACAAAAAGATTAATACCATTTCCTGCATTATTTTGGAATATCCCACCAGACATTATAGTATGTGTAAAAACTTTATCTGAATTTGGAACCAAACTCAATTTTACATAAAAACCTAAAATATTTGTTGCATTTAAAAACAAATTAAAAATATTTTTAATGATTTCAGAGAGGAAGGGAGAGGAAGATAGAAATATCAATGATGAACCTTAGCCGGTTTTACTCAGTGGATAGAGCATTGGTCTGTGGACTGAAGGGTCCTGGGTTAGATTCTTGTCAAGGGCATGTACCTCAGTTGCAGGCTCCTCCCTTGTCCGGGCCCTGGTTGGGGAGAGATAAAATTTTCTTTAATTTTTTATTTTTATTGATTTCAGAGAGGAAGGGAGAGGGGAAAATAAAAACATCAATGATGAGAGAGAATCATTGATTGGCTGTCTCCTGCATGCCCCCTACTGGGGATCGAGCCTGCAACCTCGGCATGTGCCCTAACCAGGTATTGAACCATGACCTCCTACTTAATAGGTTGATGCTCAACCACTGAACCACACTAGCTGGGCTTGTTGCATACTTTAATAACCATTAAAATTTCCAGGATATGAAAAATTCGTTATAGAATTGGGGAAACTGTCTGGTTTTGTTTGGAACTTTATCCAAGTGTGTTCACCACATCACAAATCAAGAAACTATTATGAATTCTGCTGGATATATTTCAGATACATATATCTGCATTTGTACCTGTGGTATGCAAATTTGTAAGAGGAAATTTTTACTTCTAAGTCTTTTCAATGGACATAGAATTAAATTTTTTAAACACTTTTAAAAATATATTTTATTGATTTTTTTACATAAAGGAAGGGAGAGGGATAGAGAGCTAGAAACATCAATGAGAGAGAAACATCGACCAGCTGCCTCCTGCACACTCCCCACTGTGTATGTGCCCGCAACCAAGGTACATGCCCTGGCCTGGAATCGAACCTGGGACCCTTGAATCCACAGGCCGACGCTCTATCCACTGAGCCAAACCGGTCAGGGCAATAGAATTAAATTTTATTAAATGAGCAGATATCGCAGTTACAGTGATCTCACTGAATTTCATCATTAAAGGTGGTTTTAAGTATGTTTTTATTACTATTATTGCAATACAATAATTTAACCAATTAGATATACTACTTATAAACATATCATACAGAAAAATTTTAGTTAATTTTAGGGTTGTCTATTGCTTTCCAATTTTATTGTGATCCTGTCCCTTGAGATCTATCATAACCTCTTGAAAGCTTCTTTTATTAACTTCATTTTATAATATTTTTCCTACACCCTCATTGTCTATTAAAATACATGTTCTCCAAGACCTCTTTATGTGTTAGAGACTACAATGTAGACCTTGGATGTAAGGGGATTTCAAATTAGAAGATTTTTTTATGATCTTTCATCTGTTCACCGTAGAGATGTATCATCTCATAACCCTTAAACATGGGGACTAACTCATTTGTGAGAATAAAACCCTGCTCCTTTTCTCATCTTGGAGATTGTAATTTGTTTGGCATATTATCTCAGTTACAATAAAGTTGTTTCTCCTTTTTCTTTCATCATATACAAATCAGATTTGGAACATTATTACTTATCCTAGCATTTTTCACTCATTATTAATTTATTTTATTTAATTTCCCCTTTATTATACAGTTATTATGTTCTTTATCTTAATTATATGACTATATAGATTTGATTATGTGTGGTTTTCTTTTCAGGACAGTAAAATGAGCACCACAAAATATATATTAGAAAAGGGAGCCCCAAATTTGATACGGTTGAAGTCCAATGACTGGACTTCCCTTAATACGCCCTTCCTTTGAGTTAAATATTTATCAGTTTCAATTTTGGATCCTTCAAGAGATCATGCTGTAATTGAGGAGAGAGAGGGAAGCTGGTGCCTCCAAAAGTGAAGAGTGATATGATCTGGGATATTCAGTACCCTTAGGGATTAAAAGTTGGTTTTATTTTTGGTAGATAATTCCTTGAGTGGAAGTTACTTGCTCTCTGCTTCTGGATAAATCTTCAAAAGGGAGATGACTATATGGCATGAATGTGGAGGCTAGATAGAAATTAGATACTTCAGCTTGGGGGTACTGTCAAGTGTCGTCTTAAGCTTCATATGAAGGGAATAGAGACACTTACGTTTGAATGAGGTAAGCTATTAATGAGAAAGGACCATGATGGACTGAAGACCAGAGATGTACGATCACATTTCTGGACTGCATGGTCCTTCTGTTTCCTGCATAATCACAGAGTGGGAGTCTCCCAAAACACTGCTAAGAGTGAATTTTCTATCAATTGTAACAGATGGTACTAAATCAAATTTATTTGATTTTTTAATTAAAGGAAAAAGAAAAGCTGCTAACCCTGAAGTGCACTGGTAAAATTTCATTATCAATTACACTTAAATTTGATAATGTTATTTTAGACATATTCTCATCAAACATTGAGAAACTTTTAATGAGAGACAACTTTGGCATGGGTCTATAACTCCATATCCAAAGCAGTAGTAGCTTTTTATTGACCTTCCATCCAGTCCCTCCAGCATTTTTGGAATGAATATAATGTAATCTTTAAATCTCTACATCAACTAGAATCTTTGTGTGAAGGCTCCAGGGAATAAGTCAATGTATGGTTCTCCATTCCAGAAAGATTTGCACATATTGCTCTGATTTGTATGCTGTCGAGGGCATGGTAATACTTCTGATAAAAGAAGAGCTTCCAATTATCAAACCCAATTCTTTTTGTGAAGCTAGTATTTATAACAAAGTATACTGAATTCATTAGGGTCAGACACAGTTGGAGTAAATCACAAAGGAAGACCATGAGTGGCAGGCAGTAGCCATTGGGGTGCATACACTTAGGAAATGAGGAAACGGACCTTTGAGCTGTGCTTACTGAACAGTGCTCTCTGAACATATCACTTAGGAGTGATTGGATAGTGAATTAAAATGCCTGCATTCATATTTCCCCTTGAATGATTGTTGTACAATGAATGCTTTTGAGGAGAGATCTATATGCCTTATTTTCTACTCAACTGAATACTCTGGAGCTCAAGACAAGATATTTCGATTGTGTGGCTTTATTGTGTGAGTCATCACAAAATGAGGTGGGGAAGAAATATTGCTCTTTAAAAGTTAGTGAACCATGAGAATTTTATGTGGAATTGTAAAGAGTTCAAACTAGTCAAGGAAAAAAAATGGCAGATGGACACCCTTGCTTGAAAGGCAGTGTCTGAAAGACATGGGCATTGATTTGAAAGGGCTTTCCTTTTAGAGATGCACAGCTTAGGCCTTGGGAACTTCAATAGGTGGTCAGGAAAATATCCATGTTATTGCTCTGGGCTTTTGGCTGAATACAGTTTCCACATCCATCCTCAAGAAAAATTTATAGCTAGCTTTGCACAGCACACAAACTGCTTTCAAAAGACCCCCAACTGGTTAAATTTCATCAAACAAATAGCCACTTTGAAAACTACTCATTAGCATCCTGTCACCAAGTAGGGCATGGACTGAATTAAGTTGCTCGTTTTCAAACACCTGTTTGAAAATGTACCATATGCAGATCAACTCAAATAGAAGAGAATTTTTGTTTTCAGAAACAAAATATTAGACATTTTTAAAAGCAAAAGTAATTTCCAAAGAACTTTATGTTCCTTTGAGAAGGACATGCTTCTGGGTATCTTTTAGTACCTGTTATGCAACTATTACAAAAATAAATCATTGCCTTTATAAAATTTTCTTTCTACCTGACCTCTCAGAATCATTTGACACAGTTGGAAGCCATGTTTTGCAACTCTGTTGGCCATTTTAGCGCTATGACTATTTCTAATCAGATTAGTTTGTGGGTTAATTTCTCCCGGCATCCCTGAAATGCTTATTTATTCCCCTTAGTTCTAGTTTAGGCTGTCTTCCCTTCACAGCCTACTCAATCTCTCTGGGCAATCTCATCCTCCACTGGTCTTCAATTTCCTTCTGTATTTGTGCTGATCACACTATGGTAGCCACTAGCCAATTGTGCCTATTTAAATGTAAATTAATTAAAATGAAATAAAGATTTAAAAATTCAGTCACACTAGTCATATTTTAAGTGCTCAATAGCCACATGTGGACATGGCCAGTACTAATATAGAACATTTCTATCATTACTGAGAGTTATGTTAACAAATGTTGTTTTGTATACTAATGACTGTCATCTGTCTAGTCTAGATATCTCTCTGGGGACTTAGGACTCATAAGAGTGTACTGGACATCTCCATGTGGACGTTCCATCAGCCTCATAGAACAATCATTTCTACCAAACTGCTCCTTCCCAGAAATTAGATTGGGACCGTAAATGCAGAAGTAAGGAAACTCGTATTTATTTTTTATGAAGAAGAAAGCTATCAAGAATTTTTACTGTTTCCACATGATTAACTTCAATATTGATAATTCTTCAAAAGAAAGAAGACTCCCAGTTGCCATGTGTAATATTTGACAGTTTCTAAGTTTAATCATCCCTTGCAGTGATGGTGTAACTGGCACCCGTTTCTTCCATTACCCATGCCCCCAAATTAATTTCACATGCTGAATGAAGAATAAGGCTACAAAGCAATCTTTGTTATAGAAATTCCACAGATTGCTTAATTGACACTTCCAAATCTCTCATTTATTTGGATTTCTAAATCAACAGAATTAGACTACAAATTAATTCATTAGTACAAACAATGGAAAATGAGGTCAGGATTATTAGGAGAAGAATAGACAAGAAGATGAGTTGATCCACAGTCAAATATACAGGTTGATCTCCGAAAATCAGAAAAAGTAGGTCAACTTTCCCCCTCTCTCTTAATTACATGCCCACAAGCCTTCTTCTGTCAGGTCTGGAAATCTTAGGGCTTATTTCTACACAGTGTAATTATGTTTCCATATCTGATCCAATTTTGAAATGAAATAAACAGTAGGAACTGGTCACATTAGCAAGTGGAACTACCAAATTACATTCATTAAAGCATTGTTCAATTATGAAGTGCAATCCTCCAGTGAACCACCCCCAAGAAAGCAAAAATTCAGTTTATAATTAAGGATCTGTGGAACTCAATAAATATAAGCTATTATTTTTGAAATAATGCATTATTTCTCATTCCATTAAAGGAAATCTAGATCTGGAAAGGACTTGGATAAAGAATAATTACACTTTAATGAAAAAAAAGCTGAATTCGCCTTGATCCAAATCAGGTCAGTTATTATCTATCCTTAACACAGTATAATGATCCTTTGGACTTGTAATTTTAAACCTTCAGGAGAGTCTCAGTATCACTCTAACGCAATAGCAAGGTAACAAGCAACGTTTCCCATTTAATTTTTCACAATATATAGCATAATTTTATACTAAATTACTAGTAGTCTATTATCACAGTCATTTTCATGCTTTTAAAAAATTCCCTCTTCTCTAGACAAATATACATCTCCCTTTGTCAATCTTAGCTTGTCTTTTCACTTTTGAATACATTATTCTCTACAGCACTGAAGCAAACTACCTCTTAACAAGCAGGCCAAATGTCTGTCTCCACCCAAAATTTTCTTTTCAAATTTCTTTCATCAAAATACCTTTTTCAGAACTGCCAAGAGTGAACAAGGAAAGATTACTTCAGCTCAATAACTAAAATGGCCAAAGAGAACAGTGTTACCCTTATTTATCCTGTGTTTGCCTGTCTACTGCATTATGGAACATATACATTTGCTATGTTATTGAATTACAAATTAGAATTTCACAGCACATAGGCTACATGGTAATGAGGGCAAGACACACATAGTCACACAGACAAAAAGACAGAGGGACAAAGAAGAAGGAAGAGAAGAAGCTAGGGAGAGAGAGAGAGAGAGAGAGAGAGAGAGAGGAAGCAGTATTATATAATAGAAAGGATATAGACTTTCACATTCATTATGTGTTCTTGAACCAAATATTTAATCTTGTAAGCCTTGGTTTCCTTATCTATAAGATAAGTAATCAGAATATATATGTCATAGTGTTGCTGACAATTAAATAAGGTAAAACTCTAAATTATCTAATATAAAAAAGCACCTGCCACAAAGTTACCATTCAATAAGCAGTGGTAGTCATTCTTTTAATTACCAAATAGCTGCATGAATGTACTAGTATTAGGCATATTGACATATAAAAATAGTGTAAGTATACAATGTTATTTATACATTTTACACATTTGAATTGTAAAGCTTATTGAGCATTATATAAAGTATAGCTCTTGGATAGATGTGAAACATGGAAAAAGACTGCCTGGGTTTGAAATTAGGAAATCAGCATTTGAGTGTTAACTCTGATTGTTACTAGCTGTACGACCTTGGGAAAGTCACTTAACTTTTGAAGCTGGAGTTTCCATTTCTACAAAACAGGAACCACATTGCTTACTCTGGACATTGAGCGTGCTAATAAGTGCAAATGAGCTTTTGTTTGTAAAACCATTTATTATGTATAAAACATGAGGTTTTGAATCCCTTGCTTTGCAGAAGCAGTTCCCTAGGCAGGCCTTCTCTGTGTGTGGCTGAGAATTCTCATGCAGTACTATTTTCTCCCAAACGACCTTTTGAGTTGCATCTGGAACCTGGGCCAGTCTTAAATTTAGAGTCTGACAAGCTTTTGAGCCCATGTGCATTAAGATTCCTCATTCTGTTTCTTGAGAAGAGACTGCCACAGTTGTAGGCTATGTTGAGGCATATCTCATCCAGGAGGCAGGAAAAGGACCTATCTAGGCACTAGATATGGAGATGATTACTCTAACAAGCAACTGGACTAAACACACCAATTTTTAGGAATCACAGGCACAATCTTGAATCATGCTCTGATCCTGAGCATCTAACAACATATACCTAGTACATAGTAGGTGATCAGTAAATATGTGTTGATGAATTCCAGGCAATCTCAAGGTTCATGACCTTATACATATAATGACTTAGAGTCAATTGACTCTCCATGCAGTCATTACACAGCATTTAATGGAAAGTTTTGGCTCATTCTTGGGAAATTGACTTGTCTCACTTGTTCCACCCCCTTCCCACTTAGAGATAACCTTTATTTGTACTCTCTTGTGACTTCATTTTCAAATCTCCAATGCAATCAGTTAAAAAGCATTTTCTGGATTTTTCTTTCAGTTGCTTTTGGGGTTGCTATTTTGGATTGCTAAATGGCTTCCCAATTCCCATTTCATACCCAGTGCTTTGTCTCTTATAAGCTATATAGAACTATCAGAATCTATTTACTAACTTCACCTATCTCCTCCTTCAGAACTCTTTAGCCAGGCTCTTTTTCCTGCTCTGTATTCTGTTCACTGCTCAGTCACCCTCACAGGCCTCAGCTGCAACTGAAAAGTCCATGTAAAATAGGGAGCTTAGTACCATGGTGCATACATTTTTAAAAGAAATATCCACTCTCTTGAATCGGTGAATTTTCAAATATGAGAAGTCTGCTTCTCTATTAAGTACTTTCCAAAAAATTACAAATGGACTTCTTTTTAACAAAATCTCTGTGTGACTTCAAGCCATACAAGTTACATTTGGATAGACCAGCTTGGGGGAAGGGAGCGATTGACTAGCAGTCACGCAGATCAAGTAGAAAAGAAAATGTATCATCTGACACAATTTTGGATCCTTTCCTTTTCTGTTGAAGATTTTGGACTGAAATATTATTATAGACATGTATCAATGACCAACAAATATCGTCATTTCCTAAGTATTAATAGAGTTTTACCTTGAAAATATTTTTTTTTTCTGAAATAGCAACCAGCAGTTTGGGGATATAAATAATGCATTCAGTAAATAAATTTCATACTGCCCAGCTAAGCACTCCTATAGACCATTCAGATCAATATTTGATGAAAATGTATCAAAGCAAACTTATTGCTATGAGGAGCTATTGCTATCTTTTGATTGAAGTGAATGAAGCAGACATATTAGTGTCAAGCTCTTGCTGCATGCATTTGAAATTTTTTAACCACCACTAGTGCTGCTAATGGATATGCTAATTACTGTCCACATAATTCTGAAATAATTAAGAAAATAGGCAGTTTCCCGAATCATCCTATTAAAATGCAGGCCTGATAACAGAATAGTTTCCAGACATGTGCTGACTTGAATCAGTGAAGATAAAAGTGTCAGAGTGCCTTTTACTTTACAATTGAAATCTCTCTATGAGGGTGTGCTGCAAAGCTTTAGAAGCACAAGGAAGTCAGAAACCTTGTTCACGACAAGGGGTAGAAAAGAGGACAGGAAATAAAATGTGGTAGTGACAGAACTCCTCACATCACCATTACAGTTAAAGGCACTGTAGCCATTCTGTAGCTTGAACGCCCTCTTGCTTTATCCATGGACAGGAAGATACCTGATTTGAATAGGTGTCTTAGGTGCTTCCTTGAGGCATATATAGATCATAGCACTGACAAGAACTTCCTAGGACTGAAGATGCTCAGAGCGTTTGGCTCCATCTCTGAAAATAAATCAGGGTGGAACTGGCAGTGTTAGACAGGTGTGCTCTGCTCCCAGTTTCAGGTTTGGACCCAGCGGATTTGCAGTCGGTGCACTCTCCCGACTGCAACATAAGAGAATGCTAAATTCAGTGGGCATGAAAGAAAAGACAAATAGTTCCTGGAAGTCCGTTGTCAGTTGTGAGACAGGGCTCTCTCCCGTAAAAGAGGAGATGCTTAAAGAAAGGGATCTTGGGGCAGCATTAATAAAGAGGAGACAACCTGATAAGCAAACATGGTATCCATGGACCAGGGCATGTGCATACATTCCCAGTCAATTAAAATTGTCTTGAAACTAATTTGTAATTGCAGCTTGTCTGGTCTGGGGGGAAAATTACAAAAAATGGGCCAGCCCAGAGTATATAGGGGGCAGCAATCTCTTTAAAGTGAGATGACTGCTTGGGAAATCCTGCAGGCATCCAATAAATGTACACTGCTAGTGATGATTCAGAAAAGCTCCAGCACAGAGCTCCTGAAATGAAGGGGTAAATCATGCAGCAGTCTTCATAGCCTCTTGCATGATCCTTTGAAGGGCAGAAAGCTCTGTCATACATTTTCTCTCAGTTATCTGCATGACCACCTGATGAGGAAGGTGAGGCGGGAAATTGGCATCCCCATTCTAGAGATGAGGAAAGTGGAGTCTAATGAGGCAAGATGACTTGTCTATGGGCAGACCTTCTGATTCTCAGCCCAGTGCTCTTTCCATGGCAGCACTTGCACCCTCTATGCTCTGTGTGACTCTGCCCCACATTGCTATTCTCGTCACCTCCAGGTCAGGGGAAGCTGTGTCCTAGGGTAAGCCCTGCTACCCATCCCTAGTCCCCAGAAGTCCTCTGACACGGCTCTTCTGTGTATTTTGAACAGGCTGATAATTAGCAACCCCGTAAAGAAGCCTTTTTTTTTTTTCAGAAAAAAAGAAAAAGAGAGTAAGGGGAAAAAAACGTCACCAGAAAAAGAAAATAAAATCTGTCGCAAGGCTAATGCTCTTAAAAAATGCCTCTTTATTTCTATCGTTACTCCAGTGGTTCTCCTGGACTTGCAAGTGAAACTCCAAACTGCTAAACCTGAATTTGAGCCCCTTTGCATCTGTTGCTTCACCGAAAAATAACTCTTCTGTCTGACCTCTTCTCTGGAATTTGAAACCACATTTATTTTATTTTATTTTTTTAATCTTTAATTTCTTTATTGGTTAAGGTATTACAAATGTGTCCTCATCCCCACATTAACCCCCAAACTCCACGCCCCCACCTCATGCTCTCATCCCCCTGTTGTCTGTGTCTATTGGTTTGGCTTATATGTATGCATACAAGTCCTTTGTTTGATCTCTCCCCCTTAACCCCCACATTTATTTTTAATACCATACTTTTTCATATGATATTCCCTCCATTTGATAGGGGCTCCTTTCCATTATCTTTTACTAAATCCTGCCTAGATGTGTTGGGGCAGACAGGCCCCGCACTTAGATTCACATTCTAGATTGTAAGCCCATTCATGCTTTGGATCTGGAGAGATTGCTGACCACAGTAGTCACAACTGATCTGATTGCAAGTGAGAGAAATTCAACTTGATCTAGCAAAAGCAAAAAGGGGAGGGGGGAAGGAAAATTTACTGGAAGGCTATGGAAGAATATATACTAGGGACCCAGTGCACGAATTCATGTACCTTGAAAGGAACTGTGGGCTGCGAGGCGGTGGTAGGCACAGGGGCGGGTCTCAGCCCATCCTCTGCACCCTTGCCCAGACCCTCCTGCCATGGTCCCCAGTACCCTCTCTGCTGGCAACCCCATTCCCACCACCGTCGCTCCCACATGTTGATGACGCCAACGCTACCCACACCCACTTATGGCACAGAGTGATTGGGGCTGGTGCCAGCAGAGGGTGGGAAAGAGGCTGGTGCTGTCAGTGGGTGTGAGTGGTGGCTGCTGCCTTGATTGCCCCTCAGGAGCAGGGGGAGGTGGAGAAGCCCTGGGGGGCAATCAGGGCCATCAGCCACTGCTTGCACCTGCTGATGGCACTGAGTGATCAGGGCTGGTGCTGGGTGCCAGCAGCAGGTGCAAGCAGCGTCTCCAGCGCTGGCAGAAGGTGTGAGTGCCAGGATGGCCCATGGCATGCAGGAACAAAGAATTTTCAGTAGCCACCAGGGCCTCTCCCTGATGACAGCAACAGGAGCCCTGCCTTGGTCTGGCATCCCCACTCACCTGCTCCATCACCCCACCATGCTGACGCCCACCATGTTCCGCACTCTGCCACCTGCTGCTGACTCCCACCACGTTCCCCACATAACCCCTGGTGGTCAGCGCACATCATAGCAACCAGTTGTTTGGTTGTTCTGTCATTCGGTCTAAATGCATATTAGGGTTTTATATATGTGGATACCATGAAAAGGTGGGAAGATCAAAGGCAGCTGGGCCTTCTGGAATTTAAAATCAGAAGCTCAAATGCTGCCAATACTCTGTCCCTATCTCATCTTTGCTTCCTTTGGCATGGCACCTTCTTTTTCTCAACTGTTTACACATCCTGGGAAATGTGGCAACCAACAGTTTCTGTGCTGTATACCTCACAGGCTTTCTATCAGAGAAGGATGCACGCTCTCCTCAATTTCATTTTTGATCATTCTAGAGCACTCTGATTGGCCTGTTTGCTTCAAACACCTATCTCTAGACAAATTTGGTATGGCCTTGGTCAGAATCACTTGATGTAGACCCTGCCAAAGGGGTCCTTCGACTGTGTGTCATTTCCAGAGGAAACAGGAAATCATTGTGATCCAGGCAGCCTCCCTGATTGGTATCAAGCACATTGACCTGTGGTCTCTCATGAATTGCTACTTCACTTCAAATGCATCATGTCTTCTCTCCAAAACAATTTAACAGCTCATTGAGGACTGAGCCTAGAACCACATACTATCATTCTAGGGTGCCTATGGTACTTAGTATAGTGCTGTGCCATTCTGTTTATTTCCACAACTGTTTATTGCATGCCTCTTCTCTGACAAGCCCAATTCATAAATTAGAGGTGAATACTTATTGTTTAACTTAACTCTTGCCACAAAATACTTGCAGTTCCCTGAAACCACCATGCCATTTCTCACCTCTCTTGTTTTACACATGCTCTTTCCTCCATCCAAAATGCCTTTCCAATTTTTCTTTCCCTCATAGAAAAGCCCATTCACCCTCCAAGACTCAGTTCGAGGTTACCATCTCTTGAAAGCCTTTCCTGACCATGTCCTCTGGTCCCTTTATCCCAAAGCTAAATGAAGTGCTTGTCCTCTGTGTTCCCACAGTCCCTTCATGGCACTTACTGCTTATCTCCATGCAAACTAATCATTTACTTGTTGGTCTAATCATTTACTTGCACTAAGTGAGTTGTTCTCCAACTGTGATCTCTGGACAATCGGTAATACCTGGGAACTTCTTAGAAATTAATATTCTTGGGCCTCACTCCAGATGTAATGAATCATAGACTCTGGGGATGTACCCAACAGCCTGTGTTTTAAGGAGTCATTCAAATAATTCTGATAAGCACTCAAGTTAGAGAACCACTGAGACAGACACTCCTAGCAGTTTACATGGTCTAGCTCATAGTAAATGCTCAGTAAAGTTTTGATGAATAAATTAATAAATCAGTATTTCCTTCTCCATGTAAGGATTTGGGGATGTGTTGTTTCTTCTTGCTTGTTTCTTAGGCACTGTCAACGGGTAGATTACTGATTTCCATTAATCATTAGTCCATCCATTTATTCATTTATTCATTCATTAGACTATCCAGACTTTTTGAGATTCTAGAGTTGAATTCATACTGCTTGCCATGGCAATGAGGTGCATAGCTCTCCCAACCACCAGAAACATTTTGGTAGCCTTTTTTCATGGCTATAGGCCACAGCTATATAAATGTGCTCCCTTCTGCTGATATATTTTTAAAAGAAACAAGAATTCCAAAGAAAAAACACTGTTCTGGAAGCTACTGATACCCTTTGAGCTTTGCATGATTAGAAAAATAATCCTCATTTAAGCCTGAAGGCCTCCAAATCATCTTTGCTGATAAACCCCAGGCTTAAGTTGTAAACAAATTAAAGACTGGAAACTTTTCTTTGGCACATTCTTTTAAGAACTTTATTGCTGTCTGTGAGCTACTTGGTTCCTTTCAGAGGGAGGAATTCTCTGTGCACTGGACTGAACAGAGCTGTCCTGCACCTTGGCAAAGAGGAGTGGGAGTGTGTGTGAGAGAGTGAGCTGTCTCAATAGCCCAATGTTATGCTTTCAGCAAGCTTTTGAGAACAAAGTCTCTGTTTTTATTGCTTTCCCTGCCAGTGATCACGCTTGGTTTCTTTCAGTGGGACATTCCATGCTTTGCACTGAGTGCATCCTCTGAACACTCCAAGCTACTTACAGTGCCCTGAAATGAGGCCACCCTCTCTCCAATTCTGTACACACAACAACACACACAAACATATTTTGATAATCCTTTCCTGAATCCCAAAGAAGACAGTGAATATAAAGGCCCCAAGAACAAATGTACTCTTTACTATACCAAGTTGTTACTTTAAAAAACTATAAATATTTAGTTTCTGGAAACTTGTTCTGCATTGTAATGTTTAAAAATTATATGTTACACACACAAAAAAATGACTTAAGGGAATAAACTGCTTAAAGCTTAGAAGTTAAGTTTAAACCCGTAAAGGATAGAAGCATGAATTATGTAGAGAGGTTTCACACATATGATATAAGACTGAACTATGTAAAGCAATTCCCAAATGTCAGTCTGCAGTTGCATCACAACACCCAGAGATTCAAATTAAACATGCAGATTTGCCTCAAGTGTCTCACTCAGTAGGTAGTCCAGGAAATTGTTATTTTTAACAACTACCCAAGGTAATTCCCATGGCAATTATTGTTGGGAATTACTGAATTAAATAATGTTCAACTTTTCTTCCAATGCAGTATCTATAATGTTATAATGTTCTGTATTACCACACACTTTGTACTTTGTGAAATACTTCTCTTTCCCCCCCATCCCCCCCTCTCTCATCACACACACAGTTTTATTCCTATAAGGGAGATAATAGTGGCTTAAAAATTATAGTTAGGGAATCTGGATTATAGTCCCATCTCTGCCACAGACTAGCTCTGTTACTTTGGATAAGCCTAAGCCTCCTCTTATCTTTAGTTTCCCCATACACAAAACAGTCTGTACTGCTATATCCAAAAAGTGCACTGGTAAAAAGAGAAAAACAAGACTTGATTTATAGTGTTTGTGGCATTGGCCATTTTCCATGGTATATATAATCCCACCTTCCATAGCTGATTTCAAGCTAGCAATGTGATGTCACTAAATATGAATTGGGAAGAGATGGACACAATTTACTCTCCCAAATGGATTCAGCTCACAATTAAATCCATTACAGCTTTAAATTTCTATATTGTATTTTATGCCATTAACGATTTAATAATGGTAGCACCTTCTCTTTTAAGAAAAAGGAAGGTGGTTGTTGGTGCTGTGGAGAGAGCTTGACATTTGTAGTTGGACAGCATTTTATTTTTTTATTTTTTGAATGCTCCATTTTATTTATTTACTTTTTAAAATATATTTTTATTGATTTCAGAGAGGAAGGGTGAGGGATAGAGAGATAGAAACATCAATGATGAGAGAGAATCATTGATTGGCTGCCTCCTACATGCCCCTTACTGGGGTGGGGGGGAGGGCAGGGTGATCAAGCCTGCAACCCAGGCATGTGCCCTTGACCAGAATGGAACCTGGGACCCTTTAGTCCACAGGCCGATGCTCTATCCACTGAGCCAAACCGGCTAGGGCTTATTTTATTTTTTAACTAATCTTTATTTTGGAAAGTTATACATATGTCCCCTTTTCTCCCCATTGATCCCTTCTAGCCCATCCCCGCACCCCCCAACCCAGGTCTTCACCACCCTATTGTCTATGTCCATGGGGTATGCATATATCTACAAGTTCTCTTTGGTTGATCAGTTCCCTGGTTAATCTCTCCCCACTCACCACCCACCTTCACCTTCCCTCTGAGATTCATCAGTCTGTTCCATGTTTCTATGTCTCTGGATCTATTTTGTTCATCAGTTACTTTTGTTCTTTAGAGTCCACATATGAGTGAGATGTACAGCATTTTAAATTCCAGCTCCATCATTTAGAGTCATGTGGTCTCGTACAAGATAATTAACTTATAGGTCCTGGTTTCTTTATTTTTAAAACAAATAAACAAAACACCCCTTTTTAGTAAGGACTAATGAGTTAATGTATGTAAAGTGGCTAGTATAGTGTCTATTATCTATAACATGTGAATGAATTAAATTAGAGATGATAAAGGAAAGCAATAGCAGTCATAGCATTAGAAACACATTAG
This sequence comes from Myotis davidii, assembly GCF_000327345.1. Classification (NCBI taxonomy): domain Eukaryota; kingdom Metazoa; phylum Chordata; class Mammalia; order Chiroptera; family Vespertilionidae; genus Myotis; species Myotis davidii. The sequence continues at coordinate 222,379 of NW_006290662.1, read as the reverse complement.
CCTGAAAAAATATTTCATCGCATTCATATACCACATTTTCTTTACCCGAGGATGGACTTGGAAGATGTTAAGTGAAGTTTCAGAAGGACAAGAACTGCATGATTCCACTTATATGAGATATCTCAGAAAGTTGAGCACACAGACACACAGAATAGAATGGCGGTTGCCAGGAGCTTGAGGAAGGTGGAAGTGGAGAATTGATAGCCAGTGGATATAAAATTACAGTTATATAAGATTAATAAGTTCTAAAGATCTGTTGTACAACATTCTGCATATAGTCAACAATACTGTATTATACAATTAAAAACTTGTTAAGAGAGTAGATGTCATGCCAGGTGTTCTTACCACAAAAGAAAAGAAAAAAAAGAATAAGAGGCACATGAAATCTTTTGGAGGTGATAAATTATGTTTATTACCTTGTTTATGGTGACTGTATCACAGGTGTATGCAAATGTCTAGACATTAATTATGATAAATTTCATATATCAATTGCATACCAATGAATGTTTTCCTCTCAAAAATAACACTCCACACCAACCACTAAGATTTCTAAAGAGAGAATATAAAAGAGAGCTCACAATAAAACTTTTGGTTAATGATAACAGTTACTCTTTTATTGGGAGCTTTTCATATTCTAGGCGCTGTGCTAAGAGCTTTACATGGGTTATCTGATTATAAAAGCACAGAAATCTGTAAGTGCTATAAACTAAACAATCACTTTTTAAAAGTCATTTAAATGTCTTAAAAGCTAGTTTCAGATATGAACTTTTACACAAAACAGTTTTCAGGAGGATGAATCTAAAGATGAATAGAGATAGAAAATGAAAGAAATTCCATTAACAAAGACAATAATGTGGTGAAGGCCTGGGGTGGTGGCGGGGGTGGGCTAGAAGGGGTCAATGGTGAAAACAAGGGAACCTCTGTAATACTTTCAACAATAAAGATAAATATTAAAAAAAGAATTAGAGAAAAAAGGTGGGCATTGTAACAGATAGCCAAGTTTATTAATTCTTAGAAAAAGTAGAGGCAAGGATAGCAAGTATTTATCTCTTTTTCTGAAAGCATCTGAGAATCTTTTGGTAACAAACTCAGTGATCATTGTCTATATCCTGTAATAAAATACAAATGAATAACAACAAATTAAACTATGAAATGAGGAATATTTCATCAGCTTATCACAGCATATCCCCCATCACTGGTATAATTTAGTTGCTCTTTTCCAATGTTTAAACTTTAAATTTCAGTTATTTTAGACTAAAAATAATAACAGAAGAAAAGAATTACTAAACTCCTTAAAGTGAATTCAGGATTGGCTGAACCCAAATGGTCATTTCCACGTAGCTCCTAGCTTTCTGAGCTGCAAATGCTGTCCTTAAAGTCTGCAGATAAATCTACTTTGGAGGAATTTGTGTGCCTGCTTTTAAGTCTGTGCAGTTTTAATAAGGAAATAAAATATTTTCAATATAATAAAGGTTCCATCCAAAACCACTAGATTCTGGGGCATTTTTATATAATATTATTTTTAATTGAAGCTTATTCATGTAATCATCAAATATTGGAGGCAGGAGTTATTTTAGAAATACAAGAAAAGGTCCTAGCTAGTTTGGCTCAGTGGAGAGCGCCTCAACCTGTAGACCAAAGGGTCCAGGGGTTTGATTCTGGTCAAGGGCAAATACCTAAGTTGCAGGCTCCTCCTCGGCCTGGCCCCTGGTTGGGGCTCCTGCCGGAGACAACCAATCAATGTGTTTCTTTCACATCAATATTGATATTGCTCTCTGTCTTTCCCTCTCTCTTCCACTCTTCCTAAAAATCAATGGAAAATATCCTTGGGTGAGGATTAAAAAAAAAGAAATATAAGAAAAGCCAATCATTTCACTGTAAAGG
>NW_006290662.1:219646-220331 GCF_000327345.1 Myotis davidii | reverse complement strand
ATGCTGCTCTGCCTCTGTATCTATTTTTGTTATTAATGTTTTTATTTGAAAGGTCACCAGAATCAACATATTTTATTTATTTTTAATTTATCTTTATTGTTCAAAGTATTACAGCTGTCTCCCCCTCTCTCCCCTTCCCCAATAAGCACCTCCACCCTATATATGTCCATTGCAGGGGGCCTCAGCCTGTAGACTAAAGGGTCCAGGGGTTTGATTCTGGTCAAGGGCAAATACCTAAGTTGCAGGCTCCTCCTCGGCCTGGCCCCTGGTTGGGGCTCCTGCCGGAGACAACCAATCAATGTGTTTCTTTCACATCAATATTGATATTGCTCTCTGTCTTTCCCTCTCTCTTCCACTCTTCCTAAAAATCAATGGAAAATATCCTTGGGTGAGGATTAAAAAAAAAGAAATATAAGAAAAGCCAATCATTTCACTGTAAAGGTTAGAAAATTGAAGCTGAAGAGGTGAAGACTAAATTCAACTATATTGTTGCCATTGCACTATGCTGCCTATTCAACCAGTTAACCATCAGATATTATTTTTTTAAAAGCTCCAAATCATTTTTTTATTTATTCTCTGATTTCAGGAGTACAGATGACATCATATATATATTTCTTTTCTTTTTTATTGTTTAAATTATTACAAAAAGTATTACATATGTTTCTTTTCTCCCCCCCCTTTGACA
>NW_006290662.1:216688-219589 GCF_000327345.1 Myotis davidii | reverse complement strand
GCTGCTCTGCCTCTGTATCTATTTTTGTTATTAATGTTTTTATTTGAAAGGTCACCAGAATCAACATATTTTATTTATTTTTAATTTATCTTTATTGTTCAAAGTATTACAGATGCAGGGTGGATAGGGTCAAAGGGGGGGGACATCTGTAATACTTTGAAAAAAATCCATAATATTTTAAATTTTAAAAATTTCCAGCTGACTTTGTGCTGTGAAAATCCTTCTCCAGGATCCCTGACTGAGTGACAGGAAGCTATTGCTTATGAGTGGGAAGACAGGCTTAGAAGGCTTCAAAAAGTAAAATATGTTGTTTATGAGTGTTGACAAGTGAAGAGGTTGCCAAGCACAAATGTATGAAATGCCTTTTAAAAATATATAATTCAGCAAATAAAAATATAAACACATGAAGAGTTAAGTTTCATTTATCTTAAAAATGATTTTTCCAATGATGGTGGTTAAATAAGAAACTACAGTATTTGTTTCTCTTTTTCTAATTTCATAACACATATTATTTATCTCCTTTTTTGAACCCCATGCTCCCTGCTGATGGATTTACTACTGCTCTCATGTTGCTATATTTTGATAAATTTGCTATATATACTTATTTACTTTTTTAAACCCATGATCATTAGTTTTGTAGTTCTTTTACTTTGGTCACTATGCTCAATGACTGATATTCTTGGTTGCAATGGGAAACCAAATAACCATATAAAGTCTGCCCTGTTGATCAACAAATAAACAAGCCCCCAAATGATCACTCTATATCTAATTAAAGTTCAAAAAGCAGGCCTTTGGTTGGACAGAGACGTTCTAATAAAATTACAAGGGGGTGATTCCATTCTCTAATGCTATTTTAAAGCTTCTAATTTGACATATTAAAGTGGTTCTAACTGAATTCATTAAACTGACAGCAGTTATAATACTTAAGAACACCATACAAATACAATTTCACTTTTACTACCTACTTATTGCAGTAAATAAATCACATGTTTAAGCGCCAGCTAATCTATTAATTTTTATGGAATTTCCATTTGAAAAGTATGTTTATAATATATTATTTTATTTATTCCTCAAATATATATTGAATCCCTGCTGAGCCAGGCACCTTTCTAAGTTATGAGGATATTCACACAAGTCATTCTGCTTTCACTGAGTTTACATTTTAGTGGGGTAGAGGAAGATAACAGAAAACAAATGAATAAATAAACAAGATGAGTTTAATTACTTAAAAGTACTAAGAAGAAGAAATAAACTAGAACTGTGATAGAAGATGACTGGAGTAGGGGACCTAATTTAGATGGGATGATTAGGGATACCCTCCATGAGGATTTGTGAACTAAAATACGAATGACAAAAGATCCAAGGATTGAAAGACATGTAAGAATAGGAACTAAGGGAATAAGGCAAACACTCTAAGGTGAGAATGGAATTGACACATTCAAGGATTATAAATAAATCCAGTGTGGCTGGAATGTAGTTAATTAAGTTAAAGTGGAAGAAAACAGGGTCTAGTACTGGGCCATGTGATACTTTAACATTAAGAGGTGGAGTTGATGAGGAGGAGACAGAAAAGGGAACTGAGATGAATAGCAAGGGAGGGAGGAAAAGAAAAGGGTGATTAATGGAAGCCAAGATTTTTTTTTTAAAGTGTGTGTGTGAGGGGACGATCAGCTGTGTGAAATGCTGCTGAGAGTTCTAGCAACATTAGGACAGAAGAGTGATTGTTGCCATTGGACAATGGAGGCCATTGCTGACCATGACTGGTACAGTTTCAGGGGAATGATAAGACCCGGAGGCAGTATTGGAAAGGTTGAAGAGAGAAGAGCAGGTGACCAAGTGGTGTTAGAGTACAGTCAGCATTTTAGACAAGTTATGCTGTGAAGAGTGGCAGAAAGATGGGAAGGTAGCTAGAAGGATATTAAAAATAAAACTGTTATAAACATTTGTGTATAGGGGTTTGTATGAAGCTAAGTTTTTTAAAAAATATATTTTTATTGACTTTATAGAGGAAGGGAGAGGGAGAGAGATAGAAACATGAATGAGAGAGACCATTGATCAGCTGCCTCCTGTATACCCCACACTGGGGATCAAGTCACAACCCAGCCATGTGCATGACCAAGAATCAAACCGTTACCTCCTGGTTCATAGGTCAATGCTCAACCACTGAGCCATACTGGCCAGGCCTGTTTTTATTTTTTACTAGAGGCCCAATGTACAAAATTCATGCAAGAGTAGGCCTTCCTTCCCCCCAGCTGCCAGCACCAGCTTCCCCTAGCACCCGGGGCCTGGGCTTCCCTCGCAGCCCCAGCTTCATCTGGAAGGACGTCTGGTCTAATTAGCATATTGCACTTTTATTATTATAGATGCCCACAATTGCTGGGTGATATGGTAGTTGCATGTTTTGTTTTGTTTGTAAGCAATTGACAACCTGGTTTCCAGAGTCCTAAAAGCACACCACCACCAGCAATGTACAAGTGATAAGTTCTTCACACGCTCACCAACATTTGGTGTGGTCACTTATATTTATTTATTTATTTATATTTTAACCATTCTGATAGGTGTATAACGATATTTTATGGTGGCTTTAATTTGCATTTTCCTAAATGGCTAATGATCGTGAATATCTTTTCATGTGCTTATATACCATCTGTATATTGTCTTTAGTAAAATATTCTTTCATGTTTGTTTGTGGTTTGGGTGTTTTTTTGCCCATTTTTAAATTGTATTGCTTGATTTTCTTCTGTTGACTTTTGAGAAATTTTATATATTCTAGACATCAGTCTCTGGTCAGATATATGGCTTGCAAATATTTTGTCTTATTTGCTAGCTAGTCTTTTCGTCATCTTAATAGTATTTTACAGAGCAAAATTTTAAAAATGTAATGAGGTCCAATATAACACT
>NW_006290662.1:215976-216660 GCF_000327345.1 Myotis davidii | reverse complement strand
ATATATGGATCATGCTCATGGTTTCAAGTCTAAGAAATTTTTGCATAGCCTTAGGTCCTAAAGAACATCTCCTATGTTGTTATCTAAAAGTTTTATAATTTTACATTTAAAATCATAATCTATTTTGGTTTAATGTTTATAAGGTACTAGTGGCCTGGTGCACGAAATTCATGCATGGAGGGGGGTTCCCTCAGCCCAGCCTGCACCCTCTCTAATCAGGGACCCCTTGGGGGATGATCTTCTGCCAGTTTAGGCCCCACAGGGATCTGGCCTAATCCGGCAGTTGGACATCCCTCTTGAAATCTGGGACTGCTGACTCCTAACCACTCACCTGCCTGCCTGATCGCCCCTAACTGCCCTACCCTGCCAGCCTGATCTCAACCCCAACTGCCCTCCCCTACCATCCTCGTTGCTCCTGACAGCCCTCCCCTGCTGGCTTGATCTCACCCCCAACAGCCCTCCCTGACTGGACTCGTTGCCCCAAACTGCCCTCTCCTGCTGGCCTGATCTCACCCCCAATGGCCCTCTGTTGACAGCCTGATCTTGCTCCAAATTGCCCTCCCCTACCAGCCTGATCACCCCTAACTGCCTCTGCCTGACTGATCCCCACATGGAAGTCGGACACCCCTCTCACAATCCAGGATGCTGGCTCTTAACTGCGCACCTGTCTGCCTGATTGCCCCT
>NW_006290662.1:214530-215782 GCF_000327345.1 Myotis davidii | reverse complement strand
GCCAGCCTAGTCACCCCCAACTTCCCCCTCTGCTGGTCTGGTCACCCCATGCAGCCTGCTGTTCAGTCATTTGATTATCCCTCACTAACCCCCCTGCCAGCCTGGTTTCCCCAGACAGCCTGCTGTTCAGTCATCTATCCAGTTGTTTCAGTTTTGACAGCACCTGGATTTTTATATATTAGGATAGCCTGATTTCTTAACTTGGCATAGCAGACTTCCCTAACCCTGGTCTCTATAATACTTCACCATGTAAAATAGTCTATTTCTGTCTCAGAATCTTCCATGAACTGCCTACTACCACTCTTTTACTCATGCTATTTTTTTATCTGACATTCTATCTTTTGAAGAGACTCCTGTTTTTACTACAGTCAGTGAAAATGATGAATCCTCCAGTCAACCTACCCTGGTCATTGCTGCCCAAATCTTCCAAGGGTTTCCCTTGTAATCCAGAATAAAATACAAAAGTGTTACCAATACCTACGAGATCCTACCTGATCTGGCCAGTGTTATCTCTCTGACCTGATCTCTTATGACAATTTCTCTACTCGTGATCTCCTTCTCCATCCTCAAAGCCAGCATTATCACATCTTCAAATCTCTGTCTCCCTCTTTTACTTACAAGGACACTTGATTACATTGGGCCCACCTGGATAACCCAGAATAACCTCTTTATCTCAAGATCCTTAAATTAATCACATCTTTAAAGTCTCTTTTGCCATGTAAAATAATATATTCACAGGCTCCAGGGATTAGGATGTGGACATCTTTAAGAGTCATTATTCTGAAAACCATACCTCCCAAATATTCTTTGCGTCATTCATGTTTTTCATTAAATGCCACCTAATCATTGATGCGTTCTCTGAGTACCCTAAATAAAATACCATATCTTTTGCCCTGAATATTCCTCCTCTTACTTTCTTTTCTTTATTAGTACTTATTCCACTTGACATATAATTTTGGGTTCTATCCTTACTATTCAAATGGAAAAAACCTGGAAACACAGTAGTAACTTAAACATCATATCACATAATTGGAAATAAAATTTAAATAATGTCTTTGCTTAAAAGAACGTCTTCAAAACAAATAAAGGTCATTCAAAAGTCACATTAAAGCAAAATGCACATTTGTCTGTTATGGATGTTTGTAATATGAAACAGAAACATCAGCATCTAATACAATGGAGTGGAAGGAAGAAATGCAGGAAAAAGGAAATTCTGATTGTGTCACTAGATTATTGTGTATTATTAGATACT
>NW_006290662.1:213614-214353 GCF_000327345.1 Myotis davidii | reverse complement strand
GGGAACTGTCCTGAGCCAGCAGATGGCCATTCCTCTCGCAGCTTGGGACCCCTTGCTCCTTACCACCCACCTGCTCACTGCTCCTTATCACATGGCTTGCTGCTCTTTAGTGCTGCCAAGGAGCTGGGAGAGGCTCCCGCCACCTCCACTTCACTAGCCAGCTGTAAGCTCTGCTTCTAGCTGAGCAGCACTCCCCATGTGGGAGCACACAGAACACCAGGGGTCAGCTCATGCATTGAGCATCTGCCCCCAGTTGGTCAGTGTGCATCATAGCAACCAGTTGTACTGGTCATTCCACCATAACATTTAGTGCTGCCAAGGAGCTGGGAGAGGCTCCCGCCACCTCCACTTCACTAGCCAGCTGTAAGCTCTGCTTCTAGCTGAGCAGCACTCCCCATGTGGGAGCACACAGAACACCAGGGGTCAGCTCATGCATTGAGCATCTGCCCCCAGTTGGTCAGTGTGCATCATAGCAACCAGTTGTACTGGTCATTCCACCATAACATTCGCTTAGGCTTTTATTATATAGACTAGAGACCTGGCGCAAATTTGTGCGCACGGTTGGGGTCAGGCTGGCCCACCCCAATTGGCCAGGGCTGGCCAGGGGAAGGGGACACAGGAGATGGCTGGCTGGCCCTACCCCCTGGTCGAATTCCCCATCGAACTCCCAGTTGAGGGGACAATTTGCATATTAGCCTTTTATTATTTAGGATTATTCATTGTATTCCCTGTGCTGTGC
>NW_006290662.1:211670-213312 GCF_000327345.1 Myotis davidii | reverse complement strand
CCTCTGTAACCAGGATAGAACGTTTGCCTCATTGTCATGGCGATGAAGCAAGCATTTCACCAGGCTGCTCACACAGCCTGCTCTCAGCGGCTGCCCTCCTGGGACTGGAGGACTCTGGAGGGGCTAAGAGGACTGGGCACTGCCATCTTGTGGCTATAGGAGCCACCATCTTTGTGATGGAGTGATGGCTAGTTTGCATATTACCTTTTTATTAGATAGGATTATGGTGTTTATTTGAGTCTCAGTCTCATTTACAAAATGATGATGATAAATGTAACCATATTTACCTATCTCCAAATACCCTGGGCAAAGGATGGCAGTCATGAGAACAATCTACTTTTCAAGTTATATGCATGTGGTTATTCTTGGAAATTCTGATTTTATGATTTTGGTGTGTCATGCAACAGAATATGGTAGTATTGTTTTTTTTGCAGGTGAGTCATTCCAATACATTGTCAGGGTGGGCCACTATTCTTGATTTCACAAAGTGGGAAAATGTCGGGCTAGGCATGGTTAGCGACTGGCATAATATACGACAGCTTATGATAAAAAATTGATCACTCCCATTAACATATACAACAACAAGCATGGTATTAACTTAAAAAACTGACATAAACAAGATCCAAATAAATACTTTAAAGTTTTTTGCTAACATTCTTTCTCTAAAAATGCTAAAATTATCATCATAATTCATTTCAAGGTAGGCTAGAGAAAATAAAGAAGTTTTAAGTAGATGATGTGTCGGCAAAGATTGAAAAAAAACACAAATGAATCATTTGGAGCTGTCACTGTTGAGAGACTGGACTCTACTTTCTTGTGACCTCTAACATCTATATTTATAAAAGGCTAATATGCAAAGTGTCCCCTTGGGAGTTTGACCAGGAGACCAGGGGTTTGATCACTCACTATGATGTGTGCTTACCACCAGGAGGCAGTGCGGAACGAAGGAAGGCCCTGGCTGGCAGCCCTGATTGCCAGCCAGGCCTAGGGACCCTACCCATGCATGAATTTCATGCACTGAGCTTCTAGTCAATACATAACATATATATTTGGGATTATAATGCTAACTTGACATGATGTTAAAACTGGTATTTTTTTTCTTTCTTGATTAAGGTTTTTCATGTGTCCTTAATGCCTCATTGCCCCCCCCCCCATCCCCACTCATGCTCTCAACACCCGTGGTGTCTGTGTCCATTGGTTAGGCTTATATGCATGCATACAAGTCCTTCGGTTGATCTCTCCCCCTTACCCCACTCTCCTCTACCTATCCGCTGAGGGTTGAGGGTCTGATCAATGCTTCTCTGTCTCTGGATCCTTTTTTGTTTATCAGTTTATGTTGTTCATTATATACCACAAGTGAGTGAGATCATGTGATATTTATCCTTCTCTGACTGGCTTATTTTGCTTAGTATAATGCTCTCCAGTTCCATCCATGCTACTGCAAATGGTAAAAGTTCCTTCTTTTTTATAGCAGCACAGTATTACAATTGTGTTTCATCGTTTTAATGGCTGAGTAGTATTCCGTTGTGTATATCTACCACTCTTCCTTATCCAGTCCTCTGTCAAAATGTCACCCCAATAAAATTAAATAAGCAAACAAAAGCCCAGTATATTCTATTACAAAAAAATTGCTTATTGTTTG
>NW_006290662.1:195112-207905 GCF_000327345.1 Myotis davidii | reverse complement strand
TTGAGTTGTAGCGTTAGATGATTTATTACCATTTTTCCTTTTTTTTAGGTAGACCTGTAGAACTATAAACTTCCCTCTCAGGACTGCTTTCGTTGTGTCCCATTGATTTTGGATTGTTGTGTTTTCATTGTCATTAATTTACAGGATGTTTTCAATTTCTTTTTTGATCTCTTTGAAACTCCAGTCATTGTTTAATAGCATGCTATTCAGCTTCCAAGTGTTTGAATTTTTTCACCTTTTTTATTGTTGTTTATTTCTAATATTATGCCATTGTGATCTGAGAAGATGCTTGATATGATTTCAATCTTCTTGAATTTGGAGAGACTTTCCTTGTGATCCAGCATGTGGTCTACTTTTGAAAATGTCCCATGTGCACTTGAGAATAACGTATATTCCATGATTTTGGGGTGAAATGTTCTGTAGATGTCAGTTAAGTCCATCTGATCAATTGAATCATGTAGGATTGCTGTTTCTTTGCTGATTTTTTGTCTAGAGGATTTATCCAGTGATGTCAGTGGTGTATTAAAATCCCCTACTATGATTTTATTGTTGTCGATCTCTTCCTTGATATCTTCCAGGAGTTTTGTGGGAGTTTTTTTTGTTGTTTTGTTTTTTGTTTTTTGTTTTTTGTTTTTGTATTTGGGTGCTCCTGCATTTGGTTCATATATGTTTATCAGGGTTATATCCTCTCATTGTATCGATCCCTTTAGTATTATGAAGTGGCCTTCCTTATCGCTTGTTATGGCCTTCTCTTTGACGTCTATTTTGACCAATATAAGTATTGATACCCCAGGTTTTTTTTTTCCATTTCCATTTGCCTGAAAGATATTTTTTCCATCCCTTCACTTTCAGTCTGTGTAAGTCCCTTGTTCTGAGGTGTGTCTCTTTTAGATAGCATGTATATGGGTCATGTTTTTTTTTATCCATTCAGCCACTCAGTGTCTTTTGATTGGAGCATTTAGTCTGTTTATGTTTAAAGTTATTATTGATAGGTACCTGTTTGTAGCGATTTTTATTTTTTGTGCTTGTGTTCATTTTTACCTTTTTTCCCCTTCTTTTTATACCAGTCCCTTTAGCATTTCTTGCATTGCTGGTTTGGTAGTGATAAATTCCCTTAGCCTTTTTTTGTATGTGAAGCTCCTTATTTCCCCTTCAATTTTGATTGATAGCCTTGCTGGATAGCGTATTCTTGGATTCAGTCCCTTACTTTGCATCACTTTGTAAATTTCTATCCATTATTTTCTGGCCTGATGTGTTTCTTTTGAGAAATCATTTGATAATCTAATGGGAGATCCCTTGTATGTAAATTTCTGTTTCTCTCATGCAGCCTTTAAGATTCCCTCTTTGTCCTGAACATTTGCCATCATAATTATGATGTGTCTTGGTGTGGGAGTTTTCCAGGTTCATCTTGTCTGGTACTCTCTGTGCTTGTGTGACTTTTTTTCTTCCCCACATCAGGGAAGTTTTCTGACATTATTTCTTCAAATAGGTTTTCTAACCCTTATTCTTCTTCCTGTCCTTCTGGCACCCCTATTATTTGCATGTTGCTTCATTTCATGTTGTCCCACAGCTCCATTAGGCTCTCCTCTTGTCTTTTAATTTTTTTTTCTCCAACTGCAGTTCAGTTTGAGTGTGTTTTGCTTCCCTGTCTTCTAATTCACTAATTCAGGCTTCCGCTTCTCCTAATCTACTGTTGAAACTTTCCATGGTGTTTTTTATTGCAGCTTTTTCACTATTTCTTCTTGATTTTTAGATAAGTTGTTGATTTTTTCATCCATCCGGTTTATGAACTGTATGACACTTATTACTATTTCTTTTTCTGATATATTGCATGCCTCAGTTTCAGTTAGATGGTTTTCTGGTGATTCCTCTTTTTCTTTCCTTCGGGAGTTTCTTTGTCTACCCATTTTTGTTTCCACCAAAGGATCTAGATGTCGAGTTGTGCAGGGTCTGCTCTTTGGGAGGCAGTGGCTTCTCAGGTGATGGTTGCTCCTCAGGCAGTAGTGACAGCGTCGCTCCTCAATTGGCAACGGCTCCTCTGGTGGGTGTTGTTCGCAGCAGTGGTGGGTCCCCTGGCTGTTGGGGGGAGGCTGCTTGCACTGCTGCTGCTCCTTGGATAGTGGTGGGCTGCTCATGAGGCTGCTGCTTCTGGGATGGGGGCAGCCTGCTCACAAGCATCTGCTCCTCGAATGGGGCCAGGCTGCTTGTGGGGACTGCCGCTCCTTGGATGGGGGTGGGCTGCTCGTGAGGCCACAGCTGAGGTAGCCTGTCCCTGGCAGGGGTGGCTATAGAGTCCCAGGTGTTATCTGAGGGCACCCTGAGTGGAGGTGAGGCTGGGCTCCCAGTCACAACAGCTCTCCCCTTCAAAAAGGTGAGGCTTCTGAGGAAGAGCCAGCCTCTCTGGGATTGTTTGAAATGGTAGCAAAGGCTGCCTTATTTGGTGAGCTTGGTTAGCCTGGCCCCTAAGGCCCTGTGGTATCTAACTTTGCCACACACACACACACACACACACAAACACACACACCACATGACCACACATTCCTATTTTTATCCCTCATCCATTCATGCTCTCTCCCTCACTGCCACCTTCTTCCTGCCTCTGTAGTTGTGTCTGGAGTGTTATTGACCCATTCATGGATGGAGTCTCCTCTCCACATGTCTGGTTATGTAGCTTGCTCTCAAGCACATTGGCAAAACAGGATAAAATTCACCATGGCAAGACACGATACAAAGGGAACAAAACACAAATGTACTCATAACACTGATAACCCCAGTATAAGTGACCATCAGAGTAAAGATAATTAGGGGAGAGAATAGAGAACCCAAATGACATTGAAGAGAGAAAAAATGGTATGAGAGAAAAGAATAAGAGGAAAGTGGAAAATATATATATATGGGGAGAAAATACCAGAGGACAAACAGGTAAACCAAAACACAAATACCAAATTTCCAGTAAAGAGGGTGGGGGCAGGATCTTATATACAGAAAGTAAGGTTAAGAATTGGATGAAGCTCTGACCAGTTTGGCTCAATGGAGAGAGCATTGGCCTGCAGACTGAAGGGTCCCAGGTTCGATTCCAGTCAAGGGAATGTACCTTGGTTGCAGGCACATCCCCAGTAGGGGGTGTGCAGGAGGCAGCTGATCAATGTTTCTTTCTCATTGATGTTTCTAACTCTCTATCCCTCTCCCTTCCTCTCTGTAAAAAAATCAATAAAATACATTTAAAAAAATAATTGGGTGAATATGGGGAGGACCTCAGTTCAGTATAGAGAAAGTAGAAAGAGGATGAGTAAATAAGAAGAATGAGAAAGAGAAGAAAATAATAATAATAATTTTTTTAAAAAAATATTGATTTAAAAATTAAGATAAAAAGTAAATTGGAATGATAGAAAAATAATACAAAAAGAAATAGAAAATAAAGAAATAAATGAATAAAGGAAAATAAAGAAAAAAATGAGATAACCAAATAATAATAAAATAAAATAAAATAAAAATGAAAAAGTGAAGTGTTGTTCCTTCGGCTGGTTTAAGATCCCACTTTTCTGTACTGTCTATGGCTTCTCAGTTTCCTGTTGCTGGGATTGAGGGCCTCTCTTTAGTCTAGCCCTGTGGGCTCTCAGGGACTATTCAGATTTGTTTTTGTATCCTTTGTAACACTCAGGGTATAGTCCCGGTGTGGTTGTATTGGTTGCCTGGCGACTGCAGGGAGGGACTATATTTTCAGGATAAAATGGCTACCTAGGTCTTGTGAGTCAGGTATGATTCAGCGCCAGATTCGGGGCTGCTTCTCCTGTGCCCTCTTCTCACCCCAGCCTCTCCCCAGACTCCACAAGTCCACACTTCCACCTGCACCTCAGCCATGGTGAGTATCCATATCTGAAAAGTCCTATGAACTAGGTTCAGCGAAGAAAAGCAAAGCACAGAGAAGGGGGAAAGAGCTGAGCCTCTGCGAGCCCCTCTTGTCCCAGCACCTCGCGGTTCTCCTGTGGGCACTGCATAGTCTGGGTAGCCCTCCAGGCTGCCCACTTTGGGCTCAGTCTTTCATTACTGTAGGCCCAGATCTAGAATCCCCTGCCACCAGCAGTTCTGCAGACCTCCTTTCCACAGTTAGACGCTGTGCTTGTCCTAAAGGACGCGGCTCAGTGCAGTGAGATTTCCCTCTTACCCTCTGGGATCAGAGATCTCACAGTCCTCTCCAGCCCAGATCCCTGACTTTAGCTTTCTCCAGGTGTCCTCATTCCTCACCAGCTGTGTCTCCTTCACCAATTCGGGGTGGATGTTATTCGATTCGGCTGCTCATTCTATCTACTCTGGGACAAATCTCAGGACATGTTCGTCTATTCTGCCGCCATTTTAACCACAACTGGTATTTTTGATCACATTAAAAAAAGTTAATTTTTTGAAAATAGATAAAAATAAAGTTTGTGGCTATTAAATCTTTAACCTCCTCCAGTCACAACCCTATGCCATCAAATGCCTATTTGACTAAATGTTTTCCCTTTCCTTCCCTTTTTATTATAAATACAATGCAAACAAATGTCATAATTAGTTCATTTCCATGAATTCATTCATTCAATAAATATTTATTGAGTCTTGACTAAGTGCTGAGGAATCATTTAAGCCCTAAAATACGTATATCAACCAGACAACTTCCCTGCTCTACAGAAATTTAGAATTTAGTCCCAATATGACACTCAGCTGCTTACCTCCCAATACAGACTCTAGTGCTGAGGAGAATGAAATCACTCTTTGTACTCCTTTATCTCTCCCAGTATTCTCTGGATACATACACGGTTCCATTTGGTATACCAAGCTAAGCTGTTTGTCAACTAGGAGTACCTCATTAGGCTATACCCAACTTGGGAGATGCCAGGGCGCTGACTAAAGAGAATCCTTCAGGTGAGATCCTGGGGAGGTAACTGCACATATTGTTTATCCCATACTCACTCACCTGGAATCTAAGCCAGGAAGGCAAGAGACTTGTCTTATTCATAGCTGTATCTCTACCACTAGGACAGTGCCTGGAATAAAATAGACACTCAATAAATATCTGTTTAATGAATTAATTGACAAATAAATCAGTTTTTTTTCTGATTTCTAGAATCTGATTCTTTTCACGACACCATACTCTTTTGTGCCCCAAAGCACTGTGTTTTTGTGTTTCTGTTTTTAACCACAAGACATGTGGCAAAATTCCCAAAAGGGAGGATATTGCTGTATCTATTGCCAGAACTTTGGCAGAAGTGTAGTTTGTAAAACTGGATTATATGTTGGCACATTGTCTACTCATGACTATGACTAGCTGATTCATCCCTTTATAACAGACACCCAGCAAGTAAGAGCTCCAAGCCTCTTAGCCCTGTTCATGCCTAAAACGTCCTTAACTTCTTTTACTTGATTCTACTTATTTCCTGACTTGTCTCTCTTTTTTCATGGTTTCTTATTTCTTAAACTACTTCTCATTTGAAACCTTTCATTCACTGCCTTGGACCTACAATTGATTTTCCAGCTTTGAAACCAACAGAGTAGTGCTAACATTGCCCTGTAGCCTGTCCTGTCTTTACTGGCTGCCCTTAAGTAACTATGGTTTTTGGAAACACCACCAAATGCCATAATCCTCTTCAGTGTTGGCTCCCATGGTTGGCATCCACTCAAATTGACTTAATTCAGTCCCCAAGAGGAGAAATAAGACACAGTAGGCATGTTTGTGCATTTGAATTAATTCATAATGGTAGTGGATATAAAATGGGGGTATTGCCTCGCTCACAAAATCCCCTCAGTGACCATGCCTGTGTTATCCTCCTTCCTTTGGAGGAATTCTCCTTTGCCCCAAAACACATAGTGGAATTTACTATTTTCTTATATCACACACCACCCTAGTCATAGTTTTTTATCAAGGGAGGGAAGAATTGACCAAACCTTAACAAAGCATATAACCTAGGATTAACCCTCATTCTTTTATCAGGAATGGCCTTGGAGGACTTGAAAAATGGAAACAAATCTTAGAGCCATAAGATTGACTGGTAAAATAATTCCTTCCCCAGTTAAAAAATTACTCAACAAAGGAATGTCATCAATTCATTTTGTTATCACTGTCTATCAGGGTGAAGTTTATACACCTTTTCTCTTTCTCCCTTTCTTAAACGGGAAGGTTTTTTATTTTTGCTATTTTATTTTGTTTTAGTTACACTTTTATATATTTGTTATCTTGTGGGTAATTCAATTTGTCATTTAATAATAGGGTGTATGGCCATAAGAAACCACATTTGAAGTTGCCAAGAAGAACAGATGTCATTTTGAGATCTTGGACTTGGAGATGATGCTGTGCCTATGAATGACCAATTCTGGGTTGTCTCTTATGGAGGAAATCTGGGAATGCTTATGGTTGCATGTGGAAAAATTACATTATTCTTGGTGCTAAAGATAATAAGAGGAGGGGTATTTTTATAAGCATATTATAGGAAGGAGGAGTATATGCTAGGAAGTCTAAGGGTAAAATAAATTTTTCATAAAATGAAATGGCTATTTGGCTTCCAATGATTATCTTAACAGTGACATGTCTGCACTCACCACTTCTTTGCAGAAACTGCACCCTAAATATTGTCCATAGTTCAAATGAGTGCTTCCATATACTCACATGACCTCACCAAGCCAGGCAGAGGGATCAGTTATCAGATTGGGAAGAGGGTACATATTGCAAGGTAGTCCAATCGAAGTTCTTTCCTTGAGATTTAAAAAATTCCTATGGTAGCCATATGTATAGCGTTATAGGGATAGATGTCAACACTCACAAGCATAAGTGAGACATGGAAAAAGTAGAGTGAGAAAGATAAAGGAAAAGAGAGGAGAAAAGAGAGAGAGAGAGAGAGAGAGAGAGAGAGAGAGAGAGAGAGAGAGAGATTGTGAGACTGAGAGAGACAGAGAACAATGGCAAGTTGACAGTAGTCAAGCCCCTGATTTTAGATCCAGAATGTTCTGATTATTACCTTATGGAAGCTTGGTTGTTCCTTTTCCATTCATTTTTAAAAATTTTATTTTTATTGTTGACACTATTAAAGATGTCCCCATCCCCACCCCCCTTTACCCACTTGAACCCAACCCCCATCCCCTCTTCCCTCTGGCTATCACCACATTGTTGTATGTGTCTATAGGTTATGCATATATGTTCTTTGCCTAATTCCTTCAACGTCTTTCATCCAGTCCCCTCTCCCTCCTGCTTTCTGACATTTTTTGAACACTCCACAGCCTTCCAAAACATAGTCCCTTTACCTAGGCTACTTTAAATTAGGTATCTATTGCTTTACAACTATAACAGTCCACACCAATTTGTAATCTATTGTTTGGTGATTAAATAAAAAAATTAAAAATAGCTGAAACCGGTTTGGCTCAGTGGATGGAGCATCAGCCTGCGGACTGAAAGGTCCCAGGTTCGATTCTGGTCGGGGGCATGTACCTTGGTTGCGGGCATATCCCCAGTAGGAGATGTGCAAGAGGCAGCTGATCGATGGTTCTCTCTCATCGATGTTTCTAACTCTATCTCTCTCCCTTCCTCTCTGTAAAAAATCAATAAAATATATTTTAAGAAAGTTCTAAAAAAATTAAAAATAGGAGAACAAAGTAAGTATAATCTTTTAAGAATCACATGAAGTGAGGGCAAACATTGCTTTGACACTTTTACTTCGTGTATGTGCACATGCTGGGTCAATAGAGGGTCACTCTCAAAAAAAGTTAGAAAGCTATGGCACTAGAGCATTTGAATCTGTAACTCAGTGGTGACACTTTAAGAGTGTAAGAAATCAGTCTAGATCATTTTGTTTTTAATGAGCACCCCAGGTATGTGGGAGGTGAAAAAAACCTTGAGAAAGGCTGAGTCATTAAATCTGTACTTGAAGCAAAATATTCTCCCCAAAGGGACACTCTGTGTAATAATTTAAGAATTTGGTGAGGACTGTAAACCAAAAGGCCAGAAAGATATTTATTTCAGTAGTTACAGCCTCACAAGCTACAGAAAAGTTCCAGTCAGCCAGTAGATTGGCTTAGTGTGAAATCTTCACATTATGCAAAATCTGAGGGAGGATCAGAGGAAGTTAATTGAATCAAGGCAGTGATGACTGCACAATCATAGGAGGATAATGGGAGTACAGCAAGACTTCTTTAGGAGCTAAAGCAAAATATCAGGATGACTTAGTTATTGAATGGGTACCTAATTAATGACACACACCTCCTGTTTGTGGAAATCTGCTCCAAAGAGAGGTGGATTTGATCTATAAATGGAACCTATTGTGATATATCAGCTTTATTACTGAAATAGGTAATTTCAATTGAGTGAGAGTTACAGTTGGTCTATCATAAAGAATGGAAAATGAATCTGTACCAAGTTGAGGCTAGAGTACGGATGCAATGTCCCACCTAAAGCGGGAAGTAATTCATGACTCTGATAAAATTATCTGGAAAAACAACAACAACACACAATCATTATAACAAACCAAAACTGTCCAAGAGTTTTAGGTATACTTGAGAGTGGTCGAGACTCTAGAGTAGCACTGTCCAATAGAGTTTTCATAATGATAGATAGGTTCTGTGCTATCCAATTCAATATCCACTGGTGATATTTGACTACAAAGCCCTTGAAATAAGCCTAGTGAGACTGAGGAAATTAATTTTAAATTTAAATTGTATTAATTTAAACTTAAGTTGAAATAACCACATGTGGCTTGTGTCGTCCATAGTACATAGCAAAGGCCAGCCCATGAGAGTGTCTAAGAGTTTAAGAGTCAGCTACCTGGGGGTGAATATGAACCCTCCACCTAAGAATGAGGTTGGAGACAGGTAGAATAGACATGATGGAGAGCTTTGAAAGCAAGTCAACTTTAAGAGAAAGCAAAACTGCCCTGCCAATGTGACAAGGTGGTTGAGCATCAATTCATGAGACAGAAGGTCACTGTTTGATTCCCGGTCAGGGCACATGCCCAGGTAGTGGGCTCAATCCCCTGTAGGGGATGTGCAGGAGGCAGCCAGTCAATGATTCTCTCTCATCATTGGTGTTTCTATCTCTTTATCCCTCTCTGAAATTAATAAAAAAACATATTTATTTCACTGACTGGTGTGGTTCAGTGGTAGAACATTGGCCCACGCGCCAAAGGATAGTGTGTTCGATTCACTTTCAAGGGTGCATGCCTAGGTTGCAGGTTCATTCCCCAGCCCTAGTCTAGGTATACACAGGAGGCAACCAATCTCTCTCTCTCTCTCTCTCTCCAGGAGGCAGCCGATCGGTGATTCTCTCTCATCATGGATGTTTCTCTCTCTCTCTCTCTCTCTCTCTCTCTCTCTCTCTCTCTCTCTCTCCTCTTTCCCCCTCCCTACCTTCCACTGCCAAAAAACAATGGGAAAAAAAATTATTGGGTGAGGATTAACAAAAAACAAAGTAAAAAAACTACTTGCCTGTGTTAAGCACTGCTTACTTCTGGCATACTCCTTTTCTTTGAATTCTAACCTATATATTTGGTGAGGTCCTTTGGAAAAATCCCACTCTGATTTTGGCTCAGAGGATTCAAGGGAAAAAGTTTATTTACAGGTTGACTTGGGTGCTGAAAGGGGAGCAATGCATCCTTGGATTCTAGGGCTTATAATTACAGGAGGAATCAAAATAATTTTATCCCAAGATAAGTAAAAGTTTTAGCAAATTGAACTTTTGGTCAAGCTATTAAATTTGCCTTATAGTCAAATTAAACATACAAAATCATTTTGTTGAATTATATCTTTAAAGAGACACAGATTGAGCTAAAATGGTGTGTCTAGACATAGCTTGTCATTGGAATCTAATTCATGTATGTTGGATCTCCCAACTGATTCTAAACAAGTTTCTTATGTTCTCTACAATAAATGGTGTCATTATCTTCCCACAAATCATCTTGGTAAAAAACTAAAAACACATCTTTTTTCTTTGTAAAATTTGAAAGATTTTTTTTTAAAGTATTACACATGTTTTACTTGTCCATAATATAAAAAAAGGTAAAAAGATCAGTGGCTGCCAAGGGTTAGGGATAGACTGACAGAACACAGAGTGTTTTTAGGGTAGTGAAAATATTCTGTATAAGGATGGACACATGTCATTATACATTTGACCAAACCTGTAGAATGTACAAGACTAAGAGTAAATTAGGGACTTTGAGTGATTGTGAAAAGTTTGCACTGTTATTATATTCTTCATGTTTTGCAATGATAACATGTAGGTTGATATGCAAACATGTATGTGTTCATATGTGTGTACAATTGATTGGACAAAAGGAACAAATGATCAATGGAAGAGATAAAAGGTAATAATTGGAGAATGCAATTGTCAGAAATGTTAATGAAGAACAGAGGAATCTTTACAGGATTGTGGGGTGTTCAGTCAGTGGGTGCTTGAATGAGGACTAAAATACATATGCAATAAATATTAAAAAGATATACTGATAATCAAAAAGAAGGGAGAAATAACTGTTAATCCTGCTACTTACACTACAGTTAAATTTTGTTTTATATACCTAATGAGACTTTTTGTCCCTTATGATTAATAAGGTCCTTTCTGAATATATGCACTCACATATATATTCAAATGAGATCACGTAGTATCATTATTTGTGATCTGCTATTTTTCTCTTTCACTTTAAATAAGCATATAAATAATTAGTTGTATTTTAAAATATACACATTTGAATACATTTTGCTATTTTTAATAGCTTCATTATATTTAATTGTGTAGATGAACCATCTCCCTGTTGTTATAAATTTAGGTTTTCTTTTTTTCTCCACCATCATCAACAGCACTCTGTTGAGCATTATTGTATCTATTTATTTGCATATTTATGCAAGTATTTCCTTAAAGTATTCTTTTGACTGGACAGTTATATTTGAAAGGTTATAAATTAAAATATAAAATAGCCCAGGTGCCCATCATCAGATGAGTGAATAAAAAAGCTTTGGTACATTTACACCGTGGAATACTACACAGCTTTAAAAAAGAAAGAACTCTTACCATTTGCAACAGCATAAATGGACTTGGAGAGTATTATGCTAAGTGAAATAAGCCAATCAGAGAAAGATAAGTAACACATGATCCCACTCATATGTGGAATCTAATGAACAAAATAAATTGATGAATAAACTAGGACCAGAGACATAGAAGCATGGAACAGACTGATGAATTTCAGAGGGAAAGCAGTGGTAGGAATGGGAGGGGAGTGATGAACTGGGGAACATACGTGCATAGAAGCATAGCTCATGGATACACACAATAGAATGGTGAAGGTCTGGGAGGCACGGGTACAGGGTGGAGGGGGTCAATGGAATAAAAACCCAAACAAACAAAGGGGACATCTGTAATATAGCACTTTCAGCAATAAAGATAAATTTTTTTTAAATAAAATATGATTGCAGTCTAACATTAATAATGACACTAGCTGAGATTACTGAGCATTTACTATGTGCTAAGTTTTATTCTAATTGCTTTATATGAATTAACTCAATTCTAGTAAGTGCTACTATTATCCCCATTTTACAGAGGGTAAAACTGAAGCACAAAAAGCTTAATTAACTTGTCCAAGATTATTTAGATAATAAGGAGGAATCAGGACTTAAATTCAAGCAGTCTGAATCTAGTCTTTGCCTTGAACCAGAATCTCTACCGTGCTCCCTCTCTGTGAGTTTTGCTTTGGGTGTTCACATTAGAAATCTCACTATTATTTCTTATATACAGAGTTGTGTCTTGGGCTTTTGTTGCTCTAGGGAAATTGAAAAATATGTCACCATTCAAATATCAAAAGGTTTTCAATGGATGAAGAGAACTCTTTGGTTTTGGGTAACCCCAACCTCAGAGATTGGAAACAAACACTTAACAATAGCAAAAAATGATAGCATTAGTTTAGTTTCTCCATTCTAGTAATTACAGAAGTTAGAATTTTCCTTATATTTCTGTGGTAGCATTTACTTAATTGTGCCTTATGTTATTTTTTAAATTTTATTTTCAATTAGTTTACATTCAATATTATTTTGTATTAGTTTCAGGTGTATAGCGTACTGATTAGGCAATCATATACTTTCCAAAGCATTCCCCCTGATATTTCAAGAATCCTTCTGGCACCATAATTATTACAGTATTAGTGACTGTATTCCTTATGCTTTACTTTATATCCCAGTGAATATTTTGTAACTACCAATTTGCAGTTCTTAAGTCCTTCCTTTTTCACCAAAAGTCCTTCACCCCTTCCCCTCTGGCAACCATCAGTCTGTTCTTTGTATCTATGAGTTTTTTTCTATTTTGTTTGTTTCTTTATTTTACTCTTTAGATTACACATATAAATAAAATCATATGTCATTTGCCATCCCCTGTCAGACTTATTTCACTTAGCATAATACCCTCTGGGTCCATCCATGCTGTTACAAAAGGTAAAGTTTCATTCTTTTTTATGGCTGAGTAACATTCAATTTTATCATTGCACCACTGCTTTTTAATCCACTGATCTATTAATGGGCACTTGGGTTGCTTCTATATCTTGCATATTGTAAATAAGCTTCAATGAACATAGGGGTGCCTATACAGGGCAGGGAAGAAGTAGTTATACAGTTGTGAGTATGTGAAACAGTTTATTCTTGTATTGTCATTTATTAATTACTAGAGGCCTGGTGCACAAAAATTTGTGCACTCGAGGGGAAGGGGGGGGGTCCCTCAGCCCGGCCTGTGCCCTCTCGCAGTCTGGGACCCCTCGGGAGATAACGCCCTGCTGGCTTAGGCCTGCTCCCAGGTGGCAGAGGG
>NW_006290662.1:185786-194379 GCF_000327345.1 Myotis davidii | reverse complement strand
GCTGCAAGCTCAGAGGCCGGCAGCAGCAGGCGGGCAACGTTGGAGTCCTCCGTCACTAAAGCAAGCAAGCCTCATGTTCGCTTCAAGCTTCCTGGCTGCCTGCCGCCATCTTGGCTGGCAGTTAATTTGCATATCACCCTGATTAGCCAATGGGAAGGGTAGCGGACATATGGCTAATTACCATGTTTCTCTTTTATTAGATAGGATTGTATTATTTTTATATGAACAACTGTAAACCTACTTTTGTCCCACCCTGCATTCTTTCAAATTAGTATTTTAGGTTTCTTTATATATATACCCAGAAGTGCAATCACTAGGTCATAAGGCAATCCCACTTTTAATGTTTTGAGGAAGCCCCATAGAGTTTCCTGCAGTCACTGTGTCTATCTGTATTCCTACCAACAGTGCATGAGAGTTCCCTTTTCTCCACATCCTCACCAACCCTTGTCATTTGTTGATTTATTGATGATAACCATTCTGACATGTATGAGGTGATATCTCATTGTGGTTTTAATTTGCATTTCTCTAATAATTAGTGATGCTGAGAATTTCTTATATGTCTATCGGCCATCTGTATGTCCTCTGTGGAGAAATGTGTATTCAGTTCCTTCGCCCATTTTTTAATTGAATTATTTGTTTTTTTGGTGTTGAGTTGTATGAGTTCTTTAAAATTTTGGAGATTAACCCCTTATTAGATGTGTCATTGGTGAATATGTTCTCCCCTTCAGTGGGTTGTCTTTAATTGTGCTTTATGTTATGATTTCATATATAACAATAGTTTTTCCCACTGGATTTCATGGGAGGAAGGATGATGATCCATACCTTATTAATTTATTTTATATAAGGCCTGGAACAGTATGCTTTAATTTACAAATGGATCTAAACACATGACCTTAAGACCTTATTTGACTCTAAAGTGCTTTCATAGATCCTTTAGCTTTAACAACTAAAGAAGTAACCTTGGTATCTGTGATGTTGTGATATAATAAGAATATATTTTCACCCCATCCGGCCCCCCCTGCCATCCTGCTCACCCCCAACTGCCCCCTCCACCAGCCTGATCAGCTCCAACTGCCCTCCCCTCCTGGCCTGATCACCCCTAACCGCCTCTGCCTCAGCCCTGCCACCATGGCTTTGTCCAGAAGGATGTCCAGAAGGTCTCACAGTATAATTAGCATATTACCCTTTTATTAGTATAGATAGGGCATGACATTCCACCATAACTATAACATATCTACCAGTATTACTTTATGAGAATACATACTTCATGCGATAGGAAGGCATCTAATACATTACATTGTACATGTTGTAAGTAATAGTAATACTGTATTCATAGCAATAATATACACCCTATGACTTCCCTTCCTGATTTGTGAATGGTTCCCCAGTTCTTTGAACATTTCCTGGCCCCTGATGTATTTTTTTTTTTGTCATTCAGTGTAACTTTATTTACTGTTTTATTGCACATGATTTGAGGTCTTCAATTTCTAACCACCAAAGATTCAAAGGACGATTTTTTTCATGAAGTTTAACATTAACATTAGTGAATTCATGTATTGATGTGTTTTTTATTGTAAACATCTGAATTATTCACATTGCCATAGATCCTGAACTCATAAGCATGGACCATGCACAGGCTGGCAGCAAGACAGAAAGCCACTCTGCAAGCAAACAGATACTCGGCATAAGGAGAAAAGTCATAGCACAACAATTAATGTCCAACCTGAGTCACCTCAGAATGTTACATATATTGACTTCTTCATTCATATAGTACCGGGAACTCAACTGCTTGGTTGGTGACGGGGTTGACCTGGTTTTGGGGGCTTATTCCTGAAATAATTAAGGAAAGGGGGACTCAATCTTTCTTTTTGGTTGCTTGCTCCTCCACAGCACCTTCATCTTTCTTCTCATGCTCAGCTTCTTGGGAATCTTCTCCTTCACCTTGACCTCCTTCTTCCTCCTTTGCATCTTCAGATTCTTCCTTAGCACTTCTTCCTCTTCCTCTCCTTCCTCCTCCTCAGCCTCTTCCTTCTCCTTCTCCTCCTCTTCAGTTTCTCCTTCAGAGGGGGGTTCATCCTTAGCTTCCTCGGCTTTTGCAGCCTTAGTGGTCTCCTCCACCTCGATCTGCTCCTCCTGGATGTGGCTAGTGTATTAAAAAGGGAAGGAGCGAGTGGACATAAAGTAGGAGCTGGTCTGTAAACCACTGTAGGCAGATCGACCAAAGACCTGGGAACTCTAGGAGTAGCCACTGGCTATGCTGCCCACACTGGTGAAACTGAAGCAGGTCTCCTCACCTTCCAAGAGTCCTGTAAGCTGCAATGTCAATGTCCAAAGCCATCTTCATATTGAGGAGGTCCTGGTGTTCTTTTAAATACCATGCCATTTCACTCTTTGTAGTTCTCAACTAATTTTCTAATTTGTTGATTGTGTCCTGCATAGCACTAATGTCGGCATTCTGCTTATCCTTCAGCTCTTCAGCTGCTTTTCTAGCACTTTGTTCATGCCCTGTCATGCTTTCATCTCCAGGGTCTTGGCCTTGAGTAGGCGACAGCTCTCGGACACCTCGTCCTTGGCTGCGCGCACCACTTCAGTGTTCTTGGCAACACTCTCGGTCAGCATGGTGAAGGGCTCTTGAACCATTCTTGGGCATTCTACATGTTCTTGGAAGCCAGCTTCTTGTACTGGTGTGGGTGTCCTTGAGTGTGGTGGAGAGGTCAGGCTTGGAGAACACGTCCATCTCTATGGAGATCTGAGCATACTGGATCTGCGCCTGCAGCTCGGTGATGTCCTCTTCCTGCACCTTCTTCAGAAAGGCGATTTTGTCCATCAGGCTGTCGATGCACTTTTTGAGCTCAGCACCAGCGAGAGCCACGTCATCTGCACCTTTGCGCACCTTCAGCAGCTGGCCCTCAGCGTCCTGGTGGTTTAGCACCTCTTCCTCATAGCACACCTGCAGGTTGCTCTCAGCCCCTCCTGAGGCCTGGTGCCTCCTAACAGGATCTTGAGGCTGCACCCCGATCCCGCTGCCCTCTACTCACCGGGTCGTGGTGCAGGCATCTCATTTTCATTAAAATGTTCAACCTGCACGGGCTCCACTGGTGTTTGCAGGCAGTCTGGGGGCAGACAGTGATCCCGGAGGTGCTTGCTGCCCTCACCAGAGCTCAGCCACGATGGTCTGGGGTGAAACAGCCCTTCCTGGCCACTTGGCTGCGACTTGGACCCGCTTCCTTAACCAGGGACTTGGCGCTGGGCAGGCGGCAGCAGCGCTTCCTCCCCAGCCCACACTGGAGCGGGTTTTTGAGGTTTCAGAACCGAACTCCAAGGGCCTCCCCAGGCAGCAGTGGCGCTGAGCCCACCAACTCTCCCTTCAAACCCACCAAGGCTTGCTTCTCACACTTGCTTCTCACACTTGCTGAAAACCTTCTCAGTCCACTTGCCATTGTAATCAGTTTGGGCTGAAAGGACTGGGGACTCCGGAGCGACTGAGGGAGCTGGGCAGCGCCATCTTTGTGTTGAAGTGATGGTTAATTTGCATATTACTCTTTTATTAGATAGGATATATACATTTTTAATTCTCACCCACGGATATTTTTTCCATTGTCTTTTAGAGAGAATGGAAGAGAGAGGGAAAGACAGAGAGAAACATCAATGTGAGAGAAACACATCAATTGGTTGCCTCCTGCAGGGTCCAGGAGGGGAGGAGCCTAAAACCCAGGTAGGTGCCCTTGACTGGAATCAAACCCAGGACCCTTCGGTCCACAAGCCAATGCTCTATCCACTGAGCCAAACCGGCCAAGGCAAGAAATATATATTTTGTCCTTATTCCTGTTTCCTGACACAGAACTCCTAAAAACTCATGTAATTTCCTGAGTGATAGGTGTGATAAGAGCTTGCTTGTTATGTTTGGCCTTAGTACTGGTTCTATACACAAGAGCTTCTAAGATCATTGGAAACTCAGATGTGAAAATAATGTCATTTTGTATGCTAAATGAGATGACTAGTGGCTTAGGGCCACTAGATATGGTTTCCAGAAAGACCAAGACACAATTAGAAAGCTGGAACTTTCATTCGCACCACCCAACCTCCAGGTATGGATGAAGGGCTAGAGATTGTGTTTTTACCCAAAGGCCATTGATTGAAGCAATCATGTCTACATAATGGAACTTCCATAAAAAAAATAATAACAGGATTCATAGAACTTCAAGGTTGGTGAACAAAATGAGATGCTGAGATTCTGGTGCACCCAGAGAGGACATGGATGTTGTACATGCTTTCTTCCTATACCTTATACATCACTTCCAATTTTGACTATTCCTGAGTTATGTCCTTTCTAATAAACTGATTATCATAAATAAACCATTTTTCATAAGCTCTTTAAGCCATTGTAGCAAATTATTGAACCTGAGGATGTGGTTATGGTAATAGCTAGTCCATAAAAAGTACAGGAGGCCTGAGACTTTTAATTGGTGTCTGAGGTGGGAGGTGATCTTGTGGGACTGAGCCCTTTATCTTTGGAGTCTGATTCTATCTTCAGGTAGTTATTGTCAGAGTTGAATTAAATTCTGAGATAGTCAATTGGTGTCCAGAGAGTCTGTGTGTGTGTGGCAGGGGAACCTCACACATTTGCTATCAGAAGTGTTTGTGGGTAGATAAACAGACCAGGGTATCCGTTTAGTAAATGGCTATTGATTTATAAAAAATTTGGTTCCTAAGCTATTGCAGGTCTCAGTAGATGTGACCCTTTCAGGTGGTTCTCAAAAGACAACTAAATATGTACAGTTAAATGTTCTTTTATATAAAAATTATTTGACGGAGGTGAATTATTTGTCTCAGTTTATCCTATATAATAAAAATGTAGTATGCAAATTGTCCCCTCTACTGGGAGTTCATCTGGGAGTTGACCAGTGGGTGGGGCCAGCCTGGGGAAGGGCGGGAGTACTGGGCCAGCAACCGACAGCCACTAGGGACCCTACCAGTGCATGAATTCCATGCACTGGGCCTCTAGTATTACTATATTATGCCTTGATGGATAAATCAAGAATCAGCTAAGAGTTATGCATGTTTCCACTGAATCAGAAAATTTCATTTTTTTGCCAGTACAGGCAGTCCTCAGGTTACATTGGACTTGATGTACATCGTTTTGTGGTTACATTGCTATCTCCCATTTATAGTATTTATTTAAAAAAGTTCCATCATTTCGATTTATGTACATATGTGCTTTATGTTTTTCATTATTTATTTACCACAAGTAAAGATCAGGAATTGTTATCTTTCTTTTAATTTTTTTTTTTTTACTGTTTCAATTCATTACTGCTGTGTATGTGCTCCATGTGAGTGATGTAGGTGCTTATGTAGGTGAGTTCTGACTTACGGCAAAAATTGCATTACATTGCAACAGATCTCCATTATATTATACTATAATATAAAATTCAAAGGTATTTTAATATTTAAAATATTACAAAGGGGAATTTAGAAAAAATGAGTGGCCATCAGGATGTTGTATGGGCATGTCCATTTTTTCAATCCTATTCCTATACCCTTCTTATTTTAATTAGTAATGGAATCAGATATTAAAATATATTAGATCATCAGTTGGCTTTGCCTTTTCATTTGGAATTGCAAGTATATCTATTGAGAAATCTTGAGTGTGACAGTGCAATCAGGGTTTAGAACAGCATAGCCAAATGCAATTTGTATCAGTGCTCAGAGAAAATCAATTTTGATATTATTTATATTATTTTTATCTGCATTCACTTCTCAATCCATGCATATAAAAATGTTACTTTCTAATTCATGGATTATAGACACCATAGATTATATGAAATTGGTTATACATTTAAGATTTTAGAATCTTAGGAAGGACAAACATGTTCCACATAGTGATCCATCTTAAATAAAAAATATCCATATAAAGAGAATTGATGTCCTTTTGTGCTTCCACTGTGCAGGAGTCAGCTTCTTCTATCCTATACTACATTAGCATGAAGTGCTTGCTGTATATTAGTATGGGGTATCATCACTTGCAGCATTAGTCATTGGAGGGACTAAGCTATAACTGAATTCCACATTTGTATTTGTGAACCAGCCTTTCACCTTCCTATTTCCACATTTTCAAGTGTGGCCAAGGGAGTCACAGAATGAATTATTTGTATACAAGTTTATGTGTATATGCTTTTAATTCTCTTGGGAATATATCTAGGAGTAGAATTTCTGGATCATATGGTACGTCTATATTTACCATTTTGAGGAACTGCCAAATTGTTTTCCAAAACATCATTATATTTTTTTAATATGTTTTCTTGATTTTTTACAGAAAGGAAGGGAGAGGGATAGATAGAGAGTTAGAAACATCAGTGAGAGAGAAACATCTATCAGCTGCCTCCTGCACACTCCCTACTGGGGATGTGCCCACAACCAAGGCACATGTCCTTGACCAGAATTGAACCTGGGATCCTTCAGTCTACAGGCCAACGCTCTATCCACTGAGCCAAACCGGTTAGAGCACCATTGTACTTTTGATAGCAGTATATGAGGGTTCTGATTTCTCCACATCCTCACCTATCCTTGCTATTGCACATATTTTTTATTATATTCATCCTAGTGATTATGAAGTGGTATATCATTATGGTTTCAGTTTGCATCTTCCTGAGGACAAAGTGAACACTTTTTAATGAATAATTAGAAAGCAAGAAGGAGAAAAGACTCCTGGATAGCTGTAGGAAATGAGGCTCTGCAGGGAAAAGTATATGAGTAGTGCTCGGGCATGACTCTTTGGAAGGGGCACAGAAATGCTTGACTCAAACATGGAAGTATTACTATTACAAAGATAGATGGTAAGCTTTGTTTTGTTTCACAACAATTACAATTGGGATAAGAGATTCTAGGTGAATTTCCTAAAATAATATTGTCTGAAAATAAATTGGTAGAGAAGAAACTGGTCAAAAAGAAAAATTATTTGAGAAAATAATTTTTGAAATGATTGATTGATTAAAAATAAGTTCCAGTCAGTGATGTGGCACTATAGAATAATGGCTCTGAAGTCCTCATATTACTTCCACAGGGGTCAGATAATATTTTTTAATGTAAAAGATAAGATAAGCTCAAAGATTGCCTCAAGGTTTAACAATCTGTGAATAAATTAGAAAGCTTTTTGACCATTTAGTATTTCTATCCCTATGTACATCTATTAGATTGGATA
This sequence comes from Myotis davidii, assembly GCF_000327345.1. Classification (NCBI taxonomy): domain Eukaryota; kingdom Metazoa; phylum Chordata; class Mammalia; order Chiroptera; family Vespertilionidae; genus Myotis; species Myotis davidii. The sequence continues at coordinate 187,181 of NW_006290662.1, read as the reverse complement.
TATTCCCTTTTTTTTTTCTGCTTGAGACTGACAATTTATTTTCATTTCTCTGTACTTAACTTTGAAAAAATGTTCTTGGGAAAAGGGATGAGTTTTGCCAGAATTTTAAAGGAGCCATTAATTATAGCATATGTGAATTCTATAAGTCTTTGTTGTACTTTTCTCGTAGTTCTGAACTAGGACTAAGATGTAGCCAGTCTCCCACAGCCTTGTGTGCCCACTTTGTTCTCTTAAATTAATCAGACAAGTCTCTTCTCCTTACCTGTAGATAAGCAAGTGAAAAAGAAGAGTGAAGTGGTGAAAAGAGGCCAAGAGTGTCACTCTACTGGAAGCCAAGGGAATGGAAAATTAGTCATTCTGCTTACACATGCTCTTATCATTATCCATCTATTAGCAAGTATAGTTGGTTCTAACTCCAATATATATATTGGATTTGATGACTTACTTTTATCCCATAGTTGTCACTATAATATAAGCCACTAAACTCCTGCCTGGAATAGTAAAATTGTTTCCAAACTGGCAGAGTTTCCATATAGTTATGTACTTTGAATCCATGAATTACTCCATGGGTTCTATGGTACGCGTTGGTGTTGCACAATGCACAACCTGGACAAATATAAGTTGTAACTGCCACATAACTAGTGATTATTATGTGCTGATTCAGGTTAAAGTTAGTTGCTGAGGATACAGTGATGAGCAAAGCAATACCTGCTATCATGGAGCTTGCATTCAGGGTGGGGGTCCCCGCTGGGTGCACAAAAATTTGTTCACTCGGGAGGGTCCCCCAGCACTGCCTGTGCCCTCTTGCAGTCTGGGACCCCTCGGGGAATGACCACTGCTGGCTTAGGCCCGCCCCCGGGGGATTGGGCCTAAGCTGGCAGTCAGACATCTTTTTGACAGCCAGGGAGCCCTCAGGGGATGTCCACTTGCCAGTGGGGAGCAGGCCTAGCTCCAGTCGGACATCCTTAGTGCTGCTGAGGAGGTGGGAGAGGCTCCCACCACTACCGCTATACTGGCAGTCGTCAGCCTGGCTTGTGGCTGAGCAGAGCTCCCCTTGTGGGAGTGCACTGACCACCAGGGGGCAGCTCCTGCATTAAGCGTCTGTCCCCTGGTGGTCAGTGTGTGTCATAGAGACCAGTGATTCCCAGTGGCTCTGCTCTTGCATATCACCCTTTCATTATACAGGATAGTATTGGAAGTACTAGCCAGAGTGAGCAGCCAAATTGGAAAGGAACAAGTAAAACTGTGACTACATGCTGACACAATAGTTTGCATAAAAAACCTTAAAGACTCTATGAAAAAACTATTAGGACTAATAAATTCAGTAAAGTTGCAAGATACAAAAGCAATACACAAAAAAATCTATTGCATTTCTATACATTTCTAATGAATTAT
>NW_006290662.1:175460-185286 GCF_000327345.1 Myotis davidii | reverse complement strand
AGCATCTTTGTCTTTTATTAGTGTAGATATGTTGATTTCAGTTAGTGACAATTGCTAGGTTAATTTTAGATGGAGGTAAGAACTATGAAAACAGCAAATACTGTGAACTTGAATAAGGATCAATCCCCTATGAAATGGTTGAGGACACTGTGAGCTGTCCTTGGAAATGGGAGTAAATCATGGTGTTAATTCCAGTTTGACAATAATTTAAAAATGCTGGGCAAAAACAGTCGGAAAGGACAAGGGTGATTGATTTCTGAGAGTTTATTGCCCCATTGAGGGAACCACTCCTCCCTTAAGAGACAAAGGATGATTTTTATATGCTGGGTGCTGAGAGTTAATAGGTGGATTATTTTATTTTCTAAAAATGCGAAAATACATTTATTTGTATATTAACCTTTAGAATATTTAGATAAGTATCTCAAACTTACATGCTTACAGAGACCAGGCAGGTAATTCAAATGTGTGGAATAGGCAAGCAGAGGAGCAAGAAAGAGATAATGCATGACCCTATTTATCGTTAATCTTTATTGTTGAAAGTATTAGATATGCCCCCTTTTTTTCCCCATTGACCCCTTCTAGCATGCCTCCATGCCCCACCCCAGGCTTTCACCACCTTATTGTCCATGTCCATGGGGTATGCATATATTTGGTTAATCTCTTCCCACTTACCCACCCCCATTTCCCTCTGAGATTCCACAGTCTATTCCATGTTTCTATATCTCTGTATTGATTTTGCTCATCAGTTTATTTTGTTCATTAGATTCCACAGATGAGTAAGATCATGTGCTACTTAGCTTTCTCTGACTATCTTATTTCACTTAGCATAGTACTCTCCAAATCCTTCCATGCATGACCCTATTTAAAGGGCAGTCAGCAGTAGCTTGGCTTCCTCTAATAAATACCACATGGTGATATTATTTGAGGAATGCCAAATGTTCTTATTTCTAAAATATGTTAGAAATATGGATTTTTATATAAAATTTCTGGATTTTCAGATGTTATTTCTTGGAAAATAAATGTCGTAGGTCAAACACACTTTCAAAGCTGAGGACAAACCTCTAAATTAGACTTGAAAACTAAACATTATTTGTTTCCTAAAATCATACACATATATAATGTTACATATTTATTTTGAGAAAGTTTTTGAAGGATATTCTTTATTCTTATGAATTTTATTCTAACCATATTCCTCCATGTCCTAAGTCTATCAAACCTCTGTGAAATAAAGCGCCATCATGTATATTTCTATCTAATCTGTAGGTACTAAAAAGAAGCAGATGATCTTCAGAATTTCATTCTGTGAGAGAGAGAAAAAAAATAAAGGGGGGTTTGGATAGTTCCTTGGGCTTATACTAAGTCTACTAAAGTTATCTGTTTTGACCTTCAAAATGACTAATTTAGATGCCTTGAGCCACTGGCTATAGAGTAGACAACTCAGACCCAAAAATAGGTTTCTTACAATCTACATTTGATATTAAAGGGTCTCAATAATTGGAATCATACAGAGGACATGTGACACAGCTATTATATTTTCATATTGAAAATTTAATACGATTCAATATTGCTACCAAAAATCTCTTTCCATATATACATATACACATATATATAAGTTAAGCTAAGTTTAAAAATAAACACACAAAGCAGCTCTGATAAATATTTGACTGTGGGAGATATAATTAATTTCTGAACATCAAATATATGGTTTAAAAACATTTTTTCTATCTAAACCATTATTATTGTGTATTTTGATAGATTGAGAATGGAAAAACACAAGATATTATTCTGAGACTTAAAAATCCCTGAAAATTCGAAGGCAAAAACTGTCAATATATTTTGTTTGTCTCAGTACTAAAGGACATATGTTCCATCTGAATCATGCAGTTTCATAATGTTCCTAGGACTTGGAAAAAAAATGACATTAGCTTTCTCTCTTTACAGAAGTTCTTCAATAATTACTGTGATATTTATTGGTTTCATGTTACTGTATTTATATAACTTGATAAGCTTTCTTGATTCTAATAGTGGAGAAAAAAATCAATGTTTCTGTTAGCAAGTCATATCATTATTGAACTGTTTTGTCCAAAGGCTCTTGCTAAGCTTATAAAGCAGAGTCCATAGAATATGATGCAAAATATATTTAGAAATATAAAAACAGAACAATGGTTGAGTTTCTGGGAGTGAACATAAGTAATATTCCATGATGATTTTTTCAGAATTAAAAATAATCACTCAGGGTCCAGCCTGCATGGCTCAGTGGTTGAGCCACGACCTATGAACTAGAAGGTCACCGTTCGATTCCTGGACGGAGCACATGCCTGGGTTGCGGGCTTGATCTCCAGTGTGGGGCGTGCAGGAGGCAGCTAATCAATGATTTTCTCTCAACACTGATGTTTCTATCTCTTTCTCCCTTTCCCTTCCGCTCTGAAATCAATAAAAATATATTTAAAAAATTATTCAGGTATCACTATGTCACTTTACCTGCAATATCTAAAGGAAATTGAGTTTCACTATTTTAATAAGTCAGTACAAAAAGAGATGTTTTAAATAGTTAAAATTATGCTTGTATCAAACAGTAAATGACATCTATTTCTTGGTGTTTCCCTAGCACAATCTGATTATATAATTTATAACTATATTTATTTAAAATGTGTGATTCTTGTGAAACTTACAAAATGAATAATTAGAAATATCTTTTACTTAGGATTAACAACATCTAAAGGTACCATACTGTTGGTGGAACCACATAGGGTTGGAAGGGTATGAGGTTTGTAAATTGTCATAAGTACAACAACATAAGAAATACTTTACACACATTATCTCAAATTATTATAATTACCTTACAAAGTGTGCCATGTTTTATTATATGCTGGCACATCTGATGTCATATTCAGAACTTAACAATTTGTAACTAGATTTTAAAAACTAGAAAGTATTTTTATAATCAGAAATAATGAAAAAGAAGCATGAGCCAAATATTTATGAATTAGTCCCATCTTGTGGAGTCTATCCCATTTAGTTAATACGATGGCTGAAATATCCCAACTAAAGAGAATGTACTTCAATTAATTGGGCAGAAAATGAGCTAATTGGTGGGAATATGACATTAACTCTTAGGATATCCCAATCAGATGTCAAATTCAACAAATCCAAATAGAAGGTATCATCTGTACTCACTTCTAAACCAAGTCTCTTCAAGACTTCCATATTTATGTGAATAGAATCAATATTTTCTGTTTTCCTATACTCTAAGAACACTTTAGATAGAAAATGAATCACATACAAAGGCATCAAGTGGTAACATATTAGGTCTTGTTTATCAATTTATCTGTAGACAGACACATAGGCTGTTTCCATATTGAATAATGCTGCAATGAGCATGGGGAATGCAGATATCTCTTCAAGATCTTGATGCCATTTCCTTTAGATATGTACCCAGAAGTGGGATTGTTTGATCATATGGTAGTTCTATATTAATTTCTGAGGAACCTCTATGTTGTTTTCAATAACAGCTATACTAATAAATATTCCCACCAACACTGAAAAAGTGTTCCTTTTTCTCCACATCCTCGCCCAACACTTATTGTTTCTTGTCTTTTTTAAAATAACACAACATTTAACAAGTGCAAGGTGACCTCACTATGTTTATGATTTGCATTTCTCTGATGATTAGTAGTATTGAGCATCTTTTGATGTACCTGTTAGCCATTTTATAGATAGATGTTTATTAAGTTCTTCTGCCCATTTTATAATCAGACTAGTGGCCTGGTGCACAAAATTCATGCATGGATGAGGGGGAGGTTCCCTCAACCCAGCCTGCACCCTTTCCAATTGGGGACGCCTTGAGGGATGTCTGCTGGTTTAGGCCTGATTCCTCTTGCAATCCAGGATTGCTGGCTCCTAACTGCTCACTTGCCTACCTGATTGCCTCAAACTTTCTGCCTGCCTGCCTTATCTCCCCTAAATGTCTCTGCCTGCATGCCTGATTGCCCCTAACCCCTCTGTCTGCTTGCCTGCCTGATTGCCCCTAACTGGCTCTGCCTGCCTGTCTGATAGAAAACATCGATCAGCTGCCTCCTGCACACACCCCCGACGGGATGTACCCACAACCAAGTTACATGCCCTTGACTGGAATCGAACCTAGGACCCTTCAGTCCACAGGCAGATGCTCTGTCCACTGAGCCAAACCGGTTAGGGCTGATTAGTTGGTTTCTATGCCAGTCAGTGTCTCCAGGCCTATCACCAGGCCTCATCAAAGAGGCGGGGCTGATCAGCAGCCCCTGTGGAGCCCCTGAGAGAAATACAGGCAGGGCTTCTGGCAAAAACCTGAGAGAAAGAGAGAGGCAACGGCTGACCAACAGCTGCCGTGGATTAGACCCTGCCTCTCTTTCCAGGCCTCTCTCTGGGCCTGATCTGCAGCTCCCTTGGCAGTCAGTGCTGGGTTGCTGCACCCACAATAGATACAAGAGGCCTAGCACATGAAATTTGTGCACGGGTATGGTCCCCAGGCCTGGCTTGTGATCAGGGCCATCTTCCCTGGCTGCTGGCAGCCGGACCCGCCCCCTGCCACCACCCACCCCCAGTTTCCTGTTCACCATCAGGAGATTGGAGCCTGCTGGCTGGGGCGAGGGACTGAGAGGTCGGCCATTCCACCCATTCATTGGCTGCACCCTTGCTGTGGGTTGCCTTCTGTGTGTGAGGTGACTGGTGGGGCAGAGGCCTGGGCTGGTGCTGCCCAGGTCCCTCACCACCCACCCCCAGTTCCTCATTTGCCATCAGGGAGCCTGCCAGTCAGGGAAAGGGTCCAAGAGGTGGTCAGTGTACCTCATAGTGCCTGGTCGAAGCGGTCAATTTTCCATTAGGGTCAATTTGCATATTACCCTTTTATAATATAGAATATGGGAGTTTAGTTCTGTGCTCTTGATTCTGTTCCATTGGTCTGTATGTGTTTTTATGCCACTCACTCCGGTAAATTTTAATGAGGCCAAAACAAAAAGGATTTTCTTGTCCAATTTTGTCTTGTACAAGCATATATCTTTGTAAAACCATTATCATTCTTTCTAGTGAAGCTTCAGGTGGTAGTGTTTGGAAGAAGACTGCACATTCCCTCTAGATAGCCTTCCACCTGTGTTTTTGAGCATTATAGATGTCTGCTTGCCAACTTTTCTGTTTGGCCCTTCTTGAGAACATAAGTAGCAGGTAGTAAAAGTTGTTTGTTCTCCTATATACCCAGTTCTAAATCTGTTCTCATAGCAGGGCTTGTCACAAATGCAGCAAGGGGTGAGATACCTGCTTCATAGATGTGGAGTAATATGTGAGCATTCAGTGTTATGAAAACATGATTTTGAATGTAGAACCTTCCAAATACTTTCACATGTGATATTTATATGATGTTTTATCATACATTTATCCTTCTCCTTTGGCAGTCCTATATCAACCCAAAACTTTTCCAACATTTTATTTTCTTCCTCAAGTCACATAGTTTCCTAATTGGCAGAATGCAAGGTTGTCTTTCAATGCCTACACTGTGTGACTACAGCATTTGAAACTATTAGGGGTTTCACTTTGAGTTGTCTCCTCACATGTTTTTTCCCTCAAATTTTATTATTTTTATCTTTATTGTTGAAAGTATTACAGATGTTCCTCCTCCCCAGTTACCCCTCACATGGTTTTATGTTACTTATTTTTCTTCATCTATCATTTATATCCTGAATATAATCAGAAAAGGTTTGTCAACTTGAAATATAGAGATGCAGGTAAAATATAGAGGTTTAAAATAAAGCTAAAAGAAAGAATCTGTAATAATTGGGAATGATAGGGACATATCAGCTATTTAGGATAAGGCAAGTATTCTTTTTTTTTTTGTCACCAACTTAATTTTGAACTTCCTGGCTATCAAGCAGGATAGGTAAGCTGGATGAAAGTATCCTTAACCCACAATGCCTGACAATGGTTCTCTCCTCTCTTAGCTCCTCTAAATTGTGGATAATGCCCAAGGTTCAATCTTCATCCATAGACTCTTATCTCCCTATGCTTGGCTCCATAACTCATGTTTCCAAATGCCACAACTGAGGGTAACTTTCATACTCCAAGTCCTATTCTCCTACTATCTCATGAATTCTATATACTTCCTCCATCACACTAATATGACTGCAACTAAAAGTTTTATCTTTAAAACAACAGCAACAAATAAACACGCACACACACACACACAAACACACCAGCTTAAAATTTCTATGTCCCCTAGTTGTTTGAAATTTCTCCACATTTTTGAACTCCTCAAATCACAAATTTTGTCTCATTGTTTTCTTTGCCAACCCCAGTCAACCAGCAAATTTTGTTAATTCTTCCATTGCAAATTCACTCCTCTTCTACTAGCCTCAGATTCCTTTGATAATCTCCATACCAGTAACCTTATTCTTGCCTTTCAGTCTTCCAGTCAGTCTCGTAATTTGGGTTCAAATATTTTTTTTCTTAATTTCATTTTCTTCTTATTCTACCTTTTCTATAAAGCCTTCAGTGGCCCCCAATTATATGAACAAAGCTCACACTCCTTACCCAGACATGAAATATTCTTCATAATCTCACCCTTAGATCCAAATATTTCCTAAAGAAAAAAAACAGATCCAGTTAAACTCTCACACTTCTTATTTGCTGATATCTTATTCCCCTGTTTTTATACTTGAAGATTCCTTCTCCTTTCCTGTAGCAACATAGTTATTTTTAAAAGCCAATATCAGTTCTTCCTTTATGCTGGGAATATTATCTTGTTGCTGACTGACATTGTAACTTCAACCGCCCCCCCCCCCACTTAAGGTTCTATGCAGCATTATATCTCTTATCTCTCAAACCAGATCATTAGCTCCTTAAGGGATTGCTTATACATCTTTACATTCTCAAAAACACTGAGTATAGTAAATGTTATATAAATATTTTTATTTTATTTAGACTTATTTATGCAATTACTTTCCTACTCCAATTTATGTATATGGAGATGTTCACACATTAAGGCAATAAAAGAAATAAAATAGTTATTATATTGCAAAATAAAAAGTCACAATGCTCTCTAATCTTTGTATCAAAATAGATCTTAGTGGTTTCTTATTATAACATTCACAGCTGATATGCTCCAACCAGCAGTTGGAATCTATCAAGAAGACAGTAACTGCCACAAATTGCTATTCCACAAGTATAAAATGCCATTTTTGTCATTGTGCTAACACCAGGGAAGGCCAAATTGCAGAGTTAAAATGGGCCTCTCCATCCAAGTTGAGCTTCCATGTGGACAACCATTGGCTAGAGGAGTAGTGAGGGTCATGTTCCTTTTCCCAGTGCTGTGGTCTGAAAATATTCTCAAGGCAGTAAGTTGGGGCAATCATAGGACTCACACCACTTGTTTTTCTGTCTCCAAGGAATCACTCTTTCAGCGATTGATAATCATGACTTTGTAAAACATTTTTTCATATAATGTTTTTTGGCTTTTACTTATTTGTTGTTTTAAGTGGCAAGGTAGATCCAGTCCCTGTTACTCCATTTAAGCCAAAAGTACCATCATATATATTTTAAACAGATATAGTCCTATATAGATTTTTATTTATTCTTTACTAGGTTTTGGTAAGTTGTATTCACAAAGGAAGCCTGTCTATTCAATTTAAATTGTTGAATTTAGTAGAATAAAATTATTTATAATATTTCTTTATTTTCATTTTAATACCTACATGATCTACAATAATTTTCACTCTTTCATTTCTAATATTGGTTTTTGTTCTCTCTTTTTCACCCTGGATTAATTTTGCTAAGTATTTATCAATTTTTAATAGATCCTTTCAAAAACAAAAATTTTATTTTTTAATAATAGCTACCTATTTAAAAATTTATTGATTTATTGATTTGAGAGAGAGAGAGGGAGAGAGAGAGAGAGAGAGAGAGAGAGACAGAGATTTGTTGTTCCACTTATTTATGCATTCATAGGTTGATTCTTGTATGTGCCCTGACCAGGGATCAAACCTGCAACCTTGGTGTACAGACGATGCTCTAACCAACAAGGCTACTTGGCCAGGGAAATTTCTAGTTTTTTTTTTTCTTCCTCTATTTTAAAATATATTCTCTATTTTATTGACTTTTTTTCCTTAATCTTTTATCTTAAATTTATAATTTCCTTCCTTCTACTTATTTTGGGATCAATTTTCTCTTCATTCCTGTCTCTTCATGATGGAAACTTAGATCACTAAAATTGAAACTTTTATTCCTTTTTATAAAATGTATATTGAAATTTTCCTTCTAATTATTGCTTTAACTGCATCCTACAAAATCTGATATGTTGTGACCTTATTATCATTTAGGTCCAAATATTTTGTAATTTTCTTGTGATTTTTAAAAATATATATTTTACTGATTTTTTTACAGAGAGGAAGGGAGAGGGATAGAGAGTTAGAAACATCAATGAGAGAGAAACATCGATCAGCTGCCTCCTGCACATCCCCGACTAGGGATGTGCCCGCAACCAAGGTGCATGCCCTTTACCGGAATTGAACCTGGGACCCTTCAGTCCACAGGCTGACGCTCTATCCATTGAGCCAAACCGGGCAGGCTTGTGATTTTTTTTTTTTTTTATCTATGGGTTATTCAGCAGTAGGTATGTCTAAAAATCTTGCTATTAATGATTTATAATTTAATTCCATCGTGGTCAGAAAATACATATTGGATGATTTCAATCCATTTAAACATATTAAACTTATTTTATGTCTTTGAATGTATGTTACAGTTTTGGGATATACTGTTCAATGAAATATCAATTATGTCATATTGGCTGCTCAATTCTTCTATATAATTACATTTTTTCTCATTTTTGGCTCTATGTTTCATAAGTTACTAACAAAGGAGTACTCAAATATTCAGCTGTGATTATAAATTTGTTTCTTCATTGTATCTTTTTTTAACTTGGAATGATTTTTAATTAAAGTACAATTGACATACAATATTGCATTAGCTTCAGGTGTACAACATAGTGATTTGACATTTATATTACCTTACAGAGTGATCACTATGATAAGACTAATGACCATGTTATCATACAAAGTTATAATATCCTTGACTATATCCCTTATGCTGTTCTTTATATCCACATGACTTATCTTACTTAATAATAGACAAACATGTAAATTGACTGTACCTTCATTACGCTAACCAGCCAATCAGAAGAGTATGCAAATTAACCCAACGAAGATGGTAGTTAATTTGCATATGTAGGCTCCAAGCAGCAGAGCGAAGCCTGATGGCCCTGGGGCTGGAGCAGCAAAGCCTGATGGTCCCGGGCCCGGATCCTGGCCATGGGCCATAGTTTGCCCACGGCTGCATACCAAAACCAGATAGAGACAACACAATGAAAGAGAATTATAGGCCAATATCCCTCATGAACATAGATGCCAAAATACTCAACAAAATTCTAGCAAATCGGATCCAGGAATACATCAGACAGATCATACACCATGACCAATTAGGATTTGTTCTGGTGATGCAAGTATGGTACAATATCCACAAATCAATAAATGTGATACATCACATAAACAAATTGAGAGATAAAAATCACATAGTCATATCAATTGACACAGAAAAAGCATTTGACAAAATTCAAAACCCTTTCTTGATCAAAACTCTCAGCAAGGTGGGAATAGAAGGATCATACCTCAACATAATAAAAGCCATATATGACAAACCAATGCCAACATCATACTCAATGGGCAAAAACTAAAACCATTTCCCTTAAGAACAGGAACAAGACAGAGATGCCGACTCTCACCACTCCTGTTCAACATAGTACTGGACT
>NW_006290662.1:157640-174043 GCF_000327345.1 Myotis davidii | reverse complement strand
TCCCTCCTGATTTATAAAAAATGAACATCTTCAGCAAGGTAACAGAGGTGAACACTGAGGGGAGGTTTTGAAGCCACCCATTGTCCTTCAGTGTCTCTGCCAGTGACCAGAACATATGCTGTCTCCAGGGTGATTAATTTTTCCCATTTACAGTTTTCAAGATATTTTCCATAAAATTTATTAGCAGGTTCTTGGCAGTGGCCCTGTAATGTGTTCTGGTCAGGACCAATGTTCTTACAATGAAAAGACTGATTCTCAGGAGTGGGGGTGGGGGGTTGGGGGTTAATGGGAAATGAGGAGGACACATGTGTAATACCTTAACCAATAAAGAAATTTTAAAAAAACAAACAAAAACAAAAAAGCAGCAACAAAGCACAGCCTCTATTTAGTATAAACAAACTCCCATACTTCAAGTCCAAATGAACAAATCTCACAGAGACAATTCTTTTCTTGCTAGAGAACCTGTAAGTAGGGAGAGGCCTTAGAAAATGCCCTGTATACTCAATGTTATTTATAGATTACAATTGAAGACTCATTTTAATAGTTACCTTTTTATTTCCTTTCATAAAATTGAAAGATAACCATACTTATTTTGTCACATGGAAGAATAATGACCTTTAACAATGGCTTTTGTAATTTTGTAAGCTATTTGAGCATAATCTTTTTCTGAGGCTCATAATTGTCAAGGATATTGTCACTCTTGTATTGTCCTTGAGTATTTAGTAGTGAATTTTAAGGTCCTAGAAAGCTTTCTTTTCATGAAATCAAGTCTCCTGAAAAGATAGAAGCAACTTGGTAGTGCAATGGAGACAACATCTTCTGCAAATATTATATTCTTCCTTCATTACCACTTTATAATGGAATGCAAGAACACTGCTTTATAGTCTATGCTGAGAACAGCATGTATTGACCTCTTGTCAGTAATTCAGTCCAGTGTTCTCACTTTACGGTTGAGATATAGTATAGCTATTGACAAGCAAAAGGAATTGCCAAAGATAGAGCATATATTATTAAAGCAGTTCATTTTCTCATCAACAGTTTATGTCTTGCTCCTGGTAATTAGTGAGGTCTTGGAAGGAATTAGTATAGTGTTTGGGAATGTGTGTGCTAAAAGAGTATACTTACATTGAGTTAGAAAAGAAATGTACTCATTTATGAGGAGGCTGCACAATATGAATGGCATGCACATAGAAATTGACCTCTGAGATCATTCACATGGTTTTCCCATTATACTCCTACAAATGGCCCATTTATTACTCTTTGTCTATAAGGCTGACCAAAGGTCATTATGTTTCTAATGTTATACCATTGCCTATACCAGAGGCTAGTTTTTAATTCACCCACCATCACCCCGCATAAACTGAAGAAAAAGGCTATTCTTACTCTGCAAGCAGCCTGGGGATATGTCAACCAGAGGAAATAATTGATCAAATGAACTGAGGCCATTTATATGGCCAAAATATGTTCAGAAGAAGGTGGGAATCCAGGGACTAATCCAGATATACTGCCTCTAGATGATTCCAAGCATCTAGGTATTCTTTCGTCCCCAGTATGTGCTGTATAAGGCTACATTTCTACCTAATTCTGTCTTCAAAGTGTAGGAATTCAAGACTTTCACTACTTATATGGCCATGCAGCATTCTATGGATATGGTTTATTCCAACCCTCAATACTTTAAGTTTCTGCCTTTCGATAATAATTGTTTCCATTGTATTTTGGATAATCATGATTCTAGCAGGGAACCCGAACCCCAGGTGGTTAAATTAAAAACAGATAAGGAGACTTCGTAAAGATATGAGGCAGGATTAAGGGAACCAACTACGGATGTTGAGGTACCCAGAGACTACTGGAAGCCATTATCATCTCTAGGGCTGAAGGAATGAAGGGAGGAAAGGGTACATCCATAACTCCGTGAGAGTTGGACCCATGGAGAAGAGGCTACTCAGCAGGAGCTATAATTGTTAAGGAATGAACTGTCAGAGAAGCAGTACAGAAGCAAGGAAGGGGGAAAATATTACCTTTACCTTTTTTTTCCTCCCATGTTCCAGTGTCCTGTTGGTACCTTCAAAGTGCTAAAACCCATCCAGAAGGCAACCAGCAAGTGAATGAGGTTCCATCTCCAGTACACAGAATGAACAGAGAAAGGTACAAAATGGATCTGGGGAGGGTGGAGTGGGGGAACGGAGAACAAACCAGCATATATTTAGATATTACTGCTTTTGCATAGAAGGATGAAGTGGGAATCTCAGCATTTGAAACTATTCCATGTCACCACTATTTTTTGTCTGGGCAACTGCAATTCTATCCTAACCAGTCTCCCCAAATCCACACTTGTCTCAATTCAACTAGAACACCCTGGAAGCCAGAGAAAGCAGTTCTAAACAAATTTGATTGTCACACTTTCCCTCTGCTGTCCTCTTCAATGGATTCCACTGCTTTTATGACAGAAATTAAAATCTTCACCAGGGCCTGAAGGTCTCTATCTGGTCTGGTTCCAGCCGAATTCTTTAATCACATCTTGTTCCATTCTCTCTTTTGTTCAGCCCCTCCTGCCCCGCCCCTTGTCCCAGCATTACTGGCTTTCTTTGTTTCATGCCTCATTCAGAACCTTTGAAATGCTGCTCCTTCTTCCTGAGATGTTATTTCTGCTTTTCCCTCTCTCTTAGTTAATGCTCCTTTATCCCTCAGATCTCATCTCGAAAGTTACTTCCTCATGAAAGCTTTCACATAATTCCTAGATCAGCTCAGCTACCAAATTTTATACATTTTTCTTATACTGTGTACATTTTCTTCACTAAATCTTCTCAGTTTAAAATCTACATGTATTTGCTTCATGATTATCTTGATTTCCGTATCCTGTACTAGATAATAAGCACCATGAAGCAAGGAATTTATCTGGTTTTGTTCACAGTTTTATCTGCAGGCCCCAACACAGAACCCCCACATGGTAAGCTTTAAAAAAATAATCACAAATTTGAAAGACATTATGTGTCTCAGCTATAATTCAGGATGTTGATATGAGATAAGACACGTGTGTATGTCTGACTACTTGATTGGTTATGAATTTATTATTCAGTTTTCTGTGCAGGAAAACATATAACAATATACCCATTTTTTATATTGGCTCTTTCATGTATTTTACAGGTAAACCAGATTTTTTCTAGAATTTTATTTTTAATTTATGTCTGAGCTAAAAATCATTGGTTGCATTATTTATACATGATAAAAATTGGGTCTCTAAGAAATGTAAAATAAATTTCTCTAAAAACTGTGTTTAAAAAACAACTTTTTACTATCTTGCATTTTTCTATCTGTAAAACTCACATTTTCATTAAAAAGAATGCAGTTGCCTGGAAAAAGGTGTGAGCATGAATGCATAATAAGTAAAATTATTCAAACTAAATGTTCTTTTAGAGAGGAGAATTGTTATATGAGGGAAAAGGCTGTATGCTTCCTAAGAGACTATTCTAAACAAATAATTATATACCACATTTTTGATGTGGTCTGTGAAGTTCTGAATTGCAGAATATTTTTGTAATTTGCTTAGCTATGTTTAGGAGACATGACTTCGGCCCTGTTGCTGCATCTTTTATTAAGGCTGTTTCTGCACAACTAGCAGAGAATATATGTGAGAAAAAATACCTTAGAATTTTTTTGAATTAATTTTGTTAGTGACACAATTACTTTCCTCATTCTAAGAAGCAAAGAAAAAGGCATAACTCTTTCAGTATGCCTATTGGAATGTGGAGTAAAGTAGTGCATGTAAATTACAGAATGTATGGGAAATTAAAAGGCTTAATGGGGTATAAGAGAAGCTATGGGGAAGAAAGAGACAGGTAAGTGCTGAAAAGACAAACTGTCATTACTATTTCCATTTATTTATTTATTTATTTATTTATTTATTTATTTAAATAAACTTCCAATTTTTATTGGACTTGGAACATTAGGACAACTGTGAAAGTTGCTTTGGATGTCCTTCTGTGACATCTTGCAGCCTTCATTTGGTATGCATGCATGTTTTTTTTAGTATTTTACAATTTTTTAATTACAGTTGATATACAATATTATATTAGAGGTATACAGGATAGTGTTTAGACATTTATATAACTTACTAATTGATCATCCTGATAAATCCAGTATCCATCTGACACCATATATTACTACAATTTTATTGACTATATTATACTGTATTTTATATCCCTGTGAAGTGTCATCACTCTTATACAGACCGGTAGTACAAAATCAGAACCTGATTTTCCATTGGAGTCTTACCCAGGATTCTAATATATTAAACAATATATTTTAAAAAATAATAATAAAATAAATATATAAAAGAGGAACTCATGTGATTGATGTCAGAAAGGGGAGTGCAATAAGATCCCTACCCTCTCTTTCTATCCAACTCCACCCACCAACCCCTGACTTTAGTGATTCTATAGATCTTGGCATGGAAACTTGGTCTTATAACTGTTATCCAACTAACACTGTAATGACATAGTCAAATCTTGAAGGGAAACTGAGTTATTAAGTAGTTCAAACTGAAGTTTAGGAAGAGAAGGTACTTAATTTATACCTAACAGTGATTTGCTTTAAAATTGTATCTTTCCTTAATTGCAAATTCCATGGATTGAATTCCTAAATTACTTGACAGTAATCATTGTTTAGAAACTTTTAGTCCATTTTGTTAAATATTTTATTTTATAGGAAAAAGACTCGGTCATTTGTTAAATTAGTTGTTATAGTGAAAATTAGTGGATTCTGAAATTGCTGTCTTGATATAACTATTAAAACTGAGTTTTATAATAGAAAAACCTTGCCTTTGATATAGATGGTTTTATACTATTTTTTCTAAATTGCAACATTGCTAAAACAGTATGAGAACATATTAAGAAAATAGTTTGTAGTGCTCCTTGTTTATTTTATTTAACTTCTATTGAGTTTACAACAATGGTATTTAATAATTTTAATTTAATTGTCAGGTGGCATCACCTAATGGAAGCCAAAATGTACAACATCCTATATAATAAAGGCTAATATACTGAGTGTCTGGTCATCTGTTCAACCAATCAAAGCATAATATGCTAATGATATGCTAAGGCTGCTCAACCGCTTGCTATAATGTGCACTGACCATCAGGGGACAGGTAGTCGATTGGTCATCAGTCGCTATGAGGTGCACTGACCACCAGGGGGCAGACGCTCTAACCAGTAGGCTAGCATGCTGCTGGGGTCCGGCTGATCAGGACTGAGTGAGACTGGCAGAACATGCCCTGGAGCCCTACCATGGTCCCTCCCTGGCTGGCCAACCTCTCACGTTCCTCCCCAGCACTGATCATGCACCAGTGGGGTCCCTTGGCCTGCCTGTGCCCTCTTGCAATTTTGGACACCTTGGGGGATGTTGGAGAGCCAGTTTCGGCCCAATCCCACTCAACACAGGAGCTGCCCCCTGGTGGTCAGTGCGCTCCCACAAGGGGTGCGCTGCTCAGCCAGAAGGTGGACTCATGGCTGGCAAGCACAACAGCAGTGGCGGTAGTTAATCATGCACCAGTGGGGTCCCTTGGCCTGCCTGTGCCCTCTTGCAATTTTGGACACCTTGGGGGATGTTGGAGAGCCAGTTTCGGCCCAATCCCACTCAACACAGGAGCTGCCCCCTGGTGGTCAGTGCGCTCCCACAAGGGGTGCGCTGCTCAGCCAGAAGGTGGACTCATGGCTGGCAAGCACAACAGCAGTGGCGGTAGTTGGGCATCCCCCGAGGGCTCCCAGACTGCAAGAGGACACAGGCTGGGCTGACTGACCCCCCCACAGTGCACAAATTTTATGCACCAGGACTCTATCAATAAAACCTGTCCTTTGCAACCCCAAATGGATGAACGCTACACTAATGCCAGGCTAAGTTGGGACTGTGAAGTAAATATAAGCCTATAGTTAAAAAGCAAAGATGGGAATAAAAGCAATAAAACAGGAAGTACTTTGTTTTCCCACCACCAAATCTACCACTCTCATATATGTGCACCTGTATATTTTGCTTTCTACTTCCCACTAAAATGGAAGGAATAATTCTCCAATGAATTAGGACTGTATGTTGCAATTTGGCCATTAGAATGTGAGCAATAGGATGTGGGTCAAGGCATTTAAGAGTCTGTGCACATTCTCCATATTTGTTCTCTCTCCAACCTCTATGACTGGAAGGGCTGGCTTTGTAGATGGCATCATTACAAGTTGCAAGGAGCAACTTGTTACTGTGACATGAGTGGCAAGCCTTTCTTGAGTAAAGCCACTGAAAATTGAGGTTGTTTTCATACATAGCCATCACCATTTTGGCCTATCCAAACTGATATAGATGGCAATAGGTTTTGTCGGTTTCTCGATAATTTCATAAAGTTTCCAGAACCATTATATTACATTCTTGGCTCTGGTGTTCTGTGTGTAAACTTGTCTGCACTTTGAGGTCTGTATTTCTTTATATTGATTATTAATAGATCATATCTTAAAAAGGAAATGGCATAGAAAATAACTTAATTTGGTTCTAATCTAACACTTTCCAAAGTATTTTTTAAAGAATCATTACTTTTAGGAGATATAAATGTGTGTACCTGAACAGAATTTCCAAGTTTATATAATTTTTAGAAAAGGCCATATTCAGTAAATCCCTCTTGAATACACTTGACATTATGTTATCATTTTGAAGACTCTGAACAGACATGCAATAAAGAAGTCAAAGTTACTTTGTACCAAGTGTTTCCCACATTTATCTGACTATGACTTTTACTTCTGCAAACACTTTTCAGAAGTAGTTCCACTTATGGAAAAATAAAGAAATAGCTTGAGGAAAGAGTACTTTAATTTCATTTACAAGGATGTATTTTTACCAAAGGAATATTGAATTAGTTAGGATTCTACAAAAGAAACATTAAGTAAGAGTAATAGTTTCCTAGGTTTGTTGTAACAAATTAATACCATTAGATGGGCTTAAAAAAACACACCTTATTTTCTCACAGTCTGGAGTCCAGAAGTTTGAAATCCAAAGTGTCAGCAGGGTCATGCTCTGTCTAAGGATTGTAAGGAAGAATCATTCCTTGCCTCTTCTAGCTTCTTGTGGTTGCTGACCATCTTTGACATTCCTTGATTTTTGTCCATGTATCTTCCCTGTGTTTCTTCTGTGTCATTAAATCTTTTTTTCCTCATAAGGATACTAGTCATTGGATTTTGGGTCGACTCTAATCCAACATGATCTCATCTAAATGTAATTACATCTGCAAAGACCCTATTTCCAAATATAACTTTTTGCAGCATTTGGTTAAGCAAGTCAGAAGTATATAGGACAGGACACAGGCTAGAAACTCATGGGCAGGAGCTAAGACTGCCATTCACAGGCAGAATTGCATCTTCTTCCGCAAAACCTAATTTTTGCTTTTAAGGCCTTTCAACTGATTGGGTGAGGCCCACAGACACTATCAAGAGTCATCTCCTTAATGTAAAGTCAATTTATTGTAGATGTTAACCATTTATATGAACTTCCTTCACAGCAAAATCTAGATTAGTGTTTGATTGAATAACTGGGTAGTATAGCCTAGAGACGTTGACACAATGACAATCACAAACAAAATTAAATTGTAAGGTCAAGAACTTTCTGAAATTCTAGCCCATTCTAAAGCTCTCAGCATAGAAAAACTTTTTTTTTTCTTAACAAAATATTCTTCCCTTGCCTTCATTTGACACAGGTCTGATGATGTAGCCAGTATTTAGTTGTCTCTGAATGAAAGGGGGGATTTATGTGAAACTATTTCTGTTCAGATATTAAAAAAAAACACACACCTATTTAGCTGTTTTGAAATGTTTACTTTGAAATTACCTTAGATGGTACCTAAGCTAATATTCTTACTTTATGAAGAGGTGAACTGGGCTCAGACTGGGAAAGTACCTTGCTCATATATATCCGGCAGTTTTAGACCTAACCTGTGATGAGAACCGAGTCAAACTCTCTTTCCACAGTGCCTCTATGACAACTATCAAAGGTGATACTAAGCTTTATTGATAAAATTGATAGGTAAACTCTCTGATTTTGATCTTCTAGTCAGTGATACGCAGGATGTATTTTCATTGCTACAAATTGAACATAATTAAAGCATAGTGATTAATCACAAAAACAATATGAAATCATATATGTGTTTTCCAACGGTCTTAGGCGACCCCTGTGAAAGGGTCATTCGACCCCCAAAGGGGACGCATTAGGAAGGTTGAGAACCACTGTCCTAAGGAATCTTCCTATGCCCTTCCACTAGGGCACAGAGTTCAGTAGCCAAGAACTGCCCCTGTTGTTGCAGAAGCAGGGTGCCTGGGCATGAGGGTAACACTCCCAGCAGAATGCTTTTCTTGCACCAGACAACTCAGGACCCTCTAAGTATGGGTCACATTCTTTATCTGCATCACATTTGGAACTCAATTTTTAGCCACTCTGAGTATACAAGGTTGGCCTGCCTCTGCATTTCAATGACCCACTGTTTTGATATCCTAGGTGTTATCTGTACATAAATATATTAAGACAGAAACAGCAAAGGTCATAACTGTCTTTATTACTGAAGCTAAAATTTAATGAGCTAGATCACAGGCTGCTTTAAGAATGGCCGTGCCAGGTTAATGGGGCTCTGGCACTGAAGCCAATTACACTGGGTACAATTATATTCTATTCTAATAGCTGTAAGTCAGGGTTACACAAAGATTCTGTCTCTGGGTAATTACTAGCTAGGAAGCAGGTGAGGGGAAACCAAGCAAATTGTCACTGATCATACAAGAGACACACAGAGAGCACAGAGCTTGTAGCTATTCCGGGTGCGTGTGTGTCATCTGTTGCTAAGAAGGAGCTGGCTTCACAGTCAGAAAGCCTCTTCTTCTAGCACTGACCAAAAGGATATGTGATTTCAAAGACGCTTTTAGAAAAGTAGTGAAATGTGAATAGTAGGAGAGGGGGAGGAATAATTCAGAAAGCCCTTCTCTATTGAGACTGTTTCCCTGAGGATTTTGGAAGATTTAATAGTCTGACATTATTGATTTTTTTTTCCAACCTAAATACAGGGAGTGTTACCAAATCCCAAAATGATATTATAAAATTTGAACAAATGAACCTCAAAGATTGACTTAATAAACTTCCTCCTTTAAGTTTTCTGTTATCCTCAGCATTGTGGCTATTTACAAGTCTTTTGCTATACATGGCTAAAAGGGGGCCACTGAAGAGCCTTCTGACAATTGAGGATCCATCAGAAATATAGATGAAAACACTTTGAAATTCAAAGTAACAGAACTTCCCTATGATCTCATGGATCAGTTTGCACACTATTGATTTTTGCAAAGCCTTTGAGGAACCAATACATCTATTTCTCCAAGTGAGACAGATGTTTTATGTTATCAGTGAGTAAATATTTAAAAATCCAGGGTTGTGAGAGTACTGTTTTCTTAATGAAAGCATTAATGACATTTATTGGAACTGTGAGAAAGTCATTGCAGACAAGGGAAGCTATATTCCTGAGGACTGTTTTTGAGTAATACAATGTTTATAAGGGAATGAGTATTAAATAAATGACACAAGTAATGTCAATTTATTAGAATATTCTTTCTTTCCAAGAGGTTAAAGATTTAAAAAGTAATTCCTAATATTAGTTGTTCAGACATAATTGGAAAGACTTCCAGAATGACTCAAGACTTTTGAAAAATCCTTTCAAAGTAATGAAGTAATTCATGGTAGAGTAGAAATAAATGAGTAAGAGGGGGTAGCTGGTATAATGTGAAGTCAGATCATGTCTTGTTATGGCTTGGTCTAAAATTAAATGTTGGTGATATTGCTCTTTTTCATCATTAGAAGAAGAGAAAGAAGAAGCTTTCTGGTGGTTATATATTCATTCTGTCCCTTTTCAGTCTCTAAACAAAATTCATTTTTTTCCAAACACTTCAGTGTTTTCCACACTCTCCAGAAATATCATTTACTTTTACTCCTAATTTAATATTATTATTTTCTTGGTTATTTTCCTCTGAGATTTTCCTTATAGGATTAAATTCTGCACCCCTATGTTTTTGCAGTATTATTTACAATAGCCAAGATATGGAAGCAACCCAAGTGCCCATCAATAGATGAGTGAATAAAAAAAATGTGTGGTACATATATACAATATATTATTACTTGGCATAAAAAGAATAAGATCTTACCATTTGGGACAGCATGGATGGACCTGGAGAGTATTATGCTAAGTGAAAGAGGTCTGACAGAAAAAGACAAATGCCATATGATTTTACCTATATGTGTAATGTAAAGAGCAAAATAAAAAAACAAACAAAATTGAAACAGACTCAGATAAAGAGAACAGAGTGATGGTTGGCAGAGGGGAGGGTCATTGGGGAATCGGGTGAAAAAGGTAAAGGGATTAAGTAGTATAAGTTGGTACTCACAAACTAGTCCTGGGGATGTAAAGCACAGCATAGGGAATCTACACTAATAAAAGAGAAAGATGCAAATTGACCATATCTTAGTGATGCCCACCAGCCAATCAGGAGTGAGTGTGCAAATTAATCCAACAAAGATGGCTGGTTAATTTGCATGTGCAGGCGCTGAGCGGCCAGGGGTGGGGTGGGACGCAGGTGTTGTGCACTGCCCCAGCCACTCCGGGCCTCTAGGCAGCATGGGAAGGCGGTAAGGCGGCTCCGGGCCAGAGCGAGGAGCAAAGGCACTCTGCAGCCAGGGGAAAGAAGTCCCATTCTTTCACAAATCTTTGTGTATCAGGCCTCTAGTATAGTCAATAATGTTATATTAGCTATGTACAGTGTGTGGGGGTACTTGAAATATCGGAGAGACCACTATGTAAAGTATGATTGTCTAACCACTATGCTGTATACTTGAAACTAATACAGTTTATTGAATACAAACTGTAATTTTAAAATAAAATAAATTAATTAAAAAAGTATTAAATTATGTAAGTGGGTCTAATAATTTTAAAGAGACTCAGTCACTCTTGTTGAATTGTCCTTCAGTAACAAGACTCTCATGAGCCTTAAATAAATTGAAGGACAGAATATTCTCCAGTTTAATGTTCTACTTTCAGTATCCAGTTGTACATAATGCTATCTCAATAAGGAATAAAGCCCCACTATAGTTGTATTATATTTGAGAGATGTTAAAAAATGATTCACCAATGTCACCCCAATAAATTTAAAAAAAATTAAAAAATGATTCAGCCATGCTTTCAGTTGAGTAGATCCAATGAAAATCTATCATGGATAACTGTACTATTACGATTGTGTAGATTTTCTTCAAAGCTATAGAGTCAGTTTCACAAATCTCCCAACAGACCCATATCCATATTTGTCTCTACATTATGAGAAATGAAAGAAATTATTGGTAAATGGCTATACTAAAGACAGAATGACCTTAGGAGCACAAACACTAAGCTTGGAATCAGAGTTATGCTCAATTACTAATTACTACTAGCTGTGCTAACATGAATAGGATGCTTTACCTTTCTAGTTGTCATTTTTTTCACTTACAAAATTGGGTTAACACTACCAATTCCAGTGATTTTAAGTGAATGGACTAAGATGATGTAAGTACAGTGCTTAAATAAATCTGAATACACTCCTTCCCAAACCTCAATACTAATTTATCTTCTGTGGTTAACTCCATAGTTTCTTGCTTCAAAGTATTAGGCAAGTTCACATCACTGAGATTTTTACATTTAAGCTCACACATTTTCAAATAAATAGTAGCTTCTTGGGTCTCATCACAAAGTTATCACTACTCATTCTGACCAGATTTGGCCCAAGTAATGGCATGTGACTAAAGATCAAATGACCAGAAACACATAATGGAGTAAATATAGTCTCTTCAATAATTGGTGCTGGGAAAACTGGAAAGCGACATTCAAATGAAAGAAACTGGATTACAGTTTGTCCACATGTATAAAAAGTAACACAAAATGGATCAAATACCTAAATATAAGACCTGAAACAATAAGCTACATAGAAGAAAATACATGTACCAAACTTATAGACCTTGGTCATATAGAAGAACATTTTATGAACTTGACCCCAAAGACAAGAGAAGTAAAGGCAAACATAAATCAGTGGGGCTACACAAAATTGAAAAGCTTCTGCACAACAAAAGAAATTAACAACAAAACGAAGAGGCGGCCAACCAGATGGGAGATGATATTTGCAAACCATAGCTCTAACAAAGGTTTAGTTTACAAAATATATAAAGAACTCATAAAACTCAACACCAAACAAAGAATATAATCAAAACATGGGCAGAGGACCTGAAAATACACCTCTCCCAAGGAGACGTACAAACAGCCAATAGATATATGAAAAGATGATCAACCTCACTGGCAATTAGGGAAATTCAAATCAAAACTACAATAAGATACCACCTCACACCTGTTACAATGGACATTATCAATAAGACAAGCAAAAACACGTGTTCGAGAAGTTGTGGGGGAAAAAAGGAACCCTCCTTCACTGCTGGTGGGAATGTAGACTCGTACAACCACTATGGAAAGCAGTCTGGTGATTCCTCAAAAATTAAGAATAGAGCTACAATTCAACCCAGCAATCCCACTCCTGAGTATATACCCCCCCCAAAAAAACCTCGAAATATTTGCAAAGATATATGCACCCCTATGTTCATTGCAGCATTATTCACGGTGGCCAAGACATGGAAACAACCAAAGTGTCCTGTGATAGAGGACTGGATAAAGACGATTTGGTACATACTAGTATACACAATGGAATACTACTCAGACATATGGAAGGATGGAATACCACTATTTGCAACAATATGGAT
The DNA here is from genome assembly GCF_000327345.1 of Myotis davidii. NCBI lineage: Eukaryota > Metazoa > Chordata > Mammalia > Chiroptera > Vespertilionidae > Myotis > Myotis davidii. Next base: position 161,221 of record NW_006290662.1, on the reverse strand, counting down.
GGACCTTGAGAACATTATGCTAAGTGAAATAAGTCAGTCAGAAAAAACTAAGAACCATGATTTCACTCATCTGTGGTACGTAAAGCCAAAATTCATGAGCACAAACAGCAGTGGGGTGGTTTTCAGAGGGAAGGGGGACTTAATATATGATGACAGGAGAAGATTTGACTTTGGGTGGTAAGCACATGGTGCAGTATACAGATCTGCAACATAGAAATCCACACCTGATTTCTATATGTTCTTGTTGACCAATGTCACCTCAATCAATTTAATAAATATTTAAAAAATAAAGAGCAAATGAGAGGTAGATGATTTCAAACTAGTAGTTCTTCAAACACAATAATTTAGGTGAAACAATTTTATCTAAGTCTCACTGAAATTTGAGTATTCCCAGAGAACCTCAGAGGTATTTTATAACCGTCTGTCATTATGGTTTAAAGAATGCTAAGCCTTATACATATCATACAATAATTGATCCTGAGTACTTTTCTCATTAAGATAGTTTGACAATTTGTCCTTGTTTTCCCAGCACAACCCTAGTTTACTCTTGTTTATCCAGGTGTGATTATTAGTATTCCCAATCTTACTTAAAATAGTGTTCCACTATAAATTATACAATCATCTATAATCAGATGATTTTGGCTATCCAAAATTAATCAGCAAGTACAGAAGAAATGTTCCCTTCCTTTGCCTGAGCAGTTCTTCAAAACTGCCTTCTGATATAGAACCCTATACATTTCACCAGGCCTCCCAATCCTATGCTGGGCTTGGTATTCTCTGTGGGCATTCAGTGCCCTTTACATCATATTCTATATCTTTGGCTCTACTGCAGAGGATGAAAACATGGGACCACATGCACCAGATTGCCTTGACAAATAGTCTTAGATTCCATGGTAAGATGTGTTAGTATAAAGTTTGACAGGCAGATGAGAAACACAATCTATTTCACTATTCCTTCTACAAGTGGCAAGCAGACTCATCGGTTCCCCAAATGCATGTGTGTGTGTATTTTATTGCATCCTCTGAGTTTCCCAGCCATTTAATCTGCTTTGAGCATGAAGAAGATCTATAAAGTTGGCCATGATTTCCTCCAGATCCCTTACCTTGGGCAGCAGCATCTCTGTAAGCCTCTGCATACGTGAAAATGAAAACTAGTGGCAGTCAGTTTGACTCTTGCACACTTTATCCTTTCCAGTGCTTTGTTGTTGCTTTTCATTTGTTTGCATGTTGATGTGTAAACAACTTTATTAATCTATAATTAATATAATTAACCTTCTTTCTCCTCTTTGCCCACCCCACCCAGAGCAGCTAATGCTCTTCTTTCTGTCACTATAAGTTAGTTTACATTATTGAGTTTTATATAAATGGATCTCACAGTATGTACCCTTTTTGTCTGGCTTCTATCATTCACTATAATGTGTGTTTTTTTATTTATCAACTAGGGGCCCAGTGCACAAATGTGTGCACCTTGAAAGGAACTGTGGGCGGCAAGGCTGCAGTGGGCATAGGGGTGGGTCTCAGCCCATACTCTGTGACCCCATCCAGCCCCTCCCACTGTGGCCCCCGGTCCCATGTCTGCCCGCAGCCTTGCTCCTGCTGCCCTGCTACCACACGTTGATGGTGCAGAGTGATTGGGGCCAGCGACAGCAGCAGGTGTGAGTAGGGCCAGTGCTGTCAGCAGCTACAAGTGGCGGCTGCTGCCCCAATCACCCCTCAGGAGCAGGGGGAAGTGGAGAAGCCCTGAGGGGCAATTGGGGCCAGCAGCCACTGCTCGCACCCGCTAATGGCACCGAGTGATTGGGACCGCCGCCAGGTGTCAGTAGCAGGTGCAAGTGGGGCCAGTACCAGCAGAAGGTATGAGCGCTGGGCAAGACCGCAACACGCTGGAGCAAAGAATTTTCAGTAACCACCAGAGGCATGCCCTGATAACAGCGACCAGCACCCGCGTTGGTCTGGCGCCCCCACTCACCTGCTCCACCATCCCGATGTGACTGATGCCCACCATATCCCATGCTCTGCTGCTAATGCTTATCACATTCCGCGTGCCTCCTGGTGGTCAGTGCATGTCATAGCCACTAGTTGTTTGGTTGTTCTGCCATTATGTCTATTTGCATATTAGCCTTTTATTATATAGGATGTCATTGGAGTGCCAGATTTCACTATGCTGCATTACTGAGTAGCATTCCATTATAGATATACCTTGTTCACTCACACACCTATTAATAGGCATTTGCATTGTTTCCAGTTTGGGAGTTATCTATATATCTATCTATATCTATATCTATATCTATATCTATATCTATATCTATATCTATCTCTATCTCTATCTATATCTCTATCTATATCATCTATATATCTATATCTATAGCGATAGCAATAGAGATGGAGATAAAAAGAATATGCAAATGAGGCCGAGACTGTCAAGGTCACGACCAGCTCAGGAGGAGGAGCCAGGCTTCACCCAATCCTGAGAGATCAACACAGAGGGGTGCCTGCTCCGGGCCTCTGTGGTGTGGCTGGGAGCAGACCTCCCACAGACACACATACACACACACACACACACACACACACACACACGTGGGTGCCTTCTCTGGCCTACATGGCATGGCTGGGGGCAGGCCCCACTGGACACCACACACATGGGGCGCTTGCTCCGAGCCTCTGTGGCACACACACACACGGGGCTCCTGCTCCAAGCCTCTGAGGCCAGACTGTAGGGCATCCCCTAAGGGCTCCTGGACTGTGAGATGGCACAGGCCAGACTGAGATACCCCCCCCCGCCGAGTGCACAAATTTCGTGAACCTCTGCTGCCAGACTGTGGCCATCACTAGGACACCCACTGAGGGCTCCCGAACTGTGAGAGGGCCAGGCTGGGCTGAGGGAACCCCACCCCCCAGTGCACAAATTTCGTGCACCGGGCCTCTAGTTATAAAGCTTTGGATAGTTCTTCAAGTCTTTGTATATATGTGTTTTCATTGTCCTTGAATAAATACTTAAGAGAGTAATGGCTGGATCATATGGGAGCTTTGTTCAACTTTTGAAGAACTACCAGTTTTCCAAAGTGATTGTGTTTTTTTATTTATTTACTAGTGGCCTGGTGCATGAAATTCATGCAGGGGGGTGGTTCCCTCAGCCCAGCCTGCACCTTCTCCAATCTGGGACCCTTTGGGGGATGTCCAACAGCAGGTTTAGGCCCGATCCCTCTCTCAATCCAGGACTGCTGGCTCCTAACCGCTCACCTGCCTGCCTGGTTGATCGCACCAACTGCCCCCCTTTCTGGCTTGATTACCCCTAACTGGCCCCCCTACCATCCTGCTTACACCAAACTGCCCACCCTGCCAGCCTACTTGCACCCAACTGCCCCCACCAGCAACCTGCTTAGCCCCAACTGCCCCACACTGCTGGTCTGCTCACCCCTAACTGCACCCACTTCCAGCCTGTTTCTCCCCAACTGCCCCTCCTCTGCCGGCTTGCTCATCCCCAACTACACCCCCCTGCCAGCCTGCTCACCCTTATCTGCACCCACTTCTGGCCTTCTCGCACACAACTGCCTCTCCTGGCTTGATTGCCCCCAACTACC
>NW_006290662.1:156998-157348 GCF_000327345.1 Myotis davidii | reverse complement strand
CCCGCTGGCCTGCTCTCTTCCAATTGCCCCCACCCCCCCTGCTGCTCTGATAACCCCTAACCACCTCTGCCTTGGTCCGGCCACCATGACTTTGTCCAGAAGGTTGTCCGGAAGGTCTCCTGGAAGGTGTCCTGGTACAATTAGCAGATTACCCTTTTATTAGTATAAATTCATTTAAATTTTATCTTTATTGTAGAAAGTATTATAGATGTCCACTTTTATTCTCCCCATTTACCCCCACCACCCCGTGCAACCCGCAGGCCTTCACCACCACGTTGTCTGTGTCCATGAGTTATGCTTATAAATTCTTTGGTTAATCTCCCCCATCCACACCTGCACAGCCGCCTATC
>NW_006290662.1:154175-156616 GCF_000327345.1 Myotis davidii | reverse complement strand
TGATTTAGGGTGTGGTTCCCCATTGTTCTGGGAGGGTATATATACAGAGAGGTAAGAGGCTCTGGATTAGATTAGTTCTTGGCACCATGACTAAAGTAGCCAAGAAACCACAGGAACCTACAACATTTATCATACAATCACACCCAAGGATCAAAAATAAGAAGAGGAAGGCCCCCTATAAGCCAAGATCCAGAAATGGTGTCAAGGTAAGATGACTCCTACCAAGCTCCTCCTCTTCCCATTGATTTTACCTCCCATGATGTCTCACTATACTTGACTGGCACAACATCCCTCACTGGCCCATGTCCCTTTTCATGAAGTTCTCCTTCCCATTCAGTCCTCCACTTTCTCTAAACTAATGCCCCACTGGGCTCATATGCTCTCTTGCCCTTCTAGATGTCAAAGACAACTGTGGAGGCTAAAAGACCCCTTAAAGAGAATTCAAGAAATAAGTCTCAAACATGTGTAACTCACTCGAAAAAGCTTAAAAAGACAAGAAGGCCAACAATATCCACCTGTCATTATATGCTTAAAAAGAAATGGAGTCAAAATAAAAGAAAGAATCGAAATAAGGGACGGAAACAAAAGAAGAGCCGTAATCAAAAGAGAAGGAATCAGAATAAGAGACGAATTGATCCAGTCCCAGAAAAGGGGCCCCGTGGAGATGTCGTCACTTCACATTACCCGTGCAGCTAGTAGCTGAATACAAAAGGCCAGAGACCTCAGAAATATCTGCTGTGTCTTCAGAGGTCTGGTTTCTGAGAAATGGCCAACTACATAGAGACTGAATCTTACATCAACAGGGCAAAACATTGGCTATAATTAAAATAAAAATTGATACATTAAAATGTGATATTTGTGTGTCACTGAATTTTCTGATGGTGGGGAGGGAGCACAGGAAGAGGAGAGGCAGGTACATGGGAAGGGAAGGATATGGGGTCCTGTATGTTTGGGGACCAGACTTTCAGGACCACAGCCAGGAATTAAGGGGAAAGACTGCGTCAGGACTGAGTACTGAAGGTCAATTTTTTCCTTAACACTTTATTTCAGGGAGAAGGAGTAAAAGGTGGTGTTACTGTATTGGTTTGGGATAGGGAGAAACATTAGGGTCTAGGTTGTCAGAACTCAGATAGGAAGATGTATGATATGAGGAGGGTGACAATGATATTACCCCAAAAGGGGCAGGCAAAGAAATCACCTCCTATTTACGTATCACATAACGGGATTTGTTGTACCCCACCTTATGCTATAAGCTAAAGGTGCTCAGAGGGCACAAAATTCTCACCCTACTAAAAGTCACCACAAAAACTCCTAAAGAATGAAATAATGGTTGTAGGGAACAAACTTAATACTGATAAAGCCACTTTCTTGCTAAGACACTTGTGGTAGGGCAGTGGCCTCCCAAGGGCTAGGCAGTGAGAGTGGGCCTTCCTAGTGCGGTAGATAAAGGGCAGCGTTTTTTTTCAGACATTTTTAATACAAGTATAAGAATGAGCAAAAACTGATCTTTTTATTATCATCATACGCCAGCATTTCTAAATAACTACAGAGATAAAACACTCTTCTTCAACAAAGTATTTTCTTAGTCCAAGTTCAAAAAGTTTTTTGTGGTTTAAGTTTTAAAACCATATGTTCATAGAAATTCCCAGAAGTGAAATTGCTGGTAACTCAAAACATTAATTTAAAAAAAAATAGATGCACTCTTATGTTCACTGCAGCATAATTTACAATAGTCAATATTTGGAAGCAGCCCAAGTTTCCATCGCTAGATGAGTGGGTAAAAAAGCAGTGGTACATTTACACAATGTGTAATATTACTTGGGCGTAAAAAGAAATGAAATCTTACCCTTTGCATTAGCATAGTGGACCTAGGGATCATTATTCTAAATGAAATGAACCAGTCAGAGAGAGACAAGTATCATGTAATTTCATTCATATGTAGAATCTAATGAACAAAATGAACTAATAATTAAAATGGAGACAGATTTGTAGGTAGACTGCAGGCTGACAGCTATGGGTATGTGGGGATCTGTGTGGGAGGTTTGGAGGGATTGATCAAAAAAGGAAAAAAAAGGAGAAAAAACTCATGGACACAGATAACAGTGTGCTGATTACCAGGGGGAGAAGGGTCAGGTAAGATGGAGGACACTATAAGGGAGATAAATGGTGATGGACAGAGACTTGACTTGGGGTGGTAAACACATAATACAGTGTACAGATTATGCATTGCTGAATTGTACACCTGAAACCAGGTTGTTAAACAGGGTTGCCCCAATAAATTCAATAAAAAGGAAAAAATAAAAGTATAAGGTTCCTTCTTATACAAAGGTTCTAAAAAAACTAAACTCAATTTAATAATGAGCAAATGACTTAAAAATATATCTATATCTATATCTATATCTATATCTATATCTATATCTATATCTATATCTATATCTATA
>NW_006290662.1:140719-152124 GCF_000327345.1 Myotis davidii | reverse complement strand
GGGGAGCTCCAGTCGCCCACCAGCCTGAAAACAGCCCTCAGCCCCTCATCCAGGCTGGCCAGACACCCCAGTGGAGACCCCCACCCTGAAGGGGGTGTGACCAGCTACAAACAGCCATCATCCCCTCATCCAGGCTGGCCATGCACCCAAGTGGGACCCCCACCCTGATCCGGGACACCCTTAGGGCAAACCAGCCGGTCCCCACCCGTGCACCAGGCCTCTATACTATATATTAAAAGGGTAATATGCAAACTGACCCTAACATCAGAAGGACTCGGAATGACAGGTCACCATGACACACACTGACCACTAGGGGGCAGATGCTCAATGCAGGAGCTTCCGGTCTAATTAGCATATTACCCTTTTATTAGTATAGATATATTTGCCTACTAGAAATATATCTATACTAATAAAAGGGCAATATGCTAATTATGCTAATGTTATGCTAACATGCTATATGTATATATAACCACAATGATTATGGCATGGGATAGTAAAAGAGGATTTCTTTTTGAAAATAAAAGCAAGTACATGAATAACAAGACAGTTTTTATCAAATGGTAGAAGTATAAAGTATAAATACTAAACTTATGGCTCATAAAAGCACATTATAGATACACTAGCAACACAATTTTTCAAAAAAAGTAAGTACACACATTTATACATTTAGATAAACAATCACACATAAATCTAGAAAAATACTGGTTAGATATAAAGCTCACTAAAAGAATTTTTAGTGAGTATATAGTAGGATTATTGGTTACATAAATTTTCTTCTTTAAACTTTTCTGTATGTTCTAATTATTTCTCAACATCTCATATTATGTTTGTATACAATTCAGGTTTAAAAATAAAATTATACTTTTATAATAATACTAGAGGCCCAGTGCACGAAATTCATGCACTGGTAGGGGGTGTCCCTCAGCCCAGCCTGCACCCTGTCCAATCTGGAACACCTGTGGGATTGGGCCTAAACCAGCAGTCAGACATCCCTCTCACAATCCCCTGATTGCCCCCAACTGCCCTCCCCTGCCGGCTCTATCACCCCAAACTGCTCTCTCCTGCTGGCCCGGTTGCCCCCAACTGCCCTCCCCTGATGGCCCGATTGCCCCCAACTGCCCTCCCCGCTGGCCCAGTTGCCCCCAAATGCCCTCCCCTGCAGGCCTGGTAACCCCTAACTGTCCTCCCCTGCAGGCCTGGTACTTCCCAGCTGCCCTGCCCTGCAGGCTTGGTCGCCCCTAACTGCCCTCCCCTGCTGGCCATCTTGTGGCAGCCATCTTGTGACCACATGGAGGTGGCTATCTAGTGTGAGGGTGTGACAGTCAATTTGCATATTACCTCTTTATTGTATAGGATTCTGGATTTCTAGAATACCTTACTTTTAAAAGTGTTTGAAACATAAGGCAAGCCAAGTAATATAGGGACTAACTCAATCTATGTAACAGTCATTGAATAATATATAATTATTTAGCCACTGAATGTTAAATGTCCTTTGTTTAAATTTGCTAGCATATAAAACTTGTTTGGCTCCTGCCTTAGTAACAAAACCACTATTCCCATAAATACCCTACCTATATATCCATACAGTTTCAAATAAATGCAATTTATTTATAAATTAGTGTCCCAGTGCATGAAATTCGTGCACATTATAAGGGAATTAATTAGAGGAAATACTTTAATATTGCTATCTTCCTTTTGTCTATAATAGAAGTGTCAGAGATGAAAGAAAATTAGTAAAATGTATATGAAAATCTTCATCCTGTCAGAGTCTGGGGCATGCCGTGGGACCCAGAGTCAAGTCCCCACCCACCCGCGTGCACCTCAAAATCGTGTGAGACCCAGACCTGGCCGGTCCCACCCCTATTGGGCGAGCTGTACCCCAGACCCAGCCAGCTGTACCCCTGTCAAGCCCCACTGAGCAGGGGGCATGACCTCAAGTCCCCCGGCCCAGGGTAGGGGGCGCAGCCTCAGGTCCCCCAGTCTGGGGCAGGGGCACAGTCTCAGATATCCCATCAAGTCCTACTGGGGAGGGGGCATGCCCTGAGGTCCCCCATCAAGCCTCTCTTGGTGGGATGTGTGGCCTCAGGTCCCCCAGACTGGTGCCAGGGCAGAGAGCACAGCCTGAGGTCCCCCATCAAGCCTCGACAGGCAGGGGTCTAGCCTGAGGTCCCTCAGCCTGGGGACAGGTGGGGGGCGTCGCTGGAGGTCCCTTATCAAGCCCAACTGGGTAGGGGGCACAGCCTGAGGTCCCCTGTCATTCCAACCAGGCGGGGAGCATGGCCTCAGGTCCCCTGCCCAGGCCCGGCCCCACACAGCCTCAGGTCCTTGCTGATTGCTCATTAAGGCTCATTACAGGAACCCTGCCTCCACTGTGGGTGCAGCCATCTTATGTTACAGGAACCCTGCCTCTGCTGTGGGCACAGCCATTTTGTGGTGGTGTGATGGAGTGAGGGTCAATTTGCATTCTCCCTCTTTATTATATAGGATACATGTATACTTGTAAGACCACTAAAACGTTAAACTAATAGAATTAGTAGTATTCAGATTCAGCTAATATTCCTTAGTGATTTTTCTAAGTGTAAAATTTGCTCAGAAAACCTTAAGTACTAAATAAATGTTAGCTTCTATTTCTGTTACTAGCTCATTTATTTCAAACTCTAGGCATATCTATAGTCAATGTTTTTGTAATAAAATGAGCAATTCTAAGTTTTCAGAGAGGAAAGGGTTTATTACAGTTTCTTCAAAACCACTCCCAGAGTAACAATTTCACTTCTGTGAAAGATTTATTAACAATAAATCTTTTACTCTCCTGTCCCAAACAACTGAAATAAAAACACCAGACAAAATATATTGAAAATTGGTTGTCAAGACATTGGACATTGAATAATAAGAGATAGTGACATCTGTGAACTGGATAAAAATAAGGTGAGATTTAGGAGGACCCAACATCATGCCTGATGAACTTTCCAGGCTGTGGCAGTCACAAGAATCCCAGGAAGATCCAGGTGGTCAGCCTGAGGTGAAGAGACAGAGCTGGGAGTCCAGGCCAACCAAAGTGGCTGGAGTACAGAGGGTTGAGCACCAGAAAGAAGCACAGAGAGGGAGGTGAAGCAAGGGAGAGAGGGAGGGGGGGTGGGAAAGGAAAGGATATAAGGAGAGTGAGAGAGAGAGAGAGAGAGAGAGAGAGAGAGAGAGAGAAGAGAGAGAGAGAGAGAGAGAGAGAGAGAAGATATTCAGGGATCTATGGATGTCCCCATCAAAAATTTGGCAGAACACTGATTAGCAAATGCCTGTGAAGAAACTACCCTAGGCCAAGGAAAGAACTATGGAAGATGATTGAGAGAAACAATCCTAAGGGCTCATACAAGGTTGGGAATAGTGTACAAAGTATTCTATAGTACAAAAGGTGGTGTACACAGAGTTTCTTGCATCAGGAGTGAGGAAAAATTAGTCTTATACTAAATATTACTTTTATTCCACCTAACAAAGCTTCAAAGTAATACCCAAAAGTATCAAACTGTTTCCTAGTAGATCATTACAAGTATATCCAGTGTGTCTTTACCTTTACAATTTTGTGATATCAATGTGTATTGAGAATCTACTGTCCAAATGTAGGATGTATGTATTAGATACATTACCTCATGCATTGCAGACTGGATACGTGTGGGAAGTGATCTCAAACTATTCCAAAGCATTAAGAATTTTCTGAAGAAAGTAGTAGTGACAATTGTGCCAGCCTATGTTGGGGCCAACTGCATAGCAGGGTCTTCTCCAAAATAATTCCCATAGAAGACAATGATTTTTAAATATTACTTAAATTTTAAACATTACATACATTTTTTTGCATTTTTATTGTGATAAAGTGTACATAAAAGAAAATTCCTTCTTTTAACAATTTTTGTGTATAATTTACTGGTGCTAATTTCATTCATGATGTAACAACTATCAGCACTGTACATTTCCAGAAATTTTTCACTATTCCAAATTGAAGCTCTGTACTCAGTAAAGAATAACTCCCAATTTTTCCTTCTCCTCAAGCCCCTGGTAATATTTATTTTACTTTCTATGTTTATGCACTTGCCTATAATAAGTATCTCATGTAAGGGGAATATATCTCATGTAAGGGAAAATACAATATTTGTCATTTTGTGTCTGGCTTATTTCACTTGGCATAGTGGATTTTTTAAATTTAGAGAATACTTTATTAGTTTCTGTAATCAAACTCATGCATATTAAGACCTTATATATTTAATACAGTGCATTACCCCTGTAAAAATGAAAAAAAATTATGTTGAACATTTCTAGGTCCATATGGCTGTTAATTTCTGTACAATAGTACAACTGGGATAGTTTTTATAAAGTTGACAGCACAGCTAGTCAATCTGTTGCATGTTTCAATGTCTCTGGATACGCTGCATAATATTCCATTGTATAAATGTACCACAGCTTTTTTACACTCATCTACTGATGGACACTTGGGCTGTTTCCAGATATTGGCTATTGTAAATAGCACTGCTATGAACATAAGGCTGCATATATTCTTTCTGATTGGTGGTTCAGTCTTCTTAGAATATATTCCCAGAAGGTATTAATATAATTCACTAGGTCAAATGGCAGTTCCATTTTTAATTTTTTGAGGAAACTCCATACTGATTTCCATAGTGATTGTAACAGTATATATTTCCACCAGCGTGTACTAGCATTCGACAATCTTGCTGGCCCTTGTTTGTTGATTTTTTTTATGGTAGCCATTTTTGCAGGTGTGAGGTGATATCTCATTGTTAATTTAATTTGCATTTCTTTGATAATTAGTGACCTTGAACATTTTTCCAAGTCTCTTGGCCATTTGTATGTCTTCTTTGCAAAAGTGTCTATTTAAGCTCTCTGCCCATTTTTTCAATTGGATTATTTGTCTTCCTTCTTGAGTTGTATGAGTATTTTATATATTTTGGATATTAACCCCTTATAGGGTGAATTCTTGGCAAATATGTTCTCCCAGGCAGTAGGTTGTCTTTTCATTTTGTTAATTTTTTGGGGGGATTTTTTTTTAAATATATTTTATTGATTTTTTTACAGAGAGAAAGGAAGAGGGAGAGGGATAGCGAGTTAGAAACATCGATGAGAGAGAAACGTCGATTCAGTTGCCTCTTGCACACCCCGTACTGGGATGTGCCTGCAACCTGGGCATGTGCCCTTAACCTGAATTGAACCTGGGACCCTTGAGTCCGCAGGCTGACGCTCTATCCACTGAGCCAAACCAGCTAGGGCAGGGTTTTTTGTTTGTTTGTTTGTTTTTTGGCTGGCACAGAAGCTTTTTATTTTGATGTTGTCCCATTTGTGTACTTTCTTCTTAGTTTCCTTTGCCATAGGAGATGTGTCCGTAAACATATTGCTATGTGATATGTCTGAGATTTTACTGCCTATGTTATTCTCTAAGGTTTGTATGGTTTCATGCCTTACATTTAAGTCTTTTATCCATCCTGACTTTACTCTTGTGTTTGGTGTAAGTTGGTGGTCTAGTTTCATCTTTTTGCATGTGTCTGTCCAGTTTTCCCAGCATCATTTGTTGAAGAAACTGACTTTACTCCATTGTATGTTCTTGCCTCCTTTGTCAAATATGAATTGACTGTAATGGTGTGGGTCATTTTCTGAGGTCTCTCTTCTGAACCATTGGTCTATATTCCTGTTCTTGTGCCAGTATCAGACTGTTTTGGTTATAATAGCTTTGTAATATAGTTTGATATTCGGCATTGTGATCCCTCCCATTTCGTTCATCTGTCTCAAGATTGCTGCAGCTATTCAGGGACTTTTATGGTTCCAATTTTTCAGTATTTGATCTACTTCTGTAAAGTATGCTATTGGTATTTTAATAGGAAATGCACTGACTCTATAGATTGCTTTGGTTAGTATAGACATTTTAATGATGTTAATTCTTCCAATGCATAACCATGGTATATGTTTCCATTTGTATCTTCATCCATTTCTTTTTTCAATGTCCTATAGTTTTCCAAATACAGGTCTCTTACCTCCTTGGTTAAGTTTATTCCAAGGTATCTTATTTTGTTGCTGTTGTTGCTATGGGATGCTATGGGAAATGGGATTGCTTTTTTAGTTTCTCTTTCTGAGAGTTAATTATTAATATATAAAAATGGCATCCATTTCTGGATGTTGATTTTCTATTTTGCTACCTTGCCAAATTCATTTAAGTCTACTGGTAGTAGTTTCCTTGTGGTGTCTTTAAGGTTTTCTGTGTACAATATCATGTCATCTGGGAATAATGACACTTTTACTTCCTCTTTTATAATTTGGATGCCTTTTTTTTCTCTCTTCTTATTGCCTGATTGCTGTGGCTAGGACTTCCAGTACTATGTTGAAGAAGAGTGGTGAAAGCAGACATCTTTTTCTTGACCATATTCTTAAAGGAAATGCTTTTAGTTTTTGCCCATTGAGCATTATGTTGGATATAGGTTTGTCATATATGGCCTTTATCATGCTGATGTATGATCCCTCTATTCACACTTTACTGAGAGTTTTTATCCAAAAAAAGGGTGCTGGATTTTTCTGCATCTATTGATATGATCATGTGGTTTTTATCTTTCAGTTTGTTTATATGATCTGTCACATTTATTGATTTGCAAATATTGTACCATCCTGCATCCCCAGAATAAATCCCATTTGATCATGGTGTATGCTCTTTTTATGGCTAAAATGGGGAGAATAAAAAACAAACCCCAAATGAGAGAAAACAAACAATTTCCAGAAAAAGAACGAAATGAAATGGAGGCAAACAACCTATCAGACTTGGAGTTCAAAGCAATGGTTATAAAGATGCTTATGGAACTTAGTGCAAATTACAACAGAATGGAAATAGAGGCCATGAACAAGAACCAGGTAGAAATAAAGAATGATATATATCACATCAACAACACACTGGAAGGTATTAAAAGTAGATTGGATGAAGCAGAGGATCCAATTAGCGATTTGGAAGACAAGATAGAAATAAATGTCCAATTAGAGTAGAAAATAGAAAAAAAAATAAAAAGCAGGAAGATATTTTAAGGGAGCTCTGGGACAGCATGAAATGTAACAGCATCCGAATGATAGGAATACCAGAGGGGGACAGAGAACTTGTTTAAAGAAATAATAACAGAAAACTTCCCCAACCTGGTGAAGGAAAATGTCACACAAGGTCAGAAGGCACAGAGAGTCCCAATCAAGATGAACCCAAAGAGACCCACACCTAGATACATAATAATTAAAATGGCAAACGTTAAAGATGAAGAAAGAATCTTAAAGGTAGCAAGAGAGAGACAGAAAATTACCTACAAATGAGTTCCCATTAGAATGTCAGCTGACTTCTCCATAGAAACACTTCTGCCCAGAAGGGAGTGACATGAAGTATTCAAAGTAATGAAAAGCAAGGGCCTAAATCCAAGACTGCTGTGTCCAGCAAGGCTATCATTTAAAATTGAAGGTAAAATAAAAAGTTTTCCAGACAAAAAAAGGTTAAAGGAGTACATTATCACCAAACCAGCAATGCAAGAAATGTTAAAGGGACTGATTTAAGAAGAAAAGGAGAAAAAAGAGAATCATAGGCATAAAGAAAATGAAAATGACAATAAATAAATACCCATCAATAATAACCTTAAATGTAAATGGACTAAATGCTCCTGTCAAAAGACATAGGGTGACTGAATAGATAAGAAAACATGACCCATATATATGCTGTCTGTAAGAGACTCACCTCAGAACAAGAGATACACAGAGACTGAATGTGATTTAAAATCAATAAGAGTGAAAGACATCCTATGTGTGCTGTCCTTTCAGAGGAAGTAGCAGCACTTTCTGCCTTTTTTTCAGAATATTGATTTTTTTTTTTACTATTTTTTAATATCAATAAAAGTGTATAGCCTGGCTGGTGTTGCTCAGTGGTTAAGCATTGACCCAGGAACCAAGAGGTCACTGGTTCAATTCCCTGTCAGGGCACATGACCAAGTTACTGGCTGGATCCCCAGTAGGGGGCGTGCAGGAGGCAGCTAATCAATGATTCTCTTTCATCATTGATGTTTCTATCTCTCTGTCCCTCTCCCTTCCTCTCTAAGATCTGTGAAAATATATTTTTAAAAACAACAGTGTGTAATCAATATACTATTATCTAACTCTCTTCCAAAAGAAGGAAATCATAGAAAAATAGAGATACATTTATCTCTATCTTGACAGGCTTTATAATTCTTGAAAAATAATCACTTTGCATATTTTCAAAGGGATGGATCATTAGAAAAAGTGTTTTATAATTAGAACATGACCTATCATGACAAGAAAATGCATTGCTTTATTTCATTCCCATATGTATTGGCCCTACGGGCTTTTTCCTTATAATTTAAGATCCACTATAAACATTTATCTATTTATGTTAGGATCTCTGTAAACAAAGCCATTTTCTCAAATATTGAATCCAAATGCTTGAGCTCTTCTGATTCTCATACAAACTCCAGCATTTGAAGGTGGTAAGTCTGTCCTAAATACTGGAAGAAAGGGAGATTTATGAGAAATCAGTGGATGCCCATTTAATCTTAAATGATTGAATAGGCAGAATGGGGCTCAGTAGCTGTGCTTGGTCATTTTCCCATTTCCTTTCAGAAACATTCTTTACTCAAATATAGCATCATCATTCCTGTAATAAGAATAAGGTCATTTCCTGAAGTTATCCTCAAAGTCAAAGGAAAATTGGGTTATAAACTTGGCCCAGCT
Source organism: Myotis davidii (assembly GCF_000327345.1). Taxonomy (NCBI): domain Eukaryota; kingdom Metazoa; phylum Chordata; class Mammalia; order Chiroptera; family Vespertilionidae; genus Myotis; species Myotis davidii. The sequence goes on along the minus strand of NW_006290662.1, from coordinate 143,373 downwards.
TTTTGTTAGCAATGTAAAATTCACAAAAATTTTACTTCTCTAGGACTCTTTTCCTTACATACAATATTTTTAAATAATTAATATAACTAAGAGACTGTTGTGTGACATGTATAAGGTATTAACTCTCTCCAATGCAGTTCCGCAAAAACAATTTTTCTCTGTTGCTTCCCAAGTGCCAAGTAGAATAGCTGGCCTAAATTAATAAGGTATGGGGAGGAGCACTGTTTTATAATCTCATTAAATTTTAGTCCTTTAGAGTGTCCCTGTACTGTGGTCTTCTCAAATGTTTCTCAGCTCTCCATCACCTTTGGGTGACACAGGAAAGCTAGAAAGGGATGGGGTTGAATATTTGCTCTTTCCCAGGGTCTGAGAAGTCTCTGGTAAAATATTTTCCTCTTCCCTCTGAGAATAGGCCTTTGTTATGGAGAATGCACTATTTAAAATTGGATAATTTTCTCTTCCTCCTACCATAGCCATGAAGAAATTTTTCTTGGCTCTTCAGCATGAGAACCTGATGAGTTTTCTGGAAGCTGTGAAAGCACAGAGGCCTTCCTAAAGAGTACCTTCTGGAGGATTTTCTCATTGTCACCCTATCCACACTTCGCCTCTAGGAATTCATCAAAGTTTCTATTTAAATTTACTTATCCATTCATGACTCCAGAGTATTCTACTCCAAGTAAATTGATCTCAGCTATGATTCTCTGTATTTGCCTGTCATACAGATTTGGGAGTAGGTTTTGCCCTGTGACCTTATTCTCCGTTGGGTCCAAGAAAATTCATTTGTTTTCAGTTTGTTCAACCTTTTTCTTGTTTTAAGGTTTAGAGTTTTCACTTTCAAGCTCTTTCAATACTAGAGCTACAACCAGAAGCTCTTAATGTCATTTTCTTAACACTTGAGAATCACATAGTTTAAACTCTAGAAAAATCAAATATATGAATTAAAATCTTATTCTATTTTTATCTTCATTTATATTTATCCTTGTGCATGATTTGCTATTTCCATGATATGGATTTTCTGAAAAATTTATTCACACAAATAAAAGTTTTAAGGAGCCCAGCCAATGTGGCTCAGTGGTTGAGCATTGACCTATGAACTAGGAGGTTACAGTTTGATTCCCTGTCAGGGCACATGACAGGGTTCTGGGCTCAAGCCCCAGTGTGGGAGTGCAGGAGGCAGCCAATCAATGATTCTCTCTCATCATTGATGTTTATATCTCTTTCTCCCTCTCCCTTCCTCTCTGAAATAAATAAAAACATACATTCTTAAAGGTATTTTTTAAAATTCAAGGAAGTTCTAATTTTCTCCATTTGGAGATGAAATGAACACTTATCTTTTGCATAATTTTGTTTACAGATTATTTTATTTCTATACACCTGTGTTTATTTTTTGAAAGCTTACCCATGTACAGAAAGTTACTTATTTAAAAACAACAACAACACTAAAATTCAACAGCTCATTTTTCATATTGGTTTAAGATATGCTGTTCAATTATTGAAAAAGAAGTTATTAAAATAACACCAAAATTTTTATACAGGATTAGAATTTGGCAAACTAAATAGTATTTTGAAACAGTATTCTATTCCTGTTCAACATACCAAGGATGTCTCAAAAGAAGTCCACAATTAGAATTCTTATAGGTTCAAATATGTAAGAGTCACAGAATTAGAAAAATAAGGAGTATGATTATGTGACCTCTTTTGGCTATGTAGCATAAAAATGATACTTCTGTAAAATTTGTCTGTATTGAGATTCATCACTGACTTTGTATGCCAGCTGAGGCAAGTGTCTTAGTTAAAAAACACACAAGAATAAAAGATTTCAATAATATGAATAATTTGAAATAAATTGAAAGTATTTTGACAAGTAGCATTATAAAAGTCCATGCTACCCAAAGCAATCTATAAATTCGATGCAATCCCCATTAAAATACCAACGGCATACTTCAAAGACCTAGAACAAATTCTCCAAAAATTCATCTGGAATAAAAAAGAGCCCAAATAGCTACAGCAATCTTGAGAAAGAAGAAAAAATTTGGAGGAATCAATACCATATATCAAGTTTTACTACAAAGCCACTGTACTCAAAATAGCCTGGTACTGGCATCAATCAATGGAACAGAACAGAGAACCCAGAAATAGACCCAAGCCACTATGCTCATTTAATATTTGACAAGGAAGCAAGAACATACATTGGAGCAGAGACAGTCTCTTCAATAAATGGTGTTGGAAAAATTGGATGAATACATGCCAAAAAAATGAAACTAGACCACCAACTTACACCATACACAAGAACAAATTCAAAATGGACACAAAACTTAAATGTAAGACATGAAAACATAAAAGAAGAAATCATAGGCACCAAAATCTCAGACATCTCTCGTAGCAATATGTTTACTGATACATCTCCTAGGGCAAAGGAAACTACAGAGAAAATAAACAAATGGGACTACATCAAAATTGAAAGCTTCTGTACAGAAAAAGAAACCATCAACAAAATGAAATGGGAACTCACTACATGGCAGAACATATTTGGCAATGATACATCCTATAAAGGGTTAAAACCCAAAATATATAAGAAACTCATACAACTTAACAAAAGGAAGACAAACAATCCAATATTAAAAATGTGCAAATGACCTAAATAGACTCTTCTC
>NW_006290662.1:120775-140527 GCF_000327345.1 Myotis davidii | reverse complement strand
ACAATGGAATACTAGCTACACTGCTATAAAAAAGAAGGAATTCTTACCATTTGCAACAGCATGGATGGAACTGGAGAGCATTATGTGAAATAGGCCAGTCAGTGAAAGAAGAAATACCACATGATCTCACTCATTTATGGATAATAATGAGCATTACAAACTGATGAACAAAAATAGATACAGAGGCAGAAAAGCAACGAACAGACTGTCAAACTACAGCAGGAAGACTGAGGAGGGTTGGGGGGGCGAGTTAAGAGATCAACTGAAGGACTTGTAAGCATAACCAATGAATGTAAGACACTGGAGGGTGGTGAGGGGATGTGCTAGCAGGTAGGGGAGGCTGGGGGGAAGGTCAATGGGGGAAAAAATTGAGACATATGTACTACTATTTGTAATACTTTAAACAATAAAATAAAAATTTAAAAAGTACCATGAACAAAGATGTGAAAAATGAAAAACTAGAAAAAATCATTAAAATTATATGACATACACCCTAACCAGTTTGGCTCAGTGGATAGAGCGTCGACCTGCAGACTGAAAGGTCCCAGGTTCGATTACAGTCAAGGACATGTACCTTGGTTGTGGGCACATCCCCAGTAAGGGATGTGTAGGAGGCAGCTGATCGATGTTTCTCTCTTATCGGTGTTTCTAACTCTCTATCCCTCTCCCTTCCTCTTTGTAAAAAACCAAGAAAATATATTTTTAAAAAATTATATGACATACAATATCCAGGGTGGTTTTGTTGGCAAGTGACAGAAAATACAATTTAATCTTCCTTAAAATATTTTTAGAAAATTCTATTTTCTCAGTTTTTGCATAGATTTCTGGCATGGCTATATCATAGCTCTGGGTCTATGATTTCTGTTTCTCTTAATTCCATACTTTCTAGTGTTGTCTTCATCCTCTGTTTGGCTTCATTCATATTCATAAGATGTTTGTGACTGACAACTGGGGCTATATTATTCTTTGTTTCTTCCAAGGTGAGAAAACATTCAAACATTCTACCTCCACAAACCATCAAAATATGTCCTAAGTTTATTTCTGATTAGATAATCCTTAAACCAAATTACTGTGTTCAGAGAGTATTTCCATCACTTAATTCACTTAAACTTGGGTTAGTGCCTACTCCTGTGGAAAGTAAAGTGTAATTACCCCAAGTGTTTTAGTTTAGTGTTCCTCCTTGAAAGTGCTACTGGTCACCTCTGAACTAATCACTGATTGATTTAGGCCTGAATTGGATGCAAGTGCCTGAACTAATTACCGTGGAAGGCAGGAAAATTTTCCTTTATAGTGTAGACCAGTCAGAGTTTACTCCTGGAGCTGGGAGTGGGGTTAATCCATTCCAAATCACACGAATGCTATACAATTGAGTAAGGGTAAAATTAATGTTGCAGAATCAACTACAATATTTACTGCCTACCCAAAATTTCAATATGTTTTTATAAACAAAATTTATTAAAAATAATGTAAACACAAACACAAAATGAGAAATAGCAAAGGATGTGATCAATAAATTCACAAAAGTAAAAATACGAGTGATAAATATCAATAAAATAAAAATATTCTATCTCACTAGTAATCAAATATATACATACTTTAAAGTACAATTACATTTTCACACATCATATCTGCAAAAATGAATAATATTCTTCCTATAATTGGATTGCCAAGTGTGTGAAGAAAATGGCATGCTTAACTATTTTTGGTCAGAATATGAACTGGCAATAAGAAATTTTCTGAAATGTGGTTTGGCAATTCATATAAAAAGTCTTACTCCGCATTTTAATTTTTAGGCACTTAATGTAAAAATATTACCAATGAGTTTGCAAGCATTCACACACATGGTTCTCCACAGCAGCATAGTTTATAACAGCAAAGATTTATTAGCTCCCAGACCCTTGGCCTTTCTCTGGGCTGTTGAACTACATTACCCAGAAAACTCTGCATGTGAGCCAATGGAGAGCCTATAGAGTGATGTTTCAGTACATTCTGAGCCACTTTAGGATGGGACTTTGACTTTCTTCTTGAGGGAGTTATCAGTTCTGAGTTTGGTCCACGACTGGATGAGAGACCTCAGAACACAGTTGTATACCACAGGTAAAGGGAGAGAAATCTTTGGCTCCACTGCGCAGAGGCAGGTCTGAGTACAGGCAGTGTACTTCCCCCTGTAATTTGTTGCTGTGGCTGGGCTGGGAACCCAGCATCCCCACCCTGTCGCCTGCTGCTCCCAGTCTTGGTCTCACTCTGCCTGCTGGCTCTGATGGTAACATCTGCTCTGTTGGAGCTGGCACAGATGGGTGCTGCCATTCCCAGATCTTCACCCTACTGGAATCACAAATCTCCAGATGAGGGTGACTGCTCAGATCACTGAGGCCTGGACACTGTGGCCAGGACAGTGGGGGGCTTGTGAGTGGAGTTTGCATATCTGACAGTCAGTGAGGTGTGGGAGAGTTGCCAGCAGAAGGACTAACTTGTGCAAAGGCTTAGATGTGCTACTGAATCAGGAGCATTAGGGAACCCTGAGAGAAATGGAGGATTCCTGTGGTGGCTGCATGGAATAGAGTATGATGGGAGGAGTCACACCTGGAATTGCAACCTGAACAGCTGAACCTTCATTTCTAGCCCTCCCCCCTCAAACCCATGGGGTGTTTGGAACAAAAGAGGGACACAATCTGGGTTAAGATTTTACAAATTTCCTAGACGTGCTCAGGAGAGATTGGGGGCTGGAGGGAGCAGAGATGAAGGTGGAGGTAGGGAGACCAATGAGGAGGCTGCTGAAGTAGACTCCAGAAGTTATAGGGGTCAGTCCAGAGTGATGGCAGTAGATGAGGGCAAAGTAATTTAATTCCTTCCAGGTAGATCCTAAGAGCCCTCATGGTTTCCTGCTGCATCAGGTGCTGTGAATGAAAGTAAGGAGTCAAGGACCATCCTGAACTTTTTTCTTTCTTTTTTTTTTTCCGGAAGAATGCAGATGGAGAACTTGTTTGGAGAGAGCTGGTTGTCAGGGTTGTGGGGAAAATCAGAGGTTGATTTTGGACTTGGTGATTCTGGGATGTTCCAGACGTGTGTGTGTGTGTGTGTGTGTGTGTGTGTGTGTGTGAGAGAGAGAGAGAGAGAGAGAGAGACATCTGGACAAGTAGGTTTACACTGAGGAGGTTCAGGGGGCTTTATATCTGGGCCAGGGCATGGCCTGGGGATCAGATTTAGGAGAGAGAATCTTAAGGTTGTCATTTCACATGGTTCTGAAGTGAGAGAGGGAAGGGATTGGAGGATAGACACAGGAGATAGGCAACCCTTAAGGCTGCCTCCAAAGAAGAGGAGACATTCAGTGCCAGTGGATTCTGGCTATTGACTGATGGAAGGAAGGCCTGTCTTGGAGAAGGAGACAGGCAGGGATAGAGACTGAGCTATAGGATGGTATATGTTCAGTGCCCTGTGGTCTCAACAGTACCTTGGGTTTACTCCCTGTGAGCAAGAGAAAAGTTAGCCAGGCCAGTAGAGCAATCCAGGCCAGACCAGGGCAAGAATGTTTCAGCACCTTCAAGTCTTTGATCCCCTCTGCAGGAGGGATCATCCAATGCTCCACTGGAATGTTCCTTGAGAAAGCCCTCCTTCAGGAGATCATGCAGCATACAGGCTGTATTTCTGAAAGAGCTAGCATCCCACTGACCTACTCAGACCTATCCCCAGAATTTATTGATTTATTTATGAAATAATCACTTCTTTAAACATTTCTCTAAGTAAAAACAATAGAAATCTGAAACTCATGAATTTAATTTTTTGAATTAAATTTGATTAAAATCATACCTTAAATGTTACATTCTCTTAAATGCTTAAAACTCAGGAAAGCTACCCAATTTTCCAAAAGCTCTTCACCTTATTTGCATCAAAAGTATTTACTAGAGTCTGTTATATGCTTCTATATCTCTGGATCTATTTTGTTCATCAGTTTATTTTGTTCATTAGACTCCACATGATCTCACTCTCTTGATCATTTTTAAAATTCCTTGTGGATTATTTGTCTCTAACTCTGAAATGTCAGTTTCTTTTTATGCTTTATCCCCAGGCCTTAGAGCAATGCTGGTCTGTAACAGGAGCTCAGCAAATGAATGCACAATGGATGCTCCCTTTCAGCAGATCTTACCACACTTAGGATTAATCCAACCTCCCTGCCATGCCTTGAAAGGCCCTATCCTGGGGGATCCTCTCTGACCTTGTCCCCTTCTATTCATCCTTTGCTCACAGCCACCCAGCCATGCCAATCTGAATATGACCAGCTCTTTCCATTTCCCAGCCTTTGCCCATCGAGTTCTCTCTGACTGGAACACTATCAACAGATCTCTCCTTGGCCGCCCTTTAACATCCTTCCAGGTTGTGCTCAAATGCTACTTCTTTGAAGAGACTTTTCCTGGCAGTCCTAACTAAAATAGCCCCTGTCCCTGCCTGCCCTTATTTTGGTGTTTTTGTGCAGGGAATTTGGCACATTTCCAAAAGCAAAGATTCAAGCTAGGTTGAGCTTTTCCAGGTTGCTGAGGGAATAAGTGGGGAAAATACTAATAACAAAACAATCATATGAGTTGACCTTAATTGATATGCACAGAGTGGCAGTTATTATATACCACTTTGTTTAACTTTTACTTCTTTAGAATTAGATTCTATTACTTATCCTTACTTTATAGGAGAGAAATTTGAGGCTCAGAGAAGTTAAGTTACCTGCCCAAAGTCACATAGCTTTTAAGTACTAGAAACTCAAACTCATTATGTCAACCACCAGAGCCTCACTCTTAATCATGACAATACCTACAGTGGGCAGGGGAGGCCTGGGGGTAACACCTAAATTCAACTTTGAAGAATGGGTTTAGGCTTAGGGATGAGGAGGGCATTGGGCATTCCAGGCAGAGGGAACCACATATGCAAAGGCAGGGATTTGTGCTGCTCAGGGAGGCCTCAGAGGGCCTCTATGTTTTCTGAGAAACCACTCTATCTGCTGAGACATGTCCCTGAAGACAAGATTGTGAGATCATTTGCTGAATGTTCACCACACTCTCATCTTGGTGATGAAGGAGTATGGTGGCTATAGACATGGGCCCTGAACCAGAGAGACCTGGGTTCAGGTGTCTGCTTATTAAACATGTGACTCTGTTTGACTTCTGGTTGACTTCTTGAGCCTCAGCTCACTGACTATGACAAGGAGATGATCATAGTGTTGACCTCATGAACTGTGGGAAATTAGTACAAGTTGCAAAAACATACTGAGCACAGACACGTACCAGACATTCTAGTGTTTGCCTTGTGAGCATTTTCTCTTTCATTCTCACAAAAGCTTGATGAAGTAGGAACTTTTAGTGTATTGATAAAGAAATCAGTGCTCTAGGAAACAAAGTACCATCCCCAAGGTCATATAGTTTACAAGTGTCAAATTCAAGGAGTGGGATTAAACCTAAGGGTTTAGCTCCAGTGCTGGGTACATTTCATTACTTTAATATGGCATGTGAAGTACTCGGTACAGAGCCAGGCACTCAGCAAGTAAGACTCAGCAGCTGCTGCTATTATTATTGTTGTTAGGATTATTGTTAAGTTTATTTCCTCCTTCCTCTGCTATCTTCCAGTGCATACTGTCTGCTCCTCTCAGAACATGGGGACTTGTTGTCTTACGTCCTCCTCCAATGGCTTCTCCCATTGAAGACTTTTCACACTGACACAATTGCATTTGGCTGAGCCCAGCACAGAGCTAGGCCTTAAGGAGGTGCATAGTGCTTCAGACCTTGGGTTTTTCTAGATCTTTTCCAGTGACTGAATGACACCCCAAGGCCAAAAAAAACAACATTCCTGCCTCTCTTTGAATTTCTAGGGATTGGTGACCTTTGAGGATGTGGCATGACATTTACTTGGAGGTCCTGGCCCAAAAGATGAAACCCAAAGGACTCTGTACCAGGAGGTGATTCTGCAGACCTGAACAACATACTCTCTTGCTGGGTAGGTCCTCATCCATGCACACCCCCCACCTTTGGGAGCCTGCAGCCTCCTTCAATCTACCCTCAACCTCCAGGCCTGACTAGCCCAAAAGGCATGGGGGCATGCCCCCTTCTCCATGCAGTGCCTGCCTAGTCTTCCTGCATCTCTACCAGGGATTGGTGGGGCTAGAATCAGAGTCCCCATAAATATTATTTGGATCAAAGGGACACTTTATTGGAAGGGAATGGGGATATATTATGGAAGCCAAGGGCAATATATCTAGCTGGGCCCTGTAATAGACTGAAATCAAGAACTGAAAGGAGCCAAAATATGCCCTGGCCATGGGTCTCTTATCATTGCTTTTCTTTTGTGTGTCTGCTAATTGACTCATTCTGCTACAGTAAATTTGAGGCAGTAATAGGCCAGCCCTGTTCTCACTCTCGGAGGCCCCCAGATTCCTTGTCTTTACTTTTCTCTGCAAGTTTTCCATCTTTACCTTAGATCTCTCTTGCAATTGGGCTTTCCTTAAGAATCCTTGAGCAAATAAATGGCCACCCAGCCTATATCTCCCTTGACTTTTCATCCCAGTGCTCACCACAGGCTGGACTCAGTGTGAGATCCTTATCCTAGAATTCCACAAGAGGAAAACTGGCTGGCCCAGCTTGGTATGGTAGGGGGACCCATACATCCCCACAGCAGGGGCCCTTGGTGATGAGCTACTCTCCATGGAGGAGGGTGAGTCAGACAGGCACTCAGAAAGCATTTTCCATCACTGTCACCTGGTATGTTTTGGAGCAGCAGTTCTCAACCTGTGGGTCGCCACCCCTTTGAGGGTCGAACAACCCTTTCACAGGGGTCGCCTAAATACATCCTGCATATCAGGTATTTATATTACAATTCATAACAGTTGCAAAATTACAGTTATGAAGTAGCAACGAAAATAATTTTATGGCTGGGAGTCACCACAACATGAGGGACTGGATTAAAGGGTTGCGGCATTAGGAAGGTTGAGAACCGCTGTTTTGGAGGAAAACATAGTCTTAGGTAAAGGTTAAAATGTTGGCTGCTCTCAGATGCTAACAAGAATGTCCCTTATTTCCTAAGCATGGGCCAAGATCTTCCACTGCTACTGGAGATGACTTTAAAAGATGCACAGACATATCATCAAATGGCATTGACAGATAGTCTGAGAAAGCCCTTCCTTTTCCCCTTCTCTTGTGGATTACTAACAAGAGAATCAGCCAATATTCCAGGAGCACTGACCACATCTCAGGCCTACTCTGGGCACTGACCATGCTTCCTTCATGTCATTCTTCCCACATCTCCTTGGCAATGAAGAAAATTCAGCTAATTCAGTGGGTCTCAATTTAGAAAATGATAATTGATTTTGAGATGATGTCCTCTGCCTTCTTTATGAAAAAAAAATCCTTTCTTTTGTGTAATATTGCTGAGAATAAATGATAGATGATGTCTGAATAAATATCCTTAATTGACCAAATAACTGTGTGGCCTTTCCAGGTTTTAATTATTTTATTGGTTCATGAAATGCCAAAGTCTGGGAATCACCATGTTAGCCATTCCCACTGGCCTCTATTTTCTAAGGAGTAAATCCTCCCACTCATATCCATTTGTCTCCACAGCCCACTTTCTCCAACGCTGCTGCCCCACACTGATATATGAGCTGTTTCCTCCTTATGTAGCACTCAGGAGTCCAGGCTTTGGAGCCAGACTGGCTGGTGACGAATTCCAGCTCTGCTGCTCATGAGTTCTGTGACTCTGGGCATGTTATTTAACCACTCTGTTCCTCAGTTTCCTCATTAGTAAAATAGAGTAATCGTCATTATCGTTATCATCATCATCATGCTTGGACTCTTCACCTTCTGGAACCAAGTCATGTAGCTCTGGATAAATATCACAGACACAAGAAAGAGCCTTACTAGGGCTCCCGTCTTGGCTCAGCCACTCACTATTCCCAGGCATGCCCTATGACAAATTAGTTTATACTGTTGAGCCTCAGTGCCTTCATTTATAATATGGCACTTGTCACAACACTTGTTTTATGAAGATTTTGTGAGAAAAAACAGAAATAGACTTAAACAGTACAGGACCTACAGCAGAAAAGACAGTGTAATACTTTGCTGAGGACCTACCCAAGCCCTAGATCAATGAAGACATGCACCATGTTCTGGAATGGCAAGATTCAATATGTTAACTATGTCAGATCTTCTCCAAATTAGTTCATAAACTTAACTGAAGTTTATGAATGCATTTAAAGTGCTTGGTGTGGTCCCTGAGACACGGTAACTCTGTATAATGTCAGTTTTGATCTTACTACTAGGATTAAAATTCCCATGACAGCATGGCAAGTAAGGCATGCAGACTCAGGAGTCAGAGTGCAAAATCTTGGCACTGTCACTAACTAGCTGTTGGGACATGAATCATGTTATTGGACCTCTCTAGGCCTCAGTTTCCACAAATGTGAGAGTAATAGTAGTACTGGCCTCATATTGTTATCCTGTGAATTAGTATAGACTCATATTTGTAAAACTCTTAGGAAATAACTGGGCACATAGCAAATGCTATCTATTTTTTTGTTAAATAAAATAAAATGAGGTACATCCCATGTCTTTTCAACAAAACTCCGGTCATCAATTTACCAAGGAATTGGTCTGAATAGGAATTGAACAGAAGTCTGATGTTTCCCTTATCTCAGATGGCCAAATGGTTCCCTCTGGCAGGGCTCCCCTAGCCTTAGGATCCACACTGTCTCTCTCTGGTCAGAGCAATGGGTCCTATCTCTTCCCTGAAATAATGAGGTGTGTGTTGGCATTTCTAGTCCTTCCTCACTGAAGGGGATCTAGACTCAACCATGTATTTTCCTGCATCGTTTTGATACAGCCTGGAAAACCTATGAGTAAGTGGAGACCAAACAAATGGGCACAGGTCACTCTTTGACACCCATTAGTCACAGGACTTCAGAGCCTCAGTTTCCTCATGAATGAGAAAGAATGATAACTACGTGTTGGTGTTGAGGTGAGGATTATGTGAAAATGTTCAGCACCTGTACTACTGAAATTAATACAAAATAATAATAAATGTAAACTGTAATTGAAAAAATAAAAAAGTGATATAGAAAAAAAAGTTTAGCACTTTATACCAGGCCTGTTTTAAGATATGCACCCAAAGTAAAATAACACAAACACCCCTAACCCTCTCCTCAGTTTTATTTCCTTCCAAATTTCAACCCTTTCTAGTAGACTATCAAATTCACTAACTTATTCTATTTATTGTTTTTCCCCTGACAGAATGTAAATTCTAGAAAGCCATGACCTTTGTCTGTTTTGGTTTTTTTTCAGACTTTTTTCCTTTATTGATTAAGGTATTACAAATGTGTCCTTATCCCCCCATTATTCCCCTATCCCCTCACTCATGCCCTCACCCCCCAGTGTCTGTATCCATTGATTATGCTTATATACATGCATACAAGTCCTTTGGTTGATGTCTCCTCCTTAACCCCATCTTTTTTACAGAGAGGCAGGGAGAGGGATAGAGAGTTAGAAACATCGATGAGAGAGAAAAATCGATTCAGCTGCCTATTGCACACTCCCTACTGGGTATGTGCCCGCAACCAAGGGACATGCCATTGACTGTAATCAAACCTGGGACCCTTGAGTCCGCAGGCTGACGCTCTATCCACTGAGCCAAACCGGTTAAGGCTAGATCTATTTTTATAGTTTGTTTTATTGCTTAAAGTATTACAAAGAGTATTACATATGTCTCCTTTTTCCCCCTTGACCTTCCCCCTGCCTCCCCTACCCCCCCAGTGTCTTCTGTGCATTGGTTATGCTTATATGCATGCATACAAGTCCTTTGGTTGATGTCTTACCCACCCCACACACTCCCCGGCCTTCCTGCTGTAGTTTGACAGTCTGTTCAATGCTGCTCTGTCTCTGTATCTATTTTTGTTCATCAGTTTATAATGGTCTTTATTATCCATAAAGGAGAGAGATCATGTGGTATTTTTTTTTTCATTGACTGGCTTATTTCACTTAGCATAATGCTCTCCAGCTCCATCCATGCTGGTGTAAATGGTAGGAGTTCCTTCCGTTTTACAGAAGCATAGTATTCCATTGTGTAGATGTGCCAAAGTTTTTTTGTTTATTTTTTTTTTTTAATATTTTTATTGATTTCAGAGAGGAAGGAAGAGGGGGGGGAGAGATAGAAACATTAATGATGAGAGAGAATTATTGATCGGCTGCTTTCTGAACACCCCCCACTGGGGATCGTGCCCGCAACCCAGGCATGTGCCCTTGACTGGAATCGAACCTGGGACCCATTGGTCAGCAGGCCGATGCTCTATCCACCAAGCCAAACTGGCCAGGGTTGTGCCAAAAATTTTTAATTCACTCATCTGCTGATGGGCACTTAGGCTGATTCCAAATCTGAGCTATTGTACATTGTGCTGCTATGATGCAGCCACTGTGGAAAACAGTATGGAGTTTCCTCAAAAAACTAATAATGGAACTTCCATTTGACCCAGTGATCCCACTTCTAGGAATATATCCCAGGAAACCAGAAACCCCAATCAGAAAGGATATATGCACCCCTATATTCATAGCAGCACAATTTACAATAGCTAAGATTTGGTTCAGCCTTTGTCTGTTTTATTCACTACGAAAGCCCCAGCACCTAGAACAGTGCCTAAAACATTGAGCTCTCGGGAACATTTTTTTCAAATAAATAAATTAATGAATTAATGAGTGAAAGAATGAATGAACTGTCTGTGAGTCTTACAACTTACTACTACTCTACAGACTCCTCATGTCTCCCCCCTCTTCTCTGCATTGATCACAGTGTATTTGGTTATTGCAATAGATGATCAGTTCAGACTGGTTTCCTCTTAAGAACATTCACTCTCTTACCTAATGAGTAGCCTCAAGGATTTAAGGATGTATAAGTTCTCACTAGTCTAGGTGTCTGTATTTCCCTCAGGCTGACTTCCTCATAGGGGGTCTCAGGATGACTTTGGCAGCACCCCCCCTCACCTTGAGAAAATGCTTTGTCTTCACAATGAGTACCTTGCCAAGGTCATCTGCCTACCTCAGATTTCTGACTATGTTGCCAATTGATTTAGACATGTACTTTTAATGCTTTTCAACCTTCCCTGCTTCCTTAGGCTGCAGTGTGCTTTCCCTTTATTCTATCTAGGAACTTCTACTTCTCCATTATGATTCAGTTTATGGGGCACTTCTGGGAAGCTTCCTCAATCTTTCATTTCACCTGGGCCTGGTTAGAAGCAACTTTCTTGTGCTCTCATCACATCAGTAGACATCCTCTCTCAGATCAAATGCAGCACACACAGTGCCATCCTTACTCTGTTCACTCACCACCACTCTGCACTGCAAGAAGCAGTTTCCACTCCAGCCCCTCTGTCCTCTGCCTGAGCCTTCCTTCCTGGATTTCTCCTCATAGGTGTCAGGGGTTTAAGGATGAAAAATTGCTAACATAGGTTTCAGAAATGTCAAAACATAGCAGACACAGGGACACTATTTTCATCTTTGTTTCCCCTCTGAAGTGGTAGTTTTCCTTCTTCTCTACCTATAACCTAATAGTCTCCTTTTATATACAAGACTAGAGGCCCAGTGCATGAAATTTGTGCACTGGGGGGGGGGTGGTCCCTTCAGCCCAGCCTACACCCTCTCCAACCTGGAACCCTTGTGGGATCAGGCCTAAACCAGCAGTCGAACATCCCTCTCACAATCCAGGACTGCTGGCTCCCAACTGCTCACCTGACTGCCTGCCTGATTGCCGCTAACCACTTCTGCCTGCCAGCCTGATCACTCCCTAACCACTCCCCTGACAGCCTGACTGATGCCTAACTGCTCCCCTGCTGGCCTGGTCGCCCCTAACTGTCCTCTCCTGCCGGCCTTGTCACCCCTAACTGCCCTCCCCTGACAGCCTGGTTGCCCTCAACTGCCCTCCCCTGCTGGCCATCTTGTGGTGGCCATCTTGTGGCCACATGGAGGCAGCCATCTTGTGCAAGGCCTGATGATCAATTTGCATATTACCTCTTTATTATATAGGACTAGAGGCCCGGTGCACAAAAATTTGTGCACTGGTGGGGGGTATCCCTCAGCCTCACTTGTGCCCTCTCACAGTCTGGGACCCCTCAGGAGATAATGCCCTGCTGGCTTAGGCCTGCTCCCGGGTGGCAGAGGGCAGGCCCAATCCCTAGGTTCCTGCCCCGCAGCCCCTGGTTGGGCTCAGAGCAAGGCCAATTGGGGAGTTGGGGTGCCGCCCCCTGTCATGCACAGAGCAGGGAGGATCAGGAGGTTGCAATGCCACCCTCAGTCATGCTCAGGGTAGGGCCAATTGGGGGGTTGGGGCCCCGCCCCCTGTCATACTCAAGGCAGGGTCGATGGGGAGGTTGCGGCACCACCCCTGTCACATACAGAGCCAGCCGATCAGAGGGTTGGGGGGCTGCCCCCTGTCACACACAGAGCTGCAGGGCAATCAGGGGGTTTGGGTGGTTCTCCAGGGGCCAGGAGGCCTCGTGGCTCCACTGATCCCAGTGCTAGGAGGCCTCATTGCTCCGATGATCCCGGTGCTGGGAGGCTTCGAGGCTCCACTGATCCCGGTGCTGGGAGGCATATTACCCTTTTACTATATAGGATAGAGGCCTGGTGCACAGGTGGGGGCTGGCTGGTTTGCCCTGAAGGGTGTCCTGGATCAGGGTGGGGGTCCCGCTTGGGTGCCTGGCCAGCCTGGGTGAGGGGATAATGGCTGTTTGCAGCTGGTCACACCCCCTTCAAGGTGGGGGTCCCCACTGGGGTGCCTGGCCAGTTTGGGTGAGGGGCTGAGGGCTATTTTCAGACTGGCAGGTAACTGAAGCTCCTCCTAACCTCTCCTTTTTTCCTTTTTTTAAAATTCTTGGATTTATTTACCTTCTATGGATGTCACTGGAGCTGAGAGCTGGCTTTAGCTCAGACCTCAGCTGCTGAAAGCAGGTTTCTGGGGTTTTGTTTAGCTTCTATATTTGTAACAATGTTTCTTAGAGAGCAGCTCAGAGCTGGGCGGTGGCAGGTGGGGAATGTTGGCTTCCTCCATCACTGGAGCAAGCAAGCCTCCTGTTCGCGTCAGTTGCCTGGCTGCCAGCCGCCATCTTGGCTGGCAGTTAATTTGCATATTGCCCTGATTAGCCAATGGGAAGGATAGCGAAGTTATGGCTAATTACCATGTTTCTCTTTTATTAGATAGAATTCCCTTCAGACAACCAAGCAAAGCCAGACACTACAGAGCCTTCTACTTCTCAGCTGACCTGGCATAAGGGAGCTTCACTGCAGGAACAGATGACTCAGGGAGACTCAGGGGAGTCTGGATTCCGGAGGTAGGGATCATTAAGCAAGGGCCATCAGAAATGCAGGAAAGTTGCCAAGGCCATGGCCAATACTCCAAAAGAAGACTTTCCCTAGGAAAATCATCCTTAAAAGCAATAATTTGGGGAAAGATAACACTATGCTCTCAAGGGTCTTGCAGCAACAATTCTCTCTGTGACATTCTGTCTATGAATGGAAAATATCCAAATGCTTCTTTCATAAAAATACTCATTAATACAGACCTACTGACCTACCTAATAGTTTATGATCTAAAGCTAAGTAAAAATAAACAAACAAACAAAAAAGCGACAACAACAACACATACCTAAGGTCAACTTTATATTTTACTTGTTAATCTTTCTTATAAATCACTACTTAATTTTATCACTACTTAATATAACTACCATCTTCCCTAAATATAATATTTCTTCCAACTCTACCCTTTTCTCTAAAATAGTTAAACTTTTGCAAGAATGGTCTCAGTTCTGACATAACTGGCTAATTTACTGTGAAAAGCTTTTGTAGTTTAAAAGTAGACATCAAGAAGTCCAAAGGACTGGTCCTCCTAAAGGATTCTCCACTTGGGAAATAATTATTTCATTTACCTAAACTCCCAGTAAACACTCAGGATTGTGTGCGTGTGTGTGTGTGTGTGTGTGTGTGTGTGTGTGTGTGTTTTCTTAGTTGCTGGCATGTAGTGAGTGGGCAGACAAGGCATGTGTTTAGTTCTCAGAATATTGAGAATAATCGAGAGTTTATATAGAACCTCTGTGTAATTAGGATGGGGAGGTAGGCAGAATTTTCCTTCTTTATGAGTAACATCATTTGCTCTTGCATATCTCCCAGTCCTCCCATAGATGTTTTATGACCTCCTTTTTTAACTACATCACTATTCTCAGCTCTTGCCTGTGCAGGAGGAGTCTTCCTTCTATTTATTGATAAAGACCTCAGTTTCTCAAACAAGATGCTGAGTTTCTTTCCCGGAATTCATAATTAGCTAGCTGAATGCTAGGCATACCTGATTCTTTATTTAAATAAGGAAATAGGTAAAATATACTCATTAACACTATGCCTCCATGGTCAATGCTGTGATCATCTTCTCACATTCAGAAGGACATTTCCCAGCTGCCTGATTGTGTTTCTTAACCTTTACTCGATGTCCATTGATGCATCTTTGATAGTTCAAAAATGCACTGAATAATGCCTTAGTAACCATTGAACTCATTAGGTTAGGCACAAAATTGTAATGTGGTAGAGATTATCTCTTAAAAAATCTTTGAATTACACAATCTAAATTTATTGGAAGCTAAATTAAAATATGTCACATTTAATTGGTGTAATAAGGATTTTTCAAACAGATGGAATGTAGTGTCACTACAGCCTCCAGTAAGCTTAAAGTGGAAAATTCCTCCTTGTTTTCACCTAAACCAAACCAGATTTGGAGTCCAATGTCTCTGCTTGGCTTAAAATTGCCTTGCTTGTTTAAGCTCTGGTAGGGAAGTGCACACAACAGGCACTGAATGCTCTGAAATTAAGGAAAAATCACAAATACTCTGGTATTTTTAGGATATTCCCCTATTTTGTGAGACATATAATTTATTCACATGGAAAATCAAGTAAGAAATCTATATAATTGGCACTCTTCTCTTTGATAGGGCTTTGTTTTTCTTTTCTGTCTTGGAGCACTCATTTGGAAACCCCCCCCCCAAAAAAAAAGGTAGCTGTGCACAGGTGACTTGACTGTACATACGTGCCATGTTTTAGTTTAAAATGCAGTTTCCCAGGAATCATACTCCAAAGTTGTTGATAGTAGGTGTGGTCTAGGATATCAGTGAATCTGCCTTTGTAACAAGTACCCTTGGTGACTTGGTATAGCTCAAACTTAGACTACATATTAACGAAAACTGATCCTGCTTCTTTCTGAAATCTGGAGGAGTAAGCTGATGCTGACAGGCCCTATCCTGTTATAAAAACAGAAATACTGGATACGATTTAACAAAAATTTGTTTAATATGCAGCTAAGTTTAAGATAAGTAGAAGCACCCTTGTGCTAGAAAAAGAGAGACATAACAACCAGAGAAATTAGAACTACTTTCCATCAAATCTGTTTAATTTTCATGTTTAATTCTCACAACAATGCTCCAAGGTATGACTAGTATAAATATATATGCTAGGTCTAACTACTGTGATAAAATTTAGATACAGAGATATTAAATAACTTACTTAAAATTATGCCATGAGCTCCATAGCCATAATTGAAACCTGGAAGTTGACTAAAATTTAATACATACACCTAACCAATCCTAAAATTTTAAATAGTAACAGGCAATAAGGTGTCTGTAGTCGATATGGTTATCTATCTAGAAAAAATTTTAAAATCTTCAAAATAAATTTTAAGAAGATTTTGTCAGCAATTTGTGCACACAAGATCAAGGCACCAAAAAAATTTCTACACAGCCAGCACAGCCAATTGAACAAAGTTATAGGTATTTAAAAATTCACAGTAGCAACCAAAACTATGGAGTGTGGGATAGTTTATTTTATGTCTGAGTCTGATTAGGATACCAGGTGCCCAAACATTTGGCCAAACATTATCCAGGATATATCTATGAGGATATTTCTTGATGCATTTGACATTTGAATCAGTAGACTGAATAAAGCAGCTTGACCTCCATAATGTGGTTGAGTCTCATCCAATTACTTGAAGACCTTAATAGAACAAAAAGGCTGAATACAAGGGAACTACTCTTGCCTAACTGCGTCAGCTGGGACATCAGTCTTTTGTGGTCATGGGACTCAGACACATTGGCTCTTTTTTAAAAATATATTTTTACTGATTTCACAGAGGAAGGGAAAGGGAGAGAGAGATAGAAACATCATTGACAAGAGAGAAGCACTAATCAGCTGCCTCTTCACGCCCCCCTACTGGGGATTGAGCCTGCAACCCAGGCATGTGCCCTGATTGGGAATCCAACTGTGACCTCCGGGTTCATAGGTCGATGCTCAACCACTGAACCACATTGGCTTTTCTTAGTTCCCTGGCCTACCAGCTTTGTGAGTGGCACTTACACCAATGGCTCTCCTGCTTTTCAGGACTTTAGACTAGAAATACATATCAGTTCTCCTGAGTCTCTAGCTTGCTAACTACAGATCCTGGGACTTAACCTCCATAATCATGGGAACCAACTCCTTATAATCAATCAATTAATTAGTCATAATCTCTCTCCCTATATGTAAATAAATATAAGATATATACATACATACACACATATCCTTTTGGATCTGTTTCTCTGGAGAACCCCTGGCTAATACAAGGAGTTGTGGAATTATTAAAATAATGTACATACCCTGCTCATGGTTAGGAAGAAATTATATCCATAACATTCAAACATTTCTAGCTCTTCAAGGCTGAGTCAACCAATAATTTCCACTTGCAAGGTCTGTATTCTGTTCAAATGCTGAATAAAACAGGAAGTATTAAGTATGCCCTCTATCATGCTATCTACTGCCACCATATACTAGGGCAGTGCTTCTTAAAGTGTAGCCCATTGGAGCAGCAGCATCAGGAACAACATCATTTGTGAACTTATTAGACATACTACACCTCAGATCTATTACATTAGAAGCACGGGTGTTAGACATCCAAAATCTGTTTTTTAACAAGCCCTCTAGGTGCTAAATTCTGAGAATTACTGTGCTAGATCCATATTTCTCAAATTTAGTGTGCATAGCAATCACCTGGTGATCATGATTAAAAGCAGATGTTGATTCAGTAGGTCTGCGATGGGGCTTGATAGTCTGCATTTCTGATAAACTCATATGTGATGCAGCTGCTTCTCTAGAGACCATGCACTGAGTAAAGAGGGTCTTGGATTTACAATTAAATCATCCTCTTAGATCCAGGGTTTCAGGCAAGCAGCCTGGACTCTTGTATTGCTTCCTTAGTGTTATTGACAGTCGGAACTACAGCTTAGTCCCTCAAAAACATCTCTAATTCCACCTCCCAGCAGTTATCTCCCAGTCACATTTCTTCCACCCTATAATCAAAATATGTACTCCTTTGTACAAGTGTGTGTACACGCATGTGTGTGCATACATGCATGTGTACTGACATCCTCATTTGCTTGCTTTTTCACTCAGTCACCCTGGGGCCTGTAGACTGGACATGGTAATTTTAGGTCTCTACCTCTTACTTCTGACCAAAGTATCTATCCTCTGTCCCATGCCCCTAGTTGACTATAACTATTCTGAATTTACATATGGTATGTAATATACTATTTTTCTGACTTGCTCACAATAAATAGTCACCTTAGGCCAGGTAAGTATTTTATAAACTTGGAAATTTATCTCAAGAAAATATAAATGCCCCCAAAAGTCTGTGGATTATATTTTGAGTAAAAGTGCAAGGCAATCTAAAGGATGCCACTATAAGTGGTCATTTAATGCCATTTAAACACAAATGGAAATGCAAGGACACTGGTAGAACTCTTTCAAAGATAATAATCCAAATCATACAGAATATGCTTTTCATATTGTTTAGATGATCACTAACATGAAAATTAAGCATTAAACCATCCTCATAGAGATTCCAGTATTAAATAAATACTGGTCTAGAGCTATGCCTATAGTCCCAGAAGATGGCTATTCTTCCATCTGTGTCATGAGATACACGACAGGGTAATGGTTAAGACTGTAGGCTGTTGCCCTAACTGGTTTGGCTCAGTGGATAGAGAATTGGCCTTCAGACTGAAAGGTCCCAGGTTTGATTCTGGTCAAGGGCATGTATCTTGGTTGTGGGCACATCCCCAGTAGGGAGTGTACAGGAGGCAGCTCATTGATGTTTCTCTCTCATCTATGTTTCTAACTCTCTATCCCTCTCCTTTCCTCTGTATGAAAAAATCAATAAAATATATATTTTTAAAAAAGACTATAGGCTGTTAAGCCAAGCTATCCAAATTTCCTTACTGGTTTTTAATGATGCTGCTTTCATTTACTAGCTATGTGATTTTAAGTAAGTTATTTACTTGAATGCGGTAAGTGCTCAATAAACATAATTTTATATACATATGTGTTTCTGTACACACACCTGTATGTAAGGTCATTACATGACAGTGAAGGGGGTGTTGATGCTTTCTAGATTGTTCTGTTAGAGAGCAAATTTTGTATTGGGGATTAGTAATAAGATAAATATGATGGGGAAGTTGCTTCAGCTCATGCTCTTTTTCTTTCCTATCAGTGAATCCAGAAAGCCAGAGATGAGTCCATTATTGCATATTATGGATTAGCTTGTATCCCCCACAAAAGTATATGTTGGAGTCCTAATCACCAGTAGCTCACAATGAGACCTTATTTGCAGATAGGGTCTTTACACAGGTAATGAAGTGAGGTCATTCATGTGGGCCCTAATCAAGTATGACTGCTGTCCTTATGAAAGGGGAAAATTTGGATACAGACATGTATAGAGGGAAATTGATGTGAAGGGACACAGGAAAAAGATGGATATTAGCCAAGGGAAGAGGCATGGAACACATCCTTCCCTCAGCCCAACCAATCCTGCCCACACCTTGATTTTAGATTTTAGCCTCCAGAACTGTGAGACAATACATTCTTGTGGTTTAAGCCACCCAGTCTGTGATACTTTGTTATGGCAGCCCTAGCAAATTCATGCACTATACATGCTGTCTATTCCTCACTTTGCTCTTCCAAATGGCTTAGACAACCTGCCTTGCTTTGGAAGTACTTGTCATTCAGTTCTCTCTGGTCTGTGTGTGTTGTACCTTTGTCCAGATGACTCAGCAGTCCTAACTCTTCTTATACCACCTTTCTTCTAGTTACCTTTGATGCTTTGAAGTGAGGTAAAGGTGTATATTGATTATAATATTCATTTATTTATTAGTAATTTACCATATTTTTAAAATTTGCCCAGGATTTTGTTTTTGGTAGTACTCTATTAATGCTATTGCACAATTCTAAGTGGTTTGTCACATCCTTATTTTCCTAATAAATCCTTTTATATCTTATGCATGAGTTTATAAACTGAGTTTTTCCAGAAACATATATATTGCATTGTGGTAATTTCCTATTGCTACATAAGAAATTAGCACAAACTGGTCTCTTAAACAATACACATATTTTTTATCTCACAGTTTGTGAGCCAAGAGTATGTGGACATGGCTTAGTTGGGTCTTCTGTTTCAGAGTCTCACAAAGTCATAAACAAACCTAGAGGCCCAGTGCACAAAAATTTGTGCACTCGGGGGGAGGGGGGGTCCCTCAGCCCAGCCTATGCCCTCTTGCAGTTTGGGAGCCCTCAGGCGTTGACCCCCATCACCCTCCAATCGCAGAATCGGCCCCTTGCCCAGGCCTGACGCCTCTGCCAGAGGCAGGGGACCCTCATTTCCCCACTGGCTCTGCCCCCAACC
>NW_006290662.1:98276-120099 GCF_000327345.1 Myotis davidii | reverse complement strand
GGCACTCAGAGCCAACCACGGCAGGTGGGAAGCTTGGCTTCCTCCATCACTGGAGCAACCAAGCCTCCTGCTTGCTCCAGCTCCATGGCTGCCAGCCACCATCTTGGTTGGGTTAATTTGCATATAGTCACTCTGATTGGCTGGTGGGCGTGGCTTAAGGGATATCAAAGGTGCAGTCAATTTGCATGTTTGTCTTTTATTAGTGTAGATGTTTGCTGGAGCCCGGCCCATGTGGCTCAGTGGCTGAGCGTCGATCTATGAACCTGGAGATCACAATTTGATTCCATGTCAGGGCACATGGCAGGGTCACAGGCTTCATCTCCAATAGTAGGGGTGGGAGTGGGGGAAGGGGTGTGCAGGAGGCAGGTGATCAATGATTTTCTGTCATCACTGATGTTTCTATCTCCTCTTCCTTCCTCTCTCTGAAATCAATAAAAACATTTTAAAAATGTTTGCTGGAGCTGAGATTCTCTTCTGGAGTCTCTTGAATGAAGAGGAATTCACTTCCAAGCTCATTTAGGCAACTGTAGAAGTCATTTTCTTAGGATATAGTCTGGAAATGGGATTGCTAGGTCAAAAGGCAATTACATTTTTATTTTTTACATTTTACAGTTTTCCACAGTGGCTGCACCAGTCTGCATTCCCACCAACAGCACATAGGGTTTCCCTTTCTCTATAGCCTTGTCAGCACCTGTTATATGTTGATTTATTGATGATAGCAATTCTTACAGGCGTGACATGATACCTCATTGTAGTTTCATTTGCATCTCTCTGGTGATTAGTGACATGGAACATTTTTTTTTCATGTTTATTAGCCATCTGTATGTCCTCTTTGGGGAAGTGTCTCTTCAGGGCCTTTAGACATTTTTTTAATTGGATTGTTTATTTTCCCAGTGTTGAGTTGTATAAGTTCTTTGCATATTTTGGAAATTAAACCTCTTCTCAGATGTTCTCCCACTACTGGGAATATATCCTAAGAATCCTGCAACACCAATCAGAAAGAATATGTGCATCCCTATATTTATAGCAGCATTAGAGGCCTGGTGCATAAATTCATGCACCAGTGGGGTCCCTCGGCCTGGCCTGTAGAGTCAGGCCGAAACCAGCTCTCTGACATCCCCTGAGGGGTCCCGGATTGTGATAGAATGCAGGCTAGGCCAAGGGACCCCACCAGTGCATGATTGGGGACTGGGAGGGATACGGGAGGTTGGCCAGCTGGGGAGGGACTACAGGACAGCTCCAGGGTGTGTCCTGCCTGTCTCGCTCAGTCCTGATCAGTTGGACCCCAGCAGCAACAGAGTTCAGAGCATTTGCCCCCTGGTGGTCAGTGCACATCATAGCAGCTGGTCGACCAATTGACTCTCTTCCCCCTGGTGGTCAGTGCATGTCATAGTGAGCAGTTGAGCAGCCTTAGCATATCATTAGCATATTATGCTTTGATTGGCTGAACGGACAACCAGACGACCAGACACTTAGCATATTTGGCTTTTATTATATAGGATTATTTACAATAGCCAAGATCTGGAAACAGCCCAAGTGTCCATCAGCAGATAAGTAGATAAAAAAAAATTATGCTACATTTGCACAATGGAATCTTACAGGACTATAAAACAGAAGGAACTCTTACCCTTTGTGATGACAGGATGGATCTGTAGAGTATTATTTTAAGCAAAATAAGCTAGTCAGAAAAAGACAAGTATTACACGATCTCACTTATATGTGGAATCTAATGAACAAAATAAACTGATGAACAAAATAGATCCAGAGACATAGAACCATGGAACAGACTGACAAATCTCAGAGGGAAGGGGGCGGGGATGGGGGAGTGGGTGGGGAGAGATTAACCAAAGGATTTATATGCATATATGCATACCCCATGGACACAGAGAATAGTGTGGTGAAGGTCAAGAGAGGGGGAGGTGGGCAAAAGGGGGAAAATGAGGGATGTTTGCAATAATGTCAATATTAAAAATTTTAAGAAAAAAGAAATCATTTTCTTGAAACTGTGTTATTAAGAGCCCTGTATATTTACTATCACCTGGAGGCTGCCTCCAGATCCTAGAGGCTACCTCTAGTTTTTTCCAAAATGGGCTTCTTCAACTTGGCCACTTAATTTAAGCCTACAAGGAGAGTCTCTTATTCCAGTCTGTTAAAATTAGTCTTATATGAATAAAGTCTTATACAATGTAACATAATCACAGTTGTTACCCCCCATCAACTTTGCAATAATTGTTTGGTTAGAAGCAAGTCACAGATTGTATCTACTATCAAGAGAAGAGGATTACACATGGTATGACTACCAAGAGGTGGGAATCATTAGAGGTCACTTGAGGATACAGCAGGATTATCTTTAAGATGAGACTCATGTACTGCATAATATGCTACTTAGACATGGTGAACAGATATCCAGGCAGATCTCAACTCCATTTTCTTTCAGGTGTACATATAATGTTTCAGGATTCAGGCATGAATTCTAATATTCAAACATTCACACCCAATATCTGACAGAAAAGACTTCCTCATGAATCCTGCAAAATTTCTATCCCTTCCATTTTCCTAAGCTTAATTTCTCTTCTTTCCTCATTATGGAGGTTGGGGATTCTAATTTCATAAACAAGGGTAGAAAAAAGAAAGTCTAACACCTATTTCTCCCTTACTTCAGTGTTTTTGTTTTGCTTTATTTTTATTATTTTTTTATTACCTCCTCTGCCCTGAATTTTTTCCCATCCTCAATAGTTTGACACTCCAAATATGGATTAGCCAGTTTGCTCATCAATTTAAACTCTCTATTCATTGATTCCTACATGTCCTGAGGTGTTTCCAATGATCTTGAAAGTATCTAGGAAAATAGATATTGATTTCATCATAACATTTTAAACTGTGAAATTCTATAAGTGCCCATTTCAGAAAAACCTTGCTCATCTTCACAAAAGGATAAACTGTGGCTTGTACAAGTAAAACATGTAGCTTTTATTTAGTCTTCATTTAAAACTATCTAGTCCCAAATATCTTTCCCATATGCCAAGTTATTTTTTTAATGTTCAATGTATTAGTAAAATGGCTCAGTACTAACCACTTACGTATTTTTAAATACAAGTGTGGTTTAATCTCCCAAATTGCATTTACATTGAAAGATGCTTCATGCCAGTGACTCAGATCTTGACAAATGAGGTACGACATTCATTAGTTTAACATTTTCCTCTGATTGTGATAGAAATACATAATGACATAGCCTAAGTAATGTGAAATTATTCAGCAACGTAGGAAAAAAACTCAATAAGTTCTGCCCACAAGTTAAAGTTCTTAAACTTATTTGCAGGTTTCATCAGTTGAAAATTATTTAGGAGATTATAGAAAACTTGCTATCTTCTCTTTTACTATCTTAACTAATATTAGCATCTCTTGTTTATTTTTACTCAGTATTTCTCAAAACAGCCAAATTGAATTCTTAGCCTCCATAAATCTTTAGGGGAAAGGATAGAAAGAGTCATGAAGAGGCTAAGATGGCTTGATTGTGGTATTTCAGAATGCATACAAATATAAAATCATCACATTATATATCTTAAGTATATACAATTTTGTCCATTATACCTCAATAAAGCTAGAAGAAAAGGAGGCTAAGATAATACTGTTACTGTGTTATGAGTGTGTATAATATTGTGGCAGGTATTATAGAATCAGAGACTATATCTTTAAAGAATGAAGGCAATGTCAGGAGGTCATTTGTCCAATATTTTTGGTATTAGGCAAGACTATATCTAAATCCTCTAAAATTGCATGGTGTAATGGGAAGAATGGTAGCCTAGATATCAGGAAACTTCTATTCTAGTTCAGGCTCTGCCTTATATTTTCTGAATCTTAGTCTCTATACTTACAAAAGTAAGTGGTTGTCCTCTAGTCACTACTAGATGATAATAAAGTACCTTTCAAATAAATTTCCTTTATCTGGATAAGTCCATTACTGAATTATTTTATTTATTTTATTTATTTTTCTACTTAAATATAATCTCCTTAATTATGAAGTTAAATATTTGATTACTACCGTGTAGAGTTGCATATCTACTTCCCCGATACATAGGTATTATTTGATCCATCAAATTATTTTGTTCAACTCTGACTTACTAGTAAAGCAATGGTTTACTGTGCTTCAATATAATAAAGACAGAAATTGTCATCAGCTTGACCTGGGTTCAACCCCTGGCACCACACATTTCTAGATTCATGATATTGGGTAAATCTTTGACCACCTATGACCCTGTTTATTTATATATAAAGTGATTAATCCTAATCACTCCCATACATACACTCACAATCGCTCACTCTCATTTCATTATATTTATTTAGTAAAGCCACCCCTGACTGGAGACAACTATCAGGCTATTTCACATTTATATGGTGGAGCTGAGCATGGTTAGAAAAACAACTCTGTTTTAACTGGCTTCACTTAAAATTCCTAATCACAAACCTAAAGTAGGCCTTTAATGCTATCTACAGCTAAACTATTTTTCCCTAGTTTACTTTTCCAGTATCTTAGATGACTGGCTATATTTTACTTTCTCTTTCCTTAATGCTCTTCCAGTGTCCTTGGCTTACATCTCAGATTATTAGTGTTCAACTAGGAGTGGCCAAGTGACTAATTTTGGCCTTTTGGAATGGGAGTGGAAATCATATGCTTGAATTTCAGGTCATCTCAAATAAAATAAAATTACCTTCCCTGGATTTTTTTTTCTCTACCCATGAACAGAACATAGACATAGCAGCAACACTGCTTTGACTATGCAGTTGAAGACAAATTAGGGAATTGCAGAGCAAAAAGAATATATTAATATTGTTTCCTGAGTGACTACTTTGAGCAGAGTATCGCCTCCAGTCCAGAACAGCTTAACTGTTACATAAGAGAAAAATAAATTTGGTTTTATATTAAGTCCCTATATGTTGGTGTTTATTAGTTATATAGCCTCAACTCAAAGAATGTAAATTTTATGATTCAGGTGCAAATTCCATGCAATAAAATTCATAGATCCTAAGTACCCAATTCTTATTAAAATGTATAATCCCCTATAACCACCACCAGCCATAATATATTATTTTTTACCCCAGAAAATTCCATTATGTTCTTTTCCCATCAATTCCCATAGGCAACCACTTCCTAATTTCTGTCGTTACAGATTAGAGTTGTCTCTTATGAACTTTATTTAAATGAAAAAACACAGTATGCACTGTTTTGTGTCTGGATTTACTGAGCATAATGTTTTTGAGATTCATCCATGTCTTATATTCTTATTTGAAGTTTCAATTTTTAATATGAATATACCTCACTTTGTTTATCCATTCCTCAGCTGATGACATTTTAATTGTTCTTCAGTTCTGGCTGTTATGAATAATGATGCTATTATCATACTTATTGAAGTCTTGTTTTGTGGATCTGTGTTTTCATTTCTCTTGGGTAATACCTCATGTGGAAACACTGGATTATACTACAGATGCATGTGTAATTTTTATAAGAGACTATAAATAATTATTCAAAACCATTATAATATTTTATTTATCTACCAGGAATGTGCGATAGCTTCTGTTGCTCTTCAGACTGAGCAATATTTGTTGTACTGTGTCTAATCTGTTATTAAACCCATTAAATTATCAATTTATGATGTATTTTTAATCCTAGCATTTTTATTTTGAAGTTGTTTTAATACTTTTCATTTCTTTTATAAAATTCTTCATCTGTTACCACACATTGTACACCTGTTAAATAATTCCCTACATATTTATAATAGACATTATAAAGGACCTGCTTGATAATTTCAACATATAGCCATCCCTTGGTCTGTTTCTATTGACTATTTTATCTCTTGATCATGGGTTATAATTTATTGGTTCTTACCATTTTTATAAGTTATTGTGTGCTAGATATTTTGTGTAAAAACACAGTAGAATCTAAAGTAAATAATATTTATTCCAGGGAAAGGTCATATCCATATTTTTATTGGGCCATAATATGTTGGAGGTGTGGAGTTGAGTCTGTCTAATCTGTAGTTGCCTGAGCATGGACGTTTTCTTCAACTTTAGATTTATTTTACCATTAATTTAGATTATTGAAATGGTAGGGTTAGAACTTCCACTTCAAAGGAGATCAAAACATCAGCAAGACTAGAGAATGCTTTATGCTTAATACTCTGGTCACTGGCTTTCTGATCCATAGGAAATGACTGCTTTACAGCTTGGCTGACAATGATTGGTTTGCCTTAGAATTCTCTTTGCTCTTCAGTCTTGCTACCTGGATTTTTGTTCCTTGGGTGATTTATTGTGTGCTGCCTTCCTCCTAGCCTTTAGGTGGCCATTGCAATGACTTTTATGAAGAGCTAGCTTTCCTGTCATATCTTCAGGCTTTTCCCTTTCACGCCCCATCTTTGCTGGTTGAAGGCCCATGGGAAAAAGCTAGCAGGTAGATGCACACTTGCTCTAAGGCAGGGGTTTTTAAGATTTCTATCATTTAACTCTGAGCCATATGTAGCTGTTAACTATTTATTAAAAGTCTTGTTATTTTCTCCTTACACCCATCTAATGGATTTTTTTCTCTTCCCACTCTTCCCAGGATAAAAGCAGGTGCAGTGCTCTTGTCACATAGAAAGGCTTGAAATCTATGTATTTGGTTCATTCAAAGCACTCTGATGGATTTTTAAAATTTATGACTTTGTGTATTATCTGGGTTTTCCTTATTGACAGGATGAGGACAATCTCTTTTGACTTTCTATATCCTAACTGGAAGTAGATACAATTTCTATTTGTTATAGAATAGAATACAGAACACACTAAAGCTCTGGATATCTTATCTAATACAATAAAATAAAAAATAAAAATGAGTGGTAAACATTGAAAAGGGAATTATAAAAATTATTATTACAGGTAATGTTCTCATCTACATAGAAAATGTATGAGAATAAACTAACAAACAATTAGAATTAGTAGGAGAGATCAATAAAACAGTATTCAATGGAGAAGCTAGAAAAACATACAAAAAATAAAAAGTTTTCCTATATACCTACAACATTATCTATTAAAAAAACACACACCTTATCTAACTATTCTTCACACTATTAGAGCTAGGTGTTTTTCTCTGACCTTACAAAATTTCTTATATTTTTCAATGGAAAAATATTATATTTATTATGATTACCTTATATGCATCTCTTTCCCCAAAAGATTTTATAAAATTTGAGGACAGGGGTAGTTCCGTGAATATCTGCATTCTGGGCATTTAGCACAAATCCTAACAAGAAGGAGGAACTTAGTATTGAACCACTGAGTGAGTGAAAGACATTGAACTAAAAGATTGAGGTCTCTTCCAAGTATGAATATAATGCTTTTATAAATCATAATTTCAGGGGTCTCACATAATTCATGAAATATTCACATACCCCCCCAAATAAAACTGCACATACTTAAGCGATTTGGTATGCTGGGTTTTTTACTTAAAGGTATTATATGGTAAATCATTAGATTAGGAAAATATTTCAGAGGAAGATGAAACAAATGAGTAATTCAATCAAGCTTTGAACATCAAGTGACCCTAAGAACTGCCACTTTATTTGTTTTTTTGCTATTTTTTAATGAACTGGGTCAGTTTTCTTAATTAGCAAGGACCCATCTGTTTCCAGAATAAATGGCAGTTAGTATCACGTGGGCTGAAACAATAAGACAGCTTAATTTTGGAGTGAAAATTACAATACCAAGTGACATAATTAATAGTTTATGTCTTCCAGATATGGTTTGGTAGGTCTTCTAGAATAGAGGTCAATCTGGTCACTCTCTAATAATTCATAATGTACTGATGTTGCTCTGTCTTCATAGAGGAGCACAGAATTAGATATTTATGAAACAGTGAGCTTCTTCTTTGGGTTTATAATTTGACATATATAATAAGAATATTGTTTTTGAGCCAGGACCGGTTTGGCTCAGTGGATAGAGCGTCGGCCTGGGGACTGGGGGGTCCCGGGTTCGATTCCGGTCTGGGGCGTGTGCCTTGGTTGCGGGCACATCCCCAGTGGGGAGTGTGCAGGAGGCAGCTGGTCGATGTTTCTCTCTCATCGATGTTTCTGACTATCTCTCTCCTTTCCTCTCTGTAAAAACTCAATAAAAAATATATAAAAAAAAAGAATATTGTTTTTGAGGCAAACACATTGTTTGTAAATTGTTTACAATATTAGAGGTTTTCATAGCAGAAAACTATTTTTATGTCTATAAAATTTTCATTACATTTACTACATAATGGATATTTTATAATCCTTTATAAGGTTATAATTCTTTTAAGTACTTACCACATTCAAGAATGGCTCCCTTCTTTGGTTAGACCTAATTCTGGTCCCTTCAAAATAAGCAATGAGATACAAATTTCAGAAACAAAAACTCTGTGTCTACCACTCCTCTCCACTCCTTTTAGGAAGCATAGAACTATATAGAAAATGGGGAAATAGAAAAATCACAAGAAGGCCAAAACTATCTGAATAATATCTGCATGCTCTTTAATATTAAATAAGGTAGAAGAAAAATATTTAAGAAAAATTTTTATATCTCTTTGTTCCTATAATATCTACCTTATTGCTTACTTTGAAGGGATCCATGGCATGACACATGCTCACGCAGAAATGTTTGACCATAGTAATAGCCAATGATATCCAATTGCTTTTTTGCCTTTTTTCTACTAACACTACTAAAATAGCAATAATTTGAGAAAAACTATGTTCCTTACAAAAACTACAAGAGCATTTCATATGACATGATTGAATTATTAATTCAACTTAAATTCACTCAAAATCTACCATAAGTCAGGCATTCTGCTAGACAATGGCAATATAGCAGTTAAAAAAAATTCCTGCCCTTGGGGAGCTTACATTCTAATGAGGAGGTATACACAATAAACAAAATAAATAATGGCTAGTGAGATTTCACATAATACTAAGTGTTCCAAGTTAATGTAAAGTAGGTTAAGGGAAGAGAAAATGATAGGGGCAGGGCTGTCCTAATAAATGGAGGAAATGAGTGATATATGTATCTGTCTGGAGATAAGAGGGTCTCAGGAAAAATAACAAGCAAAAACAAAGATGATGATATGGATTCTGGCTTAATGTACTTGAGAAGTAACAATGTAGACGTGTGGTTGGATTCCAGTGAATAAAGTGAAAAATGCTAGAGTATACAGTGGAGGGAAAAAGTAGGTTTACAGTTGTGAGTACAGTTTATTCTTGTATTATTATTAATTATTGTATTACTTATTTATATTACATCTTTTTAAAAAAATATATTTTATTGATTTTTTGCAGAGAGGAAGGGAGAGAGATAGAGAGTTAGAAACATCGATGAGAGAGAAACATCGATCAGCTGCCCACGAGGGATGTGCCCACAACCCAGGTACATGCCCTGACCGGAATCGAACCTGGGACATTTCAGTCCTCAAGCCAACGCTCTATCCACTGAGCCAAACTGGCTTCGGCTATATTACATCTTTAAACCTACTTTTGTTCACCCCTGTATAAGGTTGAAGAGGTAGACTCAATCATGCAGCTAAAAGGTCATGTAAGATGACAACTAAAATTTGACACCTGGATTTGTCAACTCAGAATTCATTGGAGACATGGACAAATGTATTTTCTGTGTGTGTTACAGTTCAGTGTTGGAGACAAGAGCCTGATTGTTCAGTGTTAAAGACAGAATGAGAAGTGAAGATGTGAAGACAAGTATAAACATTTCATTCAATATGGTTTGTTGTAAAAAGGAGCAGTAATATGCTGTTAATTCATTTATAGAAAAGGAATAGTGCAATGTGCTGGATGTATATTATAAAATACTATGTAGTCATGAGAATCAATGAACTAGGTAAACATATCTACTGTAATCTACACTAATAAAAGAGAAACATGGTAATTGGCGTACGACCGCTACCCTTCCCATTGGCTAATCCCCCTGTCACTCACAGAGTAGGGCCGAGATATGCAAATTAACTGGCAGCCAAGATGGCGGCCGGCAGCCAGGCAGCTGATGTGACTAGGGAGGCTTGCTTGCTTCAGTGAAGGAGAACTCCAACGTTCCCTGCCTGACTTGCCGGC
Source organism: Myotis davidii (assembly GCF_000327345.1). Taxonomy (NCBI): domain Eukaryota; kingdom Metazoa; phylum Chordata; class Mammalia; order Chiroptera; family Vespertilionidae; genus Myotis; species Myotis davidii. Next base: position 109,996 of record NW_006290662.1, on the reverse strand, counting down.
CTCTCAGCTGCAACTCTAAGCAACTATGTTGCGAATAAAGAAGCTAAGAAAACCCCAGAAACCTGCTTTACTCAGTGGAGATTCAGCCAGCTGGACCGCAACATTGTATCAAATACAGACGGTAAACAAAGGCCAGAAACCTGTTTTCAGCAGCCGAGGCCTCAGAGCTAAAGCTGGCCCAGAATAAAATAAAATAAAAAGAAAAAACGGAGCGGTTGGGAGCTTCAGTCCCAGCCTGAAAACAGCCCTCAGCCCCTCACCCAGACTGGCCAGGCACCCCAGTGGGGACCCCCACCCTGATCCAGGACACCCTTCAGGCCAAACCAGCCAGCCCTCACCCATGCACCAGGCCTCTACCCTATATAGTAAAAGGGTAATATGCCTCCCAGCACCGGGATCAGCGGAGCCGCGAGGCCTCCCGGCACCGGGATCAGCATGACAGGGGGCAGCGCCCAAACCTCCTGATCGCCCTGCAGCTCTGTGTGTGACAGGGGGCGGGGCCCCCACCACCCTGCCCCCCATGGGCCCTGCTCTGTGTGTGACAGGGTAGAGCCATAACCTCCCCATTGGCCCTGCCCTGCGTATGAGAGTGGCGGCGCCCCAACCACCTGATCGGCCCTGCTCTGTGCATGACAGGGGGCGGCGCCCCAACTCCCCAATCGGCCCTGTTCTGAGCCCAACCAGGGGCTGCACCTAGGGATTGGGCCTCCCCTCTGCCACCCGGGAGCAGGCCTAAGCCAGCAGGTCGTTATCTCCTGAGGGGTCCCAGACGGCAAGAGGGCACAGGCCGGTCTGAGGGACCCCCCCAACCCCCGAGTGCACAAATTTTTGTGCACCGGGCCTCTAGTAAAAGATAGATATGTAAATTGACTGTCACTTCATGATGCCCACCAGCCAATCAGGAGTGAGTATGCAAATTAATGGAACAAAGATGGCAGCAGTCTTGGAGCAGACCTGAGCTCATGGGGGGCTTGGGTTGCCAGGGGAGACCGAAGCTTCCTTCCTACCCTGGCCAGCAACTGAAGGAGGGGCCTGTGGGCAGAGGCCATGGAGACGGCCTGAGCACGGGAGGCTTGGGTCGCCTGGGCCAGCCACCAAGGGAGGAGCCTGAAAACTGCCCTCAGCCCCTCACCCAGACTGGCCAGACACCCCAGTGAGGACCCCCACCCTGAAGGGTGTGTGACCAGCTGCAAACAGCCATCATCCCAGGGTGAGGGACCCCACTGGGGGATGTGGCCAGCCTGAAAACAGCCATCAGCCCCTCACCCAGGCTGCCCAGGCACCCCAGCAGGGACCCTCACCCCATGGGGGCATGACTGGCCTGAAAACCACCACAAGCCCCTTACCCAGGCTGCCCCACCTCCCAAGGGAAGCCCCACCCTGATCCAGGACACCCTTTAGGGAAAACCAGCCAGCCCCCACCCATGCACCAGGCCTCTATCTATACTAATAAAATGGTAATATGCTCATTAGACTGGGAGACCTTCCAGGAAACATTCTGGATGTTCTTCTGGACAAAGTTATGATGGTAGGGCTGATATAGAGGTGGTTATAGCCCAAGAGGGGAGGGCAGTTGTGGGTGATCAGGCCAGGATGGGAGAGCAGTGTGGGTGATCAGGCTGGTGGGGGGGCCATTGGGGGTGATAATGCAAGTGGGAGAGGGCAGTTGGTGTGAGCAGGCCATGAGGGGTCCCAGGTTGGAGAGGGTGCAGGCCAGGCTGAGGAATACCCCCCCATGCATGAATTTTGTGCACTGGGCCACTAGTCTATATATGCAAATAGACTGAATGGTGGAATAACCGAACAGCCTAACAACCAACCAGTTGCTATGATATGCACTGAATACCAGGGGGCACGTGTGGAACATGGTGGGTGTCGGCAGCAGGCAGCAGGACATGGATGATGGTGGGCATCGGCTGCAGCAAGATGGTGAAGCAGGTGAGCAGGGTGCCAGACCAAGGCAGGGTGTCGATTGTAGTCATCAGGGCAAGCTTCTGGTGGTTACTGAAAACTCTTTGCTCCCATGTACCACGGTCCCACCCAGCACTTGCACCTGCTGCTGGCATTAGCCCTGCTCACCTGCTGCCAGCATTGGAGCCACTGCTTGCACCCAGTGCTAGCACCAAGTTCTGGCCCCAATCAGTTGGATCCATCAGCGGGTGCTAGTGGCAGCTGCTGGCCCTGACCACCCCTCAGGGCTTCTCCACCTCTCACCTGTTCCTGAGGGTTGATCGGGACTGGCAGCAACCTCTCACACCCGCTGCAGGCAACAGCCCCACTTGCACCTGCTGCTGGTGCTGGAGTCACTGCTTGCACCCACTTCTGGTGCCAGCCTCACTTGCACCTGCAGCCAGTGCCAGAGCCATTGCTCACACCTGCTGCTGGCACCTGGCGCTGGTCCCGATCGCTCAGCACTGTCACAGTATCAAGCAAATAATATATGCTGATGTTCTTGCTGAGGTGAGTGATGCTGATCACTGCTGTAGTGGCAGTATTTATGGTAGTAGTAGTAGCAGTAGTGTCAGTAGTAGTAGCAGTAAATTTACAAAAATGAAATAAATATATTCACAATTTAATAATTTTCAGAGAGAACAGACAAAAGATGCAGACAAATATTTTCAGGAATTATCCTAATATATAAAAACCCTGGGTCCATCATGACCAGAGGCTTGACCAACCGGAAGTCAGTCCTGCAGTCAGTTCTGTGTTGCCATGTTGACCCAGCACTGACTGCTGCAGCTGCAGGCCCAGTGATCCAGCACTGAATGCTGAGGGGGCTGTGAATCAGGCCCAGAGAGAGGCCTGAAGAGAGAAGCAGGGTATGATCTGTAGCCTGTGTGGCAGCTGTTGATCAGAACTTGCCTCTCTCTTTCTCTCCCAGCCGGGCCAGCATCCGTGCCTCCATTTCTCTCCTGGCCTCCACCAGGGCTGCCGATCAGCCCTGCCTTTCTGATCAGGACTGGATATAAGCCCAGAGACGTTGACTGGCATAGAAACCGACTAATCAGAACCAAATCGGGGTGAAGTGTGAGGAGCCAATGGCTGCCTAGGAGGCAGAGCTTTTGACACTGACTGGAATAGAAATTGACCAATCAGAACCAAATCTGGGTCAACTGTGAGGAGCCAATGGCTGCCTAGGAGGCGGAGCTTTTGAGGCTGACTGGCATAGAAACTGACCAATCAGAAACAAATTGGCTGGCAGAGGAGGGCAGTTGAGGGACAGATGAGGCCGGCAAGGGAGGGAAGTTGGGAGTGATCAGGCTGGCAGGAGATCAATTGGGTGCAAGATCAGGCCAGCAGAGGAGAGCAGTTGGGGCTGATATCAGGCCAGCAGGGGAGGGCAGCTGGGAGCGATAAGGCAGGCAGTGGCAGTTGGGGGTGATATCAGGCCAACAGGAGAGAGCACTTGGGGGTGAGATCAGGCTGGCAGGGGAGATCAGGTAGTCAGGCAGAGGCAATTAGGGGTGATCAGGCAGGCAGGCAGAGAGGTTAGGGGTGATCAGGGAGACAGGCAGGTGTGTGGTTAGGAGCCAGCAGTCCCAGATTGCAAGAGGGATGTCTGACAGCCATCTCTGTGAGATTGGGCTTAAACCAGCATTCAGACATCCCCCAAAGGGTCCCTATTGGAGAGGGTGCAGGCTCGGCTGAGGGAACCTCCCCACTTCCATGCACCAGGCCTCTAGTTATAAATAAACTAGGAGCCCAGCACACGATCCAAAATTGTGCAGCGCCACCCAACCTCAAGATGCTGGTCTGGCCCTGCCTCACTCCTCAGGACCCGCAGCAGCCACAACTGCTGCCGGTCTGGCCCTGCCTCCCTCTCTGGCCCTTGAAGCAGCTGTGTCTGCTGCTGATCAGGCCCTACTCCACTGCAGGCACACAGAGGGCCCTGTTGGCCTGCCCCAGATGCTGCACAGGCAATCTCCTCCTGTCTGGTTTACCCGTTATGGCGTCCCAGTTAATTAGCATATTTCTCTATTTTATAAATATACTAGAGGCCTATTGCATGAAGATTCATGCAATAGGCCTTCCTTCCCCTGGCTTCCGGCACCGGTTGCCGAGCTTGCCCCCTCTCACAGTCCGGGAGCCCTTCTGGGTGGGAGGTGACCCAGTGATCAGGGGAAGGCAACACCCCCAACACACCTCTGCTGCTGCTGCTGCCAGCCCTGGTTACCTGAGCCTTGGGCAGCCCTGGGCAGCTGGGCAGCCAACAACTGAGGATTGCCTGCACCTTGGGCCAGCACTGGGCAGCTGGGGGGCTGAGGGGACTGGGGGACTCCAGAGGCAGGTGTGTGGAGCAACTGGGTCCACCTGGGGGTGAGCCTAGCCTTGCCACACACCTGCTGCCCTTGTGGGGCTGAGGGAACTAGGTGCCACCATCTTGTGGCTGTGGGCGCCACCATCTTTGAGGGCGAGGCAGTCAATTAGCATATTCCCTCCTTATTGGCTGTGGATCCACCATCTTTGAGGGTGGTGTAGTTAATTAGCATATTTCCTTCTTATTGGCTGTGGGTGACGCCATCTTTGAGGGTGTGACAGTCAATTAGCATACTCCCTCTTTATTAGATAGGATGAGAAAAGTCTACATTGTAAGGATTAGGTTAGAGAGGACAAAAAATGATATTACTTGGACAAATTGTGAAAGTCAAGCAATCTGAAGAGGAAAATTGGCAGGCAAAATTTGGGGTGGATTTACAAAGGGATAATCATCAAATTCCTAAGGCTCCAACTTGTGGTGTCTTCAGTCATTATTGGGCTTATTAATACACTTTTTCAATTGTCCAGAAATATGTTAAATGAAATACTCAAATATTGGTAAGTTAGCCCAGCCAGCCTGAGCTTTGGTTTATTACAAGTTGGCCAAAGAAGTGTACCAGTTGGAGTCATTCATTCCAGCTTGACAACTGACTATTTGATCCAAGTTGTTAAAGCAAAGGGGTCTGGGTGTAATGCTTTTAGTGCTGAATTAGACTAATTTTTGTGGATGAAAGCTATTAAAGTGGTCAAGAGAGAATATGACATAAGTTCCATTAGCCAGGTTGTTTCACGATGAAGTGTGGAGGATATTAGACACTGGATGATACCAATATTATGAAATAACAATTTCAAAAATCCTAAAGTAGAATCTGGCAAAGACTGCAGATTAGGTGATACACACTTTGCATCTTTAAGAGCCAGAAAGGGGCTGACTGCTAATTTTAAGAGAAATGGCTTTACAAGGTAAAGGAGGGAAATCAGAAAGCTACTTTGAAAAATAAGTTTAGATCAGATAGATCGAATCTTACCCTTGGCATTGAGATTATACTCAATTAACCCCAATCCTTTTAGGTCTTTTCAACACAAAATGTACCTGTGTACAACTGACTTTTGAAAGGAAATGAAAGGAAATGCAAACCAGTTCTTGTTAAAAAGTTCTCTAGTTTTTTAGACACAGTTATTTTCACACTTTGAAATATCTGAGTGCATTTTCCAGCTAGCCCACCCAGATATGCATCTGTTTCAATATACTTTGTAGGCTCTGCTTCCTCTACATACCCTTTAAATACCACTGTGACTAATGGTTTTTGCCTCCATTTTTATAACTTCATATATGATTCTTGGATAATAGTATCAGAACCCATGTCTGAAACCACCATGTATATATCTCAATCCCAGTATTCTCTCCTGAGTTCCAGACTCATATTTCCATTGCTCACCAACCACCTCTCCTTGACTTTCCAACAAGTGCCAAAAACTTCAAATTTAAAACTAAACTTACATAATCTATAGAGTGAGAATGGAGGCAGAGGGTAACAGTGGTTTTCCAGCACAGACTATAGTACGTGGGACAAGTGTAGGTGTTGACAGAAGGCAGAGTTGTAGAGCAACAGTGATTGAGTGGAGGGCTTATGCCAACATGTTTGAGCTTGCCTGGCAGACTTAACTGAAAACACTCGAGTACCCAGGATCCCAAGGGCTTAATGACTGTAGATCACAGAAAGATCACAACCATCAGCAACAGAGAATAAAATCCAATGAAATCAACAGAGCAATATGAGGTACATCTCAAAGGAAGACATTGTAGCCTCCTAATTATCATGGATCAGATGTCCCAGCTCCTTCTGATTTCAAGACAGAAACACCTTGCAACCTGCTAAGAAGGGAAGAAGGGGAGGGGAAAACAATTGAATTGACTATGCGAAATAAATTGAATTGTAAAGTGGAAGTGACTAAATTTATTTTGAATCAGCTTCAATAGTTTTATCACTGTTGAGTGTCAATGGAGGCATCAGTAACAGAAAAATTTACCTTTTGTACATCTGAAGAGATGCCTGTGAAATTCAACAATATTAATTGAAATACATTCAGTAAGAAAAATAGAATTCAGTGTTTTGTACAATCTTAGAAAATTTCTTTAACATAGACTTAAAGAATAGACAACAGGAAGATTAAGGACATACCTTTATAATAGGAAATTTGGACACATTTAAAAATAAACAAAGGCAGTATACACCATTGGTTGAGCTTAGGCATGCTATAGTAGTAATAAAGAACATTTCTCTAGAACTAGACAGATAGTTTTGTGCTTGGTCACACAACTTATGTGCTTTCTGATGTGAGCAAGGTATTTAACACCTTTCAAGACTTAGTTTCTTTATTTTAAAATAAGGGTAATTATGTTACTAGCCTCCTAAGAGATTCATGTGTATTAAATGAGATATTCTTCATAAAGCATTTAACTTAGGGTCTGACATATAATATCTCAATAAATATTAGATATTGGAAAAACTAAACCTATAGTTTTCCCTCTCACAATGTTCTCAGTGACCTAAGTCAGAAATTTAGCAGTGATCCTAGATTCTTTTCACTCATCACCAACCATACCATGACATTTATATCATATGTATTGAATATTCCCCTTTCTTACATTCCTACAGCTATATCCTTAGTTCAGGCTCTTATCACATATGACTTGTAATACTACAAGAGCCTTCTAATTATTCCCTGGATTTTTTTTAGAATTCTAATCCCCTTTTGGAGGATCTGGAAATATTTTCTATAAATATTTTAATATCCTTTCCCTAAAATTCCAACTAATGTTAAATATGTGCTATTATTTCCATTTTGTAGATGCTAAAAGAGGTTCATAAGAGATTAAATAACTTATCCAAGATCACACAGTTATTAAGTAGCAAAGAAAGCATCATTAGAATACTGTAGAAAATAAAAGTTAAAGAATAGTAAAGGTACTATTTAGAGGAAATATGATTTTAGAAAACAAATGTGTTAAAAATGTTCAAGAAATTACAGCATCTATTTGTTTTTATAAGTTATAGGTTTTCTATATACAAATATATCACTCATTCTGATCATCATGCTTTAAAATTGTATAAAACAGCCTAAGTCATAGGCAGGTCACGAGGATGGCAGCAATACCAACCCAGAGACACATAAAACAAGTTATTTATTTATGTATGTATATCTGTATGTATGTATACATGTATGTATTTATTATTGTTGTTAATCCTCACCTGATGACATTTTTCCATTGATTTTTAAGGCGAGTGGAAGAGAGAGGGAAAGTCAGAGAGAAACATCAATGTGAGAGAAACACATCAATTGATTGCCTCCTGCATGAGCCCTAACCAGGGTCCAGGGCCAGGGAGGAGCTTACCACCAAGGTACATGCCCTTGACCGGAATCAAACCTGGGACCCTTTGGTCTGTAGGCCAACATTCTACCCACTGAGCCAAACTGGCTAGGGCACAAATTTTTTTTTATTATAAGTAAAAGTTATAATAAATTAACTGATCTAAGATGGTTAAGTTGAGAGACATAGTAACATTTTCTCAGTTGTAGGTGCAGCTCTTCTGGCCCCACACAAGATCACCTAATTATCAATTTTGTGTAATTAGGATTAGGATTTTATCAAGTCTTTCAAGAAGATAAAGTGAGAAACCTCCCCATCATCTTTTGTTGTTGTTTGGGGGAGGTTTTATTGTTTTCTGTAAGGCATGAAGAAATTCTGACTCTGTATCAGCCTGCAGACTTGATGCTGTCAGGTATCAATTAATTGCATTAGGACATTAATGCATCTTGCCCATGAACATTCATATCTAGTCACTCACCTTATAAATAAGAGAGCTAATAAAAGACACTGTGGCATGCATTAAATCAGAGGCTACTTACAGGCATTAGTAGAACTAGGCTTCCCACTTGCCTGATGTTTCAGCCTTGTATTGATAGAGAAAAGAGAATAGAAAAACAAGAGTTCTCTATATATAAGAGCCTAAGTGACCATTCGACTATTCAACGGGTAGCTATGATGCACACTGACCACCAGGGGGCAGATGTTCAACACACAGGCATGGAAACATGGAACAGACTGATGAATCTCAGAGGAAAGTGGGGAGGGGAGATGGAGAAGGGAGGGGGAGAAGAGATTAACCAAAGATCTTATATGCATACTAGAGGCCCAGTGCACGGATTCATGCACCTGTGGGGTCCCTCGGCCTGGCCTGCAGGGACTGGGCCGGAATCAGCAGCCTGACATCCCACAAGGGGTCTCGGATTGTGAGAGGGTTCAGGCCAGGCGGAGGGACCCTAGTATAGAACATGAAATGTGAATCTGTTTTCTGTGGAAATAATGTATGGCAATTTTATTCTTTGTGGAATAAAAAATAAATGATATCTAAAGTATAATTTTAAGCATGTTTAATTTATTTCAACATTTTTTGAACACATATTATTTATAAGAAATGTTACACTATGGAAGATTACTGATGAGAATGACAGTTTTGCTGACACCAATAACTGACAGTCTAATATAGGGATAAGGGATAGGCTAGTTTGTTAACTTTGGTTAAAGGAATCTACAGGACATTTTGACTGAAGTGTTATTATAAGAAATGGATTAGTGGGAAATGAAGCTGTGGAATGATTTGTGCTAAAGAACATTAGTAAAATTAAATTGAGCTTTTGCACAGCATACCTACACATTTGAGAACATTAAGTAAGACACAGAAGAGGTTATTTTCAATTGTAAAATTCAATGAAATAAAAATAATATGTAATTATATGATGACTTCTTGAAAGTCAGCATAGTAAAAAGTAAATTTTATAAAGAAAAAACTTGGGATATTTATTTAAGGTCTTTAAACCACATATGACATTCCATATTCAAGGGTAAAAGCTACAGAATTTTTCTATTTAATTAAAGTTTAAAAATCACTTTTAGTTCCCTTAATATTAATCTACACAAAATTCTGTTGGGTCAAAAAAAAAAAGATGCAATTACTTGTTTTATACTCATGAGCTACAGCTCATCAGCTTTTACTTTATCACCATACTAATGTGAGAGGAAACATTGGGAAGACAGCTGCAAAGATACAGAACACACACAAGACACCATAGGATCAGACAGGGAAATATAGAAAGTACTGAATTGTATTAACTTCAGAGGCAATTGATTAAGCTAGGTAACTTTTACTCAAATAATGAAAGACAACAAGGATAAGTAATAATTTTACTTCAGATCATTTGGGGTTGTTATTAGCACAGGTGAATTATCTTTGTTTTGGTAACTCTGACATAAGTTTTTTCAAATAAACAAGTCACATCATACCATAAACACCAGAAAACTGTCCTTGACAGCTAGTCTATTGCCAGATTGAAAGTTAAGCATGTGTTTATCCACATCCTGGGCAGGACATTTTGATATTTGTGACCTCTGACACAATCTCCTTGTGTTGAGGGGGAGAGCATATTTGGTTACCCTTCAGGTCTTCTGTTTTCTTAATTGCCACTGAGTCTGTTGTTCATTTTCTTGTCCAAATGACACAGTAATTTGATTCACATGTCATAGCATTGAAAACCCCAATTAGCTTATGTTTCTATGCCAGAGGCAGGAACTGCAGATAAAGTGACTAAATCTAGAAAACATCAGAAAGGGAGGAAATAGATCAGATATGAATTATCAAGCATCATTGGGTTATGGATAGAAAAATGGTGGTATTATGCTAGGTGAAATAAGCCAGTCAGTGAAAGAAAAACACCACATGATCTCACTCATTTATGGATAATAATGAACATTATAAACTGATTAACAAAAATAGATACAGAGGCAGAGAAGCATCAAACAGACTGTCAAACTACAGCGGGAATGCTGGGGAGGGTTGGGGGGTCAGGGGAGGTAAGAGATTAAACGAAGGACTTGTATGAATGCATATATAAGGATGCAAGACACTGGGAGGGGGGTGAGGGCATGTGCTGGAGGGTAGGGGAGTCTGGAGGAAGGTCAATTGGGAACAAAAGGAGACATATGTACTACTATTTGTAATACTTTAAATAATAGAAAAAGGGAAAAAAAGAAAAATGGTGGTATTTTCTCAATTGGTATTAACATCTAGCTTTAAATTTTATTTTTAGAATTTTTATGATACATACGGGGGTGGGCAAACTAAGTTTACAGTTGTAAATATGCAAAACAGAATTTATTCTTATATTATTAATTAATTAATTGATGTATTATGTATTATTATTATTAAAATACTTTTGCCAACCTCTGTACTTTAGAGTGTTGTCTGCATTTATAAGTAGATAAATTGTATCTTTTAAATAATCTTTAGTGAAAGCATTATATCTACTACTTAGATTTGAAGGAAATTTGGTAGATAGAGTTACATCAATCAACACAAGGGAATAAAGATTTCCATGTCCAGCAATATGGCAGAATAAATATCCTGAAAACAATATAGTTAAACAGAAATCCAAACCAAAACCACCAAGAAATGCTGAACATTTTTTTAAATCATTTAAAATGAATATCTGAACTCACAATAACAATAGGGATATCCCCAGGAAATAAAATGAAGCGAGAGAACAGAAATCCACAGCAATAAGTTGTTTTGAGGAATTTTCTTGTCTCAATATAGAAGAGGCTTGTATTTGAAAGGTCATAAGATTACAGGAGATCTTGAACTTATACAAAGTAGAAATTTATAATTAAAACACTTTTGAAAATTTTTGTTAACCCATGATTTAGTTGGTAGTATACAATATATTGTCCAAATATGGGTGGGCATATTTTTATCTTGTTAACTTCTGATATAATTGAAGTATAATGTGAAATCATAGTTTGTATGACACCATACAAATCATGGTTTGTATGACACCATACAAATCATGGTTTGTATGACACTATGGTTTGTTTGAAAATTTCTGGGGTTTTCTTTATGGTATGGTTAGTGTATATTCAATGTTTTACATTTCATGTGTGCTTGAGAAAATGTGGATTTTCTAATTATGGAAGGTTATCATCTATCTACTAATCTATCCATTCTCTCTATGTGTGCCTGTCTGTCTGTCTGTATGTATCTATCTACCTATGATCTATCTACCTATACACATACATACACTGAGTGGCCAGATTATTATGACCACCCCATGAATACAATGAAGTGAATTAGTTATGCAAATAATAATAATAATAAAACCTTGAGAGTATTTGCTTAGGAAGTTTTCAATATTCAGTATTTTTGGAATTGTCAATGAAGTACTGATGGGGTGGTCATAATAATCTGGCTGGTCATAATAATCTGGCCACTCAGTGTATGTATTATATACTATATTCTTACAGTAAAGTATAAGCTAGAGACAGGGAAATGTTAAGAAAATCACAGGGAGAAACCAAGATGGCGGCATAGGTTAACACCTGAAATTGCTGCCTCACACAACCATTT
>NW_006290662.1:88358-96940 GCF_000327345.1 Myotis davidii | reverse complement strand
CTGCCTGCTGCCAGACAGTCCAGTTTCTCCCCTTATGAGTCTGGGTCCCCAGAGACTAGCCCAGAACTGGAGTTCAGAGTGGGAGCATGTGTCTCCCTCCCAATTGAAAAAGACAGCTGAGTCCTCAGTTGCCAGCCCTTTCTGTGTTCACCTCCATACCTCTGCACTTTACTTCCACACCGCACCTCCTCTGAGTCTCAGTGTGCTTTTCTCTTTCCTTCTAGTTGTAGAATTTCCACTTGGCCAGCCTTCCTGTGGTTCTAGATGATGTCTGTTTTGTCTTTTAGTTGTTGTTTTGAAGTGGTTGTGCGAGGCAGCAATTTCCGGTGTTTACCTATGCCGCCATCTTGGTTTTCTCCCAATGTATAATTATCTTAATTTCCATTATACAATATCCTAATATCCATTATATAACACATGAATATCCATTAAGTGAAACTTAATTGTTTTATTCATATCTTTTTTATTTTATTCTTCTGATTCACCTATCAATTGAGAGTTATGTTGAAATCCTCAAATGGAAGTTTATTCCATCAATTTATTTTTGTAGTTCTACAAATATTATGGCTATTTTAGTAGGTGCATACGTATTAAACATTGTTAGATCTTCTTCAATGTAGCATTTATCTGTATATGTGATGACCTTTACCATGCATAATAACTACTTTTTGTATGTTAATGTCTTTTTTATCTGATATTAATATAGCCACACTAGCTTTCTTTGGATTTATTGTTTCCTTATATGTCTTTTTCCAAATTTGCATGTACTTAATGTACTTCTAGTAAACTGAATTTATTTGCATTTTCCCATTTAGTCAATCTTTGTCTTTTTACTGGCCAGTTTATTCCATTTGCATTTATTCTAATTATTGATATTTTTAGATCTACCATAATAATTATTACTTCCATTTGTCCTATAATTTTTCCAAGACAAGGACTTTAGTATGATCACACATTCATTGGTCTCCCTTACTCCCAACTTCCATCATGTAAATATTATCTAAAAATTTTAACTCTGAGTTACTATGAATATATTTTCTCTCATTTTTTCCTTGGTGCTAGATTTTTAAAAGATATCAATGAATCATGCCAAGATATTTGATAACCTTAATTTTATCTCTTCTTTTTTATTATTTCATTAATTTAAGCACTTCACTTAAAACTGCTGCAGTGTGAGGCTTTGTGTGGCAAAATTCTGGAGCCTTCTCTACTTAAGGATATTTTTATAGTGACTCTACATTTGAAAGATAGTTTGGCTGGATATACATTGCACATTCCAAGTAATTTTCCATTTGTGCTTCAAAAATTCTACACTGTTTTCTTAAGTCTAGTTTTACTGTTGAAAAATCTAATGTCAATTTGATTTTTGTTCCTTTCTGTGTAATCTTCTCTTTCTTAAACATTGTATTTATTTTTCTATTTTCTATTAATATTTCTCCTCTAAATGTGTCTAGGTGTGGTTTTCCTTACTCTTTCATGTTGGCCCCCTATGGAGCCTTTTACTCTGAGTTCTTTTTCTTTTAACTTGGGAAAATGTTATCTCTATTATTGCTTCAAACCTTTATACTATTTTTTTCCTCTTTTCTGATATGCTGCCTACTTCTATACTGTATATTTCTTAGCTTTTCTTTTATAGTTCCCATTTCTTTTTTGGTCACTCTTTACATAATATTTCTTCAATCTAGTCTACAAATTTCCCGATCTCTTCCTCAGTTATATCTATCTTCTCTTTATCTTATGTATTTTTATAGTTTATTTCAGTCATTATATTTTTGCTATCTAATATGATTTTATTAATCTCTTGTGTTCTTTTTTCATATACTTATATCATTTTTAAATCTTTTTAATAGGCTTTTTAGACTAATTGCTAGACTAAAATAACTACTTGTTATTATTAGCCTTTTTTTTTCTTTCTGTCTTTTTCTTTTTTTTTCTTTTTTTTTTGCTGCAGTTTGACAATCTGTTTGAGGCAGCTCTGCCTCTGTATCTATTAGCCTTTCTATTCTAATGCTTTTGCTTCATGGAATCCGTATCTAGAATTCTACCTTTTTTAAGTTTATGCTTCTCAATTCATTATTGTTCTTGTCTGTTTGCTCCTTCCCCCTTGCGGTGTTGGTTCTGATGTTAAGTAATACCTTATCCTTTTGAAATACTCCTTGGAAGCCAGCTGCCAAGCTCAGAGGAAGCCCAAGCAACCATTTGGGAATGCCCACATGGGAAAGAAACAAGGCTGTCTGATATCTGCAGCTGTGTACCAGACATTTACCAGCCATATGAGTGAAGCCTCTTTGGATATTCTAGCTGCCCTAGTGCCCCAGCTACCATCACCACATTAAGCACATGAACCACCTAGCCAACTCTTAAAATAATGAGAAATAAGAAATTGTTGTTTTGGGTTGTTAAATTTTGGAGGTTTTTTTGTGTGTTTTTTGTTGTTGTTGTTTTGTTTGTTTGTTTTTTGTTACACAGCAACAGATAACCAAAACACATGGTCTTATCATGTAACATTTCACAGCATCGTAGTTGGGTTCCCAGAATTAATGCTCCAGGAGTACAAACCCTAATTGCTAGGGTATTAAGTTTCATCTTGTATCATAATTGCTAATGCTTACTGTCCATAGCTCATTTCATGGTCAACCCCAGGATTAATATGGTAGGGATATTTGTAGAAGGGAATGAATAAAGAGAACTGTGGTTCACTGAAAGCCACCAAAATAATAATTCTATGATACATTTCAAAGAATGCAGACTTCACTATTTGGCCACAATGAAATTCAGTTAGAAACCAATAAGAAAAATATAAATTTTTAAAATCCATAGATTTGGAACTTTCAAAAAACATATCTAAAATACTCATGGAACAAATAATATATAAATTAAAATTAGGACTGTTAGAACTGAGTGATAATGGAAATAACCATATCAAAACTCATGGGACTCAGTTGTCATATTTAAAGTGAAATGTATAGCATTTACTCATTCTATATTTAAAAGGTAAGAAGACTAGAAACTAATGACCCATGCATCTAATTTGAGAAGTTAGAAAAAGAACAATGGAATAAATTTCTGTTTAAATAATACAAATAACTTAAAATTGCATTGACATAATTTCTGAAAGACCTTTCACATACATTATCTTATTTTATTCATTTATAATTATTCATAGTCCTTTGTTCATGAAAACTCAGTGGATAGTTATAGCTGATATTATTAAAGCCATTTTCAGAGAAAATGGTATTGAGGTTCAGAGAGTTTAGTGACTTATTGAATGACACATGGCTTATAAGTCAAAGTAGTAATTCAAAACCAGGTTTATGGATTTGAGTCTAGAGATCATTCCATTATATTATAATGATAGCTTATATTAGGAGAGAATATATCATATGAATGGATAACATGACCACTATTTTGTTTTCTTTTTATCTCATATAACGGCCTACCTCACCTTCTGATCCTCATGATTAAAGAGGTGGCTCCAAGCAATAGTATTTCTGCTTTGTGGCCTTGTATATGCCCCAATCTGAAATAGTTGACTTATTAATGTTAATATCGTCCTCAACCAATCTATGCCCAAAAGAATGCCTTTCCTAAAGATTTGGGATTAGGATAATGATACATGGTTCAGACTCTCATAGGTTTTCTGGAGCTATAATATACATGGGATAATATAATCTCAGAAAATATATGGTAAGTATCTTCTACTGGCCATCTGAACCAGAGTAAAAGATTCAGCATATGTAACCACTGTGGCTTAAGCTTGAGAGTTAAGTCTAGGACATTGCCATTGATTACGTATTTCAGACTGTTATAAGCTATTCTTCTGATCTTCAGTAAGAAAGTACAAGTGTTATTCAGTACTAAAAATATGAGCTATCAAGCCATGAAAATACATGGAGAAAACTTAAATGCATATTACCAAATGAAAGAGTCAATTTGAAAAGGCTACATACTGTATGATTCTAAATTTATGTCATTCTGGAAATGCAAAACTATGGAGACAGTAATAAGATCGGTGGTTGCGAGGAGTTGGGGTAGGGGGTCAGGATGAATAAGTGGAGCACAGAGAATTTTGAGGGCACTATAATTATGGATATATGTCATTACAAATATATCCAGATCCATAGAATGTGCAACACTTAAAAGTGAACCCTAAAGTAAATGATGGACTCTGAGTAATTGTGATATGTCAATGTAGGTTCATCAATTATAACAAGTATACCTCCCTGGTGGGGGATGTTGATAATGGGGCAAGCTACGCATTTTATGTAGGGAAGTGTATATAGGAAATCTCTGTATCTTCCTCTCAAATACTCAGTGAACTTAAAATTGCTCTAAAAAACAAAGTCTTAAAAAATAACTCTAAGACAGTGAAGCATGTTGGATATTTTACATTTGTCACAGTTCCTCATGTTGTGGTGACCCCCAACCATAAATTTATCTTCATTGCTACTTCATAACTGTAATTTTGCTACTGTTATGAATCGTAATGTAAATATCTGATATGCAGGATGTATTTTCATTGTTTGCGACCCCAGGTTGAGAACTGCTGCTTTAGAACCACTCTTTACCATTCTTCACCCAGCTTTCTGCCATGGTAAGCTAACCCTATATACTGCATCAGAGATTTCCTTTGAGCTCTAGTGTCTGGTTGGGATCTGACAATGAGGGGGAAAAAAGATGGGCAGAAGAAGAAAAGTTATATCAGAGCTTTTATTTCTACGCTTTCCACTCTGGTTACCATGGTTGAGTCCCTCTACGAAAGCCCAAAGTTCCTGCCATGTCCTCTCCATAAATATACCTACTGGATTTCAGTAACTGGTCCCTCCATGTATACTTTTAGATCTAAGGGTCATAACAGCTACCTGTTGTTATTAGTCCTGAGATACCACACTCTCCTTCATTGTTTTTTTTTTAAACCCTGAACACACTTATATTAATAATCCTTTTACTAATTAACTTTTAAATTACTAATTTTGAGCATGCCATCTATGTCTTGCCAGGGTTCTGAAAGAGAAAAATGTTATACAATAAGTTTTGTAGTCCATGGTGGTTCACCTGAAAATCTAGAATGACAGGGAAAGCTCTGTTAAGGATGTCTTTTCTGACTTTAGCCAGTGTTATTGACACTACTAAAATTTCTATAATCATAACTTTGCTGAGTTAAGTTAGTCAAATTCTCTGTTGTGGCTGATTTCTAAAATTAAAATATGTGTGTGATTAGATAAACATACAATATATTGGTTTCAATAGGATTACCTTGAAGGAGCCAAAGAAATTAGAGATCCCAGAAACTGAGGGCCTGTCCAATGCATCTCCGGTGCTGCCTCTACTAAATAAAATTAAGTGATACATGGTATGCTAGAATGCAGCATGAAGCTAACTTTACATTTAAGGAAGGTTGGAGATGTCTCCCAAACCAACACCCAGCCTAATGGTGTTCTTATCCAGGAGAAAAAAAGCTTTGCATCCTGGAGAAAAAGTAAAGCCCCAAGGGATTAGCATATCCTTGATTTTTTCTTTTTTCATTTGCTCACTCAGGGATTCAAATAGCATTACCCAATGGGGCTTTTGGCATTAAGTGCTAACAGATAGAATTCTCCAGAATGAATTGTCAGGAACTCAATCAAAATTTGACTTAATCTATAATTCCAGAAACAAATGGAATTTGCAGTGACTTGTTCAGCCTTTCAATCAACTCCTTTTTAAAATTTAAATTATTTATTGTTTAAAGTATTACATGAGACTCATTTTCTCCCCCATCAACTCTTAACTATGAGAGGTGATGAATATACTAATTAGTTTGATTCTGATAATTATTTCAAAATGTAAACATATATCAAAATATAACATTTAATTTGCATTTGTTAAGATAAAAATGAATAAAGCATTACAAATTTGATTAAGGCTCCCTGAACCTCCTTGAAATTACAACCCCTGCCCTATTTTGCCCTTCTACTTTCCCGGTGCTATCCACTATTCTGAATTTGATATCTATCACTCACATATATGCCTTAATTAGTTTACTGATATATAAGATTCCTAAAAATAAATACATATATAAATTTGTATAAAATGTAAAATATAACCTATACAATTTGGTTTTCACTATACAATTTGTTTTTAAGATGTATATGTGTTGATACTGCTCTACTTCATTTATTCACACTGTTGAAAATATTCTATTGCATAAATATATTATAACTCACATATTATTTTAATTACTTACTTTCTTAGTAAACTATGATTCATGAGAGTATGGCCTCTCTCATTTATATTCATCATTAAATCCCAAATTCTTAGTGCAGGTCCTACTATATAATTCTAGGCACTCAGTGAACACTTGCTAGCTGAGAGATCACTTTCATAAATGTTGACTCTGCTCCTTCAGCTCTTCTGGCCTGGAGGCACAGTGAAGAGTAGCAAGTCACTGAGTTCTAGCCACTGAAATCTGAGACAAATGATGTTTGCCATTTTAAGGCTTTCACTATTAAAACAAACAAAAAAACAAAAACAAAAAACCTCTTTATTCATTCCTCTTTGCTCTTTTGCTTTTCTAGATGGATGGTGTGGAAATGAAACCTAAGGAAACCCTGAAAGCCAGAAATTCAACATGACTGAACCCCTATTAGCCAGATACTCTAAATGACTATGTGGAGGAGGGCAGCCTTCTGAGCTCTTCACCCATACTTCACTTTTACATGAGTAAGAGATACAATTCTGTTGTGTTTGAGCCATTGTACATGCAGATCATTTGTTATAGCCATTATCTTATTCTGAATAATAAAATTTTCTATATAAATTTATCTCTGAGTTGTGATTGAACTGTATCTTAGAGTTTCTTATATATAACATTTTCGTTGTTGCTATGTCCTGAGATTCCAACATTGTAGTTGTGATTTGTCCTGTAAATAAAATTGTTTAGCAGATAATATACAACTTTCATTGTATTTAAATTTTCCATGGGGAGTAAATATTTGCTTTTTAAATTTTGTAGTCAACAAGTATTATTGTTCAGATATAATGATCAGAAAATGTCTGCCATGCTTCTATTTGGAATGTATTAATTTTTCTTTATGGTTAATGTCATTAATATTTTATGAGTATTAAAATAGGGTGCAGGGTTTCAGTTTTCAGGTTACAGAGTCCCATGCAATATCAGTTAGCTCTACTTTATATTATATAATTTAGTCCTTTATCCTTATTTATGGAAGACTATTTTCCAAAGATGACCACAGCAATAACTTCCATCCCCCATGCTCTTCTACAGTGAGGCTTGCCACTTTCCCATAAAAAGGAGAAGCCTGCTTCTCCATCCCCTTCAATATCAACAAACCCTGTGACTGTTTTGACCAATAAAGTATTGAAGAAATGGCACTGTGCCAGTTCTAGGTATAGCACATACCAGGCCTGGCATTTTTCCTCCTGCCTCTTCAAAGCCAAACAGCAGTAGAAAGTGTGACTAACCTGAGAATGATGTTCTGTGACAAGCTGGAGACCATGTGGAGGCAGTGATAGCTTTTCCAGCCACCCCAGCCCAGGAATCACACATGTGAACGCAGAAGCCTTCAGTTGATTTCCATCCATGGCATTTGATGGCACCCTAGTGATAATCACTCACCTGAGCTCAGTCAACACTAAGAACTGTCAGAAATAATAAATTACATTTTTATCTCTAAGTAATGAGTTTTTGTTGTCATGCAGCAAAATATAAATGCTTCTTTTGTTGATTTACATGACTTTTCAAGGGCAAAATAAGCTAATTAGAGGATATCTTTACAATCTTGCTATTTATTGCATGCCTTGTTTTTTTTTTTTTGTTTTTTTTTTTTGACAGAACATACTTACCTAATTTTAGGTAAGTTTTCCTTCTCTTTATTAAATTTCTTCAGTTGAAGAGAGTAGTGTGGCTACTACCCATTTTAATAAATATAGACATGTCATGCCTTGTTTTTAAGTGGTCATTCCAAAGAAATGGAATGGGCCTTCTCACCCCAAATTTTGTGCAAATGTCAAAAATGATGACACCATACATGCACTAATGGCTTGATAGGGCAGAAAAAGGAGACTAGCTTGAGGTGTTCATAGTGGTTATGGGGTAGAGTTGGCGTCTCCCTTGTGTGGGCCAGGGAGTGCATGGTTGAAACTTTCCACCAGCACCAAAGGAGTTAGCTCCCAGACTTCTTGTCAGCTTGCCTAGATGTAGGGAAGAGGTGAAGGAGGAGTAGTAGACCTTGAATGTTATCAGCAGTTAAATGACAACAATGGAGTCAGACTATTTATAGCTGTGGTATTACAGTGTAAATTTTGTTGAAAACCTATCCTATCTAATAAAGAGTGAATATGCAAATTGACCCTCATGCTGTTGGAAAGATGGTGGTGCCCACAGCCACTAAGGAGGGAATATGCTAATTGACTGCACCACCCACAAAGATGGCAGCACCCACAGCCAATAGGAGGGAATATGCTAATTGACTACCCTGCCCTCAAAGATGGTGGCACCCACAGATAATAAGGAGGGACTATGCTAATTGACTGCCACACCCTCAAAGATGGCGGCTCCCACAGCCACAACATGGCCAGTT
>NW_006290662.1:87949-88302 GCF_000327345.1 Myotis davidii | reverse complement strand
GGGGCCCAGATTGGAGAGGGTGCAGGCTGGGCTGAGTGACACCCCCCCCCCAGTGCACGAATTTTGTGCATTGGGCCTCTAGTTTGGTATATAAAATTCATAACCTAAAATATACATTGTTAATTGCTCATTTTCTCATTATGAAGTACCCTTTATTGTGTTGTTTAATACTTTTATCTCTGAATTCAATATGTATGATATCAATACCATAACTTATTTTAATATCTATTTTTATTCAGTCAAATTTTATATAGCATGAAATGCACAGATCTTAAGTATAGATGTGATTACTTATAATAAATATACACTGAGTGGCCAGATTATTATGACTACCTGATGTTTGTAGGCAACTT
>NW_006290662.1:83845-87726 GCF_000327345.1 Myotis davidii | reverse complement strand
AATAATCTGGCCACTCAGTGTATATGTCCATGTAACTACCACCAGATAGAGCTTTTCTCTTACCCCAGAATATTTCCTTTACTCCTTTCAGTCAATTTTCACTACTTTTATCAGTCACTGTTCTCATTTTTCCCCATAAATTACTTTTAACTCTTCTTAAATATCATAAAAATGGAATATTAAAATCTGTACTCTTTGTGTCTGTATTCTTTCATACAGCATGGTTTTTTAAACACTTTGTTAAGAAGTATTTCAAACAGCCCTGGCCAGTGGGGAGCATCAGCACAATAACAAAGAGGTCATGGATCTATTCCTGGTTAAGACACATAGATCCATTCCTAGTTGTGGTTCAATTCCTGGTAGGGAGCATGCAGGAGGCAATCAATTGATGTTGCTCTCTCACATTGATGTTTCTCTTTCTCCTTCTTCCCTCCTCTCTCTCTAAAATCAATAAAAACAATTTTTAAAAAAAGTATTTCAAACATATTAAAATGCTATAAGATTTGAATATGAAAACCCATATATCCACCAACTACAATCTATCATTAACCTTTTACTGTATTGGCTTTCTCACATGTATATTCATCAGTACATCTTAGATTTTAGCACATATCAAAATCAGTTGCATGTATTACTAAAATATATCCTAAATACTTCAACATGCATATTTTAACTATAGTTTAAAATGTCCTTATAGTTCCTTTTTTTCTTTATCAGTAAACTAGAGGCCCGTTGCAGGAAGATTCTTGCAAGAATAGGGCTTCCTCGGGCCTATTCCTGCAAGAATAGGGCTTCTCCGCTGCCTCAGCTCTGCCCCCGTGTCCACTGCCTCGGCTCCCTCCCTTCTCCACTGCTTCGCTCCCTTCTGCAGTACTTGGTTTCCTTCTACGCTGTCTTTAGTCTTCGCTCCTCCACGCCTGAATATGCAAATTAACCATCATCTTTGTTGGGTTAATTTGCATACTCATCCTAATTGGCTGGTGGGCATAGTGGAGTGACACCAATTTGCATGTTTCTCTTTTATTAGTGTAGATTTTACATGTCACAAAATGCATAAATATTGGGAGTACAGTTTTTGAAATATGATGCATATATACATTTTTGAAGTCTAAACTTTCAAAGTATAGTATATTTATTACCATCATTCTGGAAAGCTTCCTCATGCCTGTTTTTTTTGTTAACCCTCACCTTTACTTCATGTTTCTCAATATTGCTTTATCTATATACAACAAAATTTTGGTAAACTTTATTTTAGAATATCTTTAGATTTATAAGATCATATAATAGATTTTGGTAAGTTATATTTTATTACCATTTTCTAGTTTCCCTTTTTTTACTATGGAAAATTTTATTTTTATTATTGAAGTTTTACAGATTCTCCCCTTCTTCCCCCATTGACCCCTTCTAGTCTGCACCCACCCCAAAGCTTTCTTTATGATAGTGAAAGGCTTTGTATGCTATGCTTTATGCATGCAGATGTTTTCCCTTCTACTTTAATATTTTACAGGTTGATGGTGCACATAGCATTAGTAGTTAATAAAATAAACTTAGTGCCCTAACTGGTTTGGCTCAGTGGATAGAGCATTGGCCTGTGGACTGCAGGGTCCCAGGTTCAATTCCGGTCAAGGGCACATACCTTGGTTGTGGGCACATCCCCAGTCAGGGGTGTGCAGGAGGCAGCTGATTGATGTTTCTCTCTCATTGATGCTTCTAACTCTCTATCCCTTTCCTTCCTCTCTGTAAAAAATCAATAAAATATATTTAAAAAAATAATAAACTTAGTGACCTGTAATAAACCAGTATTTAAAAATTAAATGTGCACCAAATAGCAGAATGCTGACATATAATAAAGTTAACTGTTGTTTTGTTACATATTTGTTTCAATTATATGTGTATGTATGTGTGTGTGTTCATGGGCATACATGCATGTGTGCATACACTGGTCTTGATAAAAAAAGTATCTTACTATAAAGTTACAGTGAAAAAGACTGAAAAACATGCTATAGAAAATTGGGTTTCATGTAGGAAAATAATATGATTACATTTACATTTTAGAAATACAATTCCGGCAGCAGTGTGTTCAATTGATTATAGGTGAGCAAATGTATATGTGAGAAGAATACTTAGAAACTGATTTCAACAGTTCAGATAACAGATGGTTAGAGCCCAACTAAAATATTAGCTTAAAGTTTATAAATTAAATAAAAGATGTTCCAGATAAAGGGACTTAATAATTTATTGAAATTGAAGTTGAATGAGAAGTCTAGTATGACTCACATATTTCTTGAATGGCTGCATTATGCTATTATTCAGATTAGAAAATAACAAAGAAGAAGCACATTTGCAAAGAAAAATGTGTATTAGGTTTTGGCTGTATTTAGTACAAGTCTTTGTACATTTGGGCTGCTGTAACAAAAATACTATAGACTGGGTGACTTATAAACAACAGAAGATTATTTCTTACAGTCTAGAACCTGGAAAATTCAAAATCAAGGTGCCAGGAGATTTGGTGCCTGGTAAGGGCCTGCTTCCTGGTGTATAGATGACAATCTTCCTGCTCTGTCCTCATGTTTTATAAGGGATGAGATAGTCCCATGGGAATGCTGTTGTTGTAGTTGTTAAATTATCTCTTAACTATTCCATGTGATATCGCTTGACTTGGAAGAGCCCAGTTGATTTGGAGGCTACCTTCTTTTTATCTGAATTTCCAACAGTTTCTAATACTTTAAGAGTGTTTTCATAATAACTGTAAATTCCCATGCTGCCTGACTAGTTAGGCATTTCCTTCTTTGAATTCCTAACAGAAGAGTAGATGGGAAAAGATGATGCAACTTCAGGAAGACCCTAGAAGTGCCATATTATTAGGTTATGATTTATGTGAAGTAATATACTCACCAATTATTCACATAGGCCTGGGGCATGAGGAAAGGGAGGAGATTCAACTATTTTAAGTCTCTGAACAAAAGTGAGTCTGTCCTCTAAAATAATCATCTTTCCCCTTCTCAGTTCTTTTCATTCTTTCCCACAGATGTGATATCCTTGACATCATCCAGAAATGGTTATATATACTGAGTATTTGAATGTCAGATGAATGGCCTTGAGTACTGCTATTGAACTTCCTATTTCATGTAATCTATTTATAAGTTCTATTTTGCAAGGGAAAAATCTATTACTTTCTGAAGTCATATTAATAGCTACTTATCTGTATTTGCATGACATTATGACTGATAGTTTAAGATTGCTTCATTCCCCTTAGTATTTGTGTTATCAAAATAAAGCTACATAGCAGTCTAGATTACTTAGCAAATGAAAAAGAAATATTTTTCTAAAGCCCAAGTTTTTAATTTAATATAACAAAATGGTTATATTTTACCCTATAAAATTATTTTTGTTAAAATAACTTCACACGAAAAAATTAAGTGTCCAATTCTCTGTTTCATATAATTTTTATTTTCAATACAAATTTAAAGTTAATGTGGTTAATGGAACTAAAAGATGAATATAGATGTTTTATATGAAAATCATTGTATATAATTAAAAATCCTTTAAACCTATTTAAAAAATCATGAGTTTCCAAACAAGATTATTCATTATAATGATATTTTAGCTAGGTTAAAAAGATCATATTCACATAAGAAAAAATAATATGCAAATAAAATATTGATAAAATGTGACTATGCTAAGAAAAATGATTACCCAATTAATGGACTTATACAGTAAATTATTAAGACTATTATTAATTTTTTTTACTCTCTCCTTCTGGTCCTATGGGAGGATTGCACTTCATATTCCCCTTGTGAAGTCATGTGGCTAGTTTGGAAAAATGAGTTGTAAGCAGAAGTACCATGCCACTTCTGGGTCAAGACATTTAAACACCAATG
>NW_006290662.1:79041-80625 GCF_000327345.1 Myotis davidii | reverse complement strand
ACAGGTCACTTATCTGTCTCTCTCATATGCATATTCATTCATATTCTCTCTCTCTCTCTCTCTCTCTCTCTCTCTCTCTCTCTCTCTCTCTCTCTTCTCTATCAATCAGACCTACATAAAAAAGCCACAATAAAAAGCTCCCCAAAAGTCTTGACATCAAAACCTGGGTGAGATTCTCTGGTTAACAATACTCTGTGCTAAGAGGGTGATCTGTCCTGACCCACGAGAGAAGGCTATAGAGCAGTGGTTCTCAACTTTCTGGCCCTTTAAATACAGTTCCTCATGTTGTGACCCAACCATAAAATTATTTTCATTGCTACTTCATAACTGTAATGTTGCTACTGTTACGAATCGTAATGTAAATATCTGATATGCAGGATGGTCTTAGGCGACCCTGTGAAAGGGTTGTTTGACCGCCAAAGGGGTCACGACCCACAGGTTGAGAACCGCTGCTATAGAGGCTTCACATTTGGGATACAACCAGATCTGATTCTATGTGTCTCTTTTGTCTGATTCTTATT
Source organism: Myotis davidii (assembly GCF_000327345.1). NCBI lineage: Eukaryota > Metazoa > Chordata > Mammalia > Chiroptera > Vespertilionidae > Myotis > Myotis davidii. The sequence continues at coordinate 80,104 of NW_006290662.1, read as the reverse complement.
TATGTCCATCCTATATAATAAAAGCCTAATATGCTAAGTGTCTGGTGGTCTACTAATAAAGATAACTTATTTTTTATTGTTGAAGCATCCTATATAATAAAAAGCTAATATGCAAATTGACTGAATGGTGGAATGACCTGTCGCTATGATGCCTACTGACCACCAGGAGGCAGACGCTCAATGCAGGAGCGGCCCCCTCATGGTCAATGCGCTCCCACAGGGGGAGCACCACTCAGCCAGAAGCCAGGCTCATGGCTGGCAAGTGCAGCAGTGATGGCAGGCCTAAGCCATCAGTCAGACATCCCCCGTGGGCTCCCAGACTGCGAGAGGGCACAGGCCGGGCTGAGGGATCCCCCCGAGTGCATGAATTTTGTGCACTGGGCCTCTCATTTTTCTATAATATAGCTGTAATATTAATTGGATCACTTTCCTGAATTCTGTGTTATTCTAGTGAATTATTGAAATGGAAGAGGAAGCGGGAACCCCCACATTTTTAGCTAGTAGATCAGAAGTATGAGTGGCCCTGGAACCCTGATCTTTTATGGCTGATGTCTGAAGTGAGGGCAGTCTTGTGGAGGACTGTACCCTTAACTTGTTAAGTTTGGTCTAACTTTGGGTAGTTAGCACTGAGTGACTAAACTTAGTAGGACTTTCCTGTTGATCTACAAGAGAGCTCTAGTATGCAGAAGACAAAAAGCTTTGCTGCTTTACACAATTGAGATGCTAGAGTTCTGTATTACTTTGTAAATCTCAACTTACATTTATGATGCAGAAACATCTGACAGAAAATATATGGATGGACCAATCCAGTTATCTTCATTTCCTTCAATGACAAACTCATGGTTGCAGAGGCCTTAGAGATCATCTGTCTATCCCATACTCACTGTTGAAATACCTTAGCAATACCTCTGCCAAGTGGCTATACAACTTCTTTTTAAAAAGCTAAATTACTAGACTGTTCTCTTGAGGAGCCACATTCTATTAATGGAAAGTCTTTAATATTAGAACACTAGTGACCCGGCAAGCATAATCGCACGGCCCCGCCCACCTGTGTGCCACCCCT
>NW_006290662.1:78615-79015 GCF_000327345.1 Myotis davidii | reverse complement strand
CGGCTCGCCGGCCATAGTTTGCCCAAGGCTGCCCTAACCTCTCCACCCAGAGCTCCAGTGCGCCTGGCCCCGCCTCTGGCCCCTCCAGCTTTTTCTGGCCACTTCAAGCCCCACCCTCGGTCCTGCGAGTCCCCTGGGCTGGTCCCACCTCCTCCAGGTGCCTCCCCACTTCCACCCTGTCTCAGGAGCAATGCTGCAGCTCTGCCCCATTATGGCGCAGGAGGAAAGCATGGTGGCCTCATGCCTGCTGCAGAGTTTTGAGCACTACTTCCTGGTGGTACACGGGCTGTGCTCCTTCCCCTGGCAGGTGGGCAGCGGGAGTGCTGAGTGCGAGCTATGGGTGGCGAAGGACTGGTGAGGGGGGCCCTACAGGCTCTCAACCCTGCCCTCCCCACCACAA
>NW_006290662.1:74314-78504 GCF_000327345.1 Myotis davidii | reverse complement strand
GAACGGTCATTACAGTGTGAGGGTGTCATGGACATTAGCATATTAGCTCTTTATTATATAGGATTCTACCTGCTCAGCAACTATATCCCTCTTCTGTCCCTGTCCTTATACACTATGTAAAGCAAGTCTAATCCCTTAAAAGTTCACAAATACGATGCCAAAAACAATACATGTATCATGTCTTTTCTTCATGCAAACGTTTTCAATTTGATGTTAATAATCTTCACATGATGTGGTTTAAGGACTATCTACTATCTAGTTAGCCTCTTTTGAACATTCTAGCTTGACTATACCACTCTCAGAATACAATGCTTAGAGGTAAATATATTCAGACCATAAACAAGTGGATGAGTTCCACCTGCCAGTATTTTGTTGGCCGAATCATGGATTTCACATATTTTATGTGTCCAGCCATTTAAAATTCCAGATTTTTTCAAGTATATTGCTTTTAAATCATGTTTTAAAAATCATTCATATTCCTTTGACTCATAACAAACATAAAAGAAATAGCAAAGACTTAGGGTCTGAGAGATGCAGTTTTGAATTGTTATTCTTGCAATTATTATTATGTATTTATTTACTTTTATTAAACATTTTTAATGTTGACATTATTGTAGGAGTTAACCCCCTTCATTGGCCTTTACTAAATTATTGTCTGTGTTCATGGGCTATGCATATATGTTCTTCAGCCATTTCCTTCACCTTCTTTATTTAGTCACATCCCATCTCCCTACTCTTGCAATTATTGACTGGGTGACTTTTGAAATTGCCTTATCACCCTGAATTTGTTTTCATATATGTTAAATAGGGTTAATAATTTTTAGCTTTTGAGGTTGTTTTGAGGGTGCATATAGAGTAACTAATACTGTGCCAGAAAAAATTCAGTACATAATAAGAGATAACTAAAAACAGTAAGGTCAACTTTAAAAATACCAAATCGGAGGTCAGAAAGGCAGAGGCAGTCTCAAATATGAAAACTGTAAAAGGTTAAATTTTTCTTGGGTTTGAGTTTCAAAATTTGTCCCAAGATTTCAGAAAACCAAATCAAAGGAAGACAAACCCACGAAAACAGCAACAATAAAAATTTGCATAATACTCATTATTGAAAAGCAGAAAATTCATTAATTTCTAAGGAAAGCTATCCCCCCCCCCCATGAAACCATATTCTAAGATAATCTTGTATTTGAGATTTTATTCAGAGGCCATCAAGAGACAAAGGGACCATTTTCTTTATGCCAAATGTTTTAATAAGGAACACATAGTAAGCAGCTAGTAAATCTATTATGGCTAGATAGTATGTCAAATAAATTATATATGCATTATCATATGCACTAGTCACATAAATCCCATGAGGAAGTATTATTTGTGTTCATATTTTACTAAAGAAAGAGATGATACTTAGAGATAAAAATGTGTAAAGTCACATAGCAGAGCAAGACTTCATTCTCAGTCCATCTGACTCAGGTCTATACCTTTTTACTTCTTTGCTCTACTGCCTATCCAGTGGTAATTAAATCTAGCTAGCTAAGCTCTATCTCTCTCAAAGCCATGGGAGAAAAGCTTCTTTTTCATTGAATTTTATTCTTTGTTGTCAATTTCTAATTCCATAGAGTACACAAAAGTTGTTTTTATCAGCCTTATTCCAATATTGACTTTTTTCAGCAGAATCAAAATCACTTTAGCTACTTTGTCTCTTTCTATATTGCTTTATCCACATCCCACAAACAAATGCTGACAAATTTTCAAATGCCCATCCTTGGTTCTATCTGTTTTTGTTTTTATGTCCTATCTCCGTGCTTTAACCTTTGCCTCTAAGTTTATTTTCCTCTTTTTCTATTAGGCTCCCATTTTCCATTTCCAACTGCCTATTCTATGTTCCGTACAGATGACTTACAGGACTAACAAACCAATATGCCTATAGCATGTACAAGCTTTAACTCAGGTTTCTCCCAGTCTTCCTCCTATTTCTGAATTCTATAGTGCAGTGATTAGCCATTACTGCAAAATCTTTCATTATGTCTCACTGGGATATTTAAACCATGTTTACTCTGTTTATATTTCCTTCTTAAAATTTTTCAAAGACTCTCAGTTGCTAACATGATAAAATTAAAACTGCTTAGCTTGGTACTTAAGACTCTCAAAAATTTCATGCCAAACCACCCTTCCAATCTTATGTTTTCTATTTGTATCCTTCACACATTTAATGTTCCAGCCCAACTAATTTAGTTGCTACACTCCATTAACCTTCTACACATTTCCCTCTTTGCTTTTGCTAATATTAGAATAAATAACTGCGATTCTTTTCACATCTAACTCTATATATGCAAAATTGTACTGTTCCCCCAGGCCCACCTCAAATCCTAAACACTATTTCATATTCATGCTGAATACATCAACATGATGTATTCAGCAGGTTAAGAGGTGTTCTTGCAGCTGTGCTGGCCCAAGGTAACTCCTAGTGTTTAGATTTGCACAGATAATTTCCTAGTAAAGTTAATGGCTTCAAACCAATGAAACACAAAATGAAATCTGAATCTTACATTTGTCTTTGTTCCATTTTAAGATTATTCTGTGTACAGTGTAAGGAGGCGGTCTAGTTTCATTTTTTTACATGTATCTTTCCAATTTTTCCACCTATAAGACTCAAAACCATAGAAACCCTAGAAGAAAACATAGGCATTTCTGATAGCAATATTTCTTTTTATGTACCTCCTCAAGCAAAAAACAAAACAAAACAAAACAAAACAAAAAAACAATAGAAAAATAAACAAAAGGGACTACATCAAACTAAAATGATTTGAACAGCAGAGGAAAACATCAACAAAATGAAAGACAGCCCACTGAATAGAAGCACATATTTGTTCATGATACATCTGATAAGGGGTTAATATATAAAATTTATAAATACTGAGGACTTGTATGCATGCATATAAGCATAACCAATGGACACTGGGGGGTAGGGGAGGCCAGGGGAAGGTCGAGTTGGGGTAAAGGAGACATATGTACTACTCTTTGTAATACTTTAAGCAATAAAACAAAATAAAAATAAATAAAAAGAGTAAAAAAATTGATAAATAACTAAAACAACTCAACACCCAAAACAAAAAACAAAACAAAAAAAAAAACAATCCAATTATAAAATGGGCAAATAACTGAATGGACCCATCTCCATTTAGATAGCCAATAGACAAATGAAAAGATGCTCCATGTCACTAATCATCAGATATATGAAAATTAAAAGTTAACCAGGGAAGTAAAAGACTTGTTCTAGGAAAGCTGTAGCACATTAAAAAGGGAAATAGAGGAAGATATAAGCAAGTGGATACATATACTGTCTTCATGGATTAAAAGAGTTAACATCATTAAAATATCCATACTAGCCCTGACTGGTTTGGCTCAGTGGATTGAACATCAGCCTGTGGACTGAAGGATCCCAGGTTCGATTCCAGTCAAGGGCATGTACCTTGGTTGTGGGCACATCCCCAGTGAGGGATGTACAGGAGGCAGCTGATTGATGTTTCTCTCTCATCAATGTTTCTCTCTATCCCTCTCCCTTCCTCTCTGTAAAAAATCAATAAAATATCCATACTACCCAAAGCAATCTACAGATTCAATGCAATCCCATTAAAATGGCATATGTCACAGATCTAGAAAAAATATTCCAATAATTTATATGGAACCAAAAAATATCTTTAAGAACCTCAAACCTGGAAGAAAACATAGGCAGCAAAATCTCAGACTTCTTTTTAGTAATTTTTTTTCTGATAGATTTCCTCAGGCAATGGAACCAAAACAAGTAAACAGTGAAATCACAATGAGATGTTACCTCACACCTGTCAGAATGTCTATCATCAATAAATCAATCAACCAACAAGAAGTATCGGCCAGGATGTGGAAAAAAGGGAACCTGCGTGCACTGTTGGCGGAAATGCAGATTGGTGCAGCCACTATGGAAAACAGTATGTAGTTACTTCAAAAAAAAAATGGAACTGCCTTATAAACCAGCGATTTCACTTCTGGGAATATATCTGAAGAAATTAGAAACACTAATTTGAAAGAATATATACACTTGCACATTCACTGAAGCATTATTTACAATAGCCAAGATTTGGAAGCAGCTCAAGTGTCTATCAGTAGATAAATGAATAAAAAAAGCTGTGGTACATTTATACAATGGAATACTACTCGGC
>NW_006290662.1:70982-72921 GCF_000327345.1 Myotis davidii | reverse complement strand
TTCAAACAAGAGGAAGTATGTATCATGTTCATGGATTGGAAGAATTAACATCATTAAAACGTCCATACTACCCAAAGCAATCTATGGAGTCAATGCAATCCCTGCAAAAATACCAATGGCATATTTCAAAGATCTAGAAAAAATATTCCAATAATTTATATGGAACCAAAAAATATCTTTAAGAACCTCAACAATCTTGAGAAAGAAGAACAAAGTTAGAAGGATCACAATACCAGATATCAAACTATACTACAAAGCTACTGCCATCAAAATTGCCTTGTACTGGCATAAAAACAAAACAAGTGTACAGACCAATGAGACCCCAGAAATCCATCCACAACACTATGGTCAATTGATATCTTGCAAAGGAGGCAATAGCATACAATGTGCTAAAGACAGGGAAAATGAGACCGTACATGCAAAAAAATGAAACTAGATCACCAACTTGTACCATACACAAGAATAAACTCAAAATGAATAAGACAAATATAAGTTGCAAAACGACAAAATCCTGGAAGAAAACATAGGCAGCAAAATCTCAGACTATCCACACACACAAAAGAAACAACCCAATAAAAAATGGGCAGAGGACCTGAACAGACATATGAAAAGTTTCTCAATATCACTAAATCAACAGAGAAATGCAAATTAAAACAATGAGATATCACCTCACACCTGTCAGAATGTCTATCATCAATAAATCAATCAACCAACAAGAAGTATCGGCCAGGATGTGGAAAAAAGGGAACCTGCGTGCACTGTTGGCGGAAATGCAGATTGGTGCAGCCACTATGGAAAACAGTATGGAGTTTCCTCAAAATATTAAAAACAGAGCTGCCATATGACCTAGTGATTCCACTTCTGGGAATATATCCAAAGAACCCAGAGACACTAATTCAAAAAAATATATGCACCCCTATTTCATTGCAACATTATTTATAATGGCCAATGGCCAAGATTTAGAAGCAGCCCAAGTGCCCATCAGTAGATGAGTGGATAAAAAAGCTATGATACATTTACACAATGGAACACTACTTGGCTATAAAAAAAAGAAGAAAATATTACTTTTTGGGACAGCATGGATGGACCTAGAGGGTATTATGCTAAGTGAAATAAGCCAGTGAGAGAAAGATAAATACCATATGATTTCACTTATATATTGAATCTAATTAAAAAAAGAGAGAGAGAGACAGACCCATAGGTACAGAAAACAAACTGACAGCTTTGGGGAGGGGTGGTTGGGGATCAGGGTGAAATAGGTGAAGGGATTAAAAAGAAACCCAACAACTAATAGACACAGACATTAGTACAGTGATTACCAGAGGGAAAGGGGGGTGGGTAGGTATAAGAGTATAAAGGAGAGATAAATGGTGATGAAAGGAGACTTAACTTTAGATGGTGTATTATAAAATTATACACTTAAAACCCATTTAATTAACTAATGTAACTCCAATAAATTTAAAAAAATGAAATCTAAAAGATTATTTTTCCATTTGTACAGTAAGAAATTATCCTATCTAATAATAGAGAAACATGGTAATTAGACGGACCTCCGCTACCCTTCCCATTGGCTAATCAGGGCGATATGCAATTTAACTGCCAACCAAGATGGCGGCCGGCAGCCAGGCAGCTTGAAGCGAACAGGAGGCTTGCTTGCTTCAGTGACGGAGGAAGCCAGTGACGTTCCCGCCTGCTGCTGATGGCTTCTGAGCTTGCAGTTTAAGAAACATTGTTACAAATATAGAAGCTAAAAAAAAACCCAGAAACCTGCTTTCAGCCAGCCAGACTTCAGCCAGCAGAACCGCACATTGTTTCAATTACAGAACAAACACAGATTCCTGCTTTCAGCCAGCCGGGATCTCAGAGCTGGAGTGAGCAGGACCGCAACAGTGTTACAATTATAGAACCCAAACAAACCAGATACCTGCTTTCAGCAGCA
>NW_006290662.1:64419-70507 GCF_000327345.1 Myotis davidii | reverse complement strand
CCAACCCCCCAATCGGCCCTACCCTGAGCGTGTATAGGGGTGGCATCACAACCGCCAGATCGCCCTGCTTTGTGCATGACAAGGGGGCAGCGCCCCAACTCCCCAATCAGCCCAGCTCTGAGCCCGAGCAGGGGCTGCACCTAGGGATTGGGCCTGCCCTCTACCACCCGGGAGCAGGCCTAAGCCAGCAGGTCGTTATCTCCCGAGGGGTCCCAGACTGCGAGAGGGCACAGGCCGGGCTGAGGGAACCCCCCCTCCCTGAGTGCACAAATTTTTGTGGACCGGGCCTCTAGTATATTAATAAAATATAAAGTCAAGTAAGGCAACACATTATTCACTGAGACCTTACATTAAGATCGTGGTTTTTTTATGGGATACAAATAAACCGTGAGTTACTTGATATAAAAACGGCTATGAGAATTATTTTCCTAGATAGAACACACTTAAATAAAAAATTAAAAAACACACTTGTTTTTACCTGTAGTAATGTGTACTGACTTTCTGAACCAGATAAGCTCCCTTTTTCATATTCTCTCTTAGCCCTGTGCATCTTCTGCATCAGAGTTACAGAATTATAATCAAATTGAATAAGTAATTTGCACATAATTTTACTATCTGAATTACTCCTCTAGTCCAGTGATTTTTCGACTGGTGTGCCACAAGAATTTTTAAAACATGCAATACCTAGTTATTTAGACAGGGACACAGATCTATTTTCCTTTAGATTATCAAATAAAAAAATGACTACAGCTGACGCAACAATAGTCCTCTGGTGTGAATGCCCTGTATTGAACCATAAATATATAGGTCATATAATAGAGTTGTATCTTATTGGTCACATAACATAATAAGGTTGCATATGATGGGTTAATTCTTGGTACCAGAAATCCTTATATACAAGTATAGGAATGTGATTTTTTAAAAAGTCACTTTGATGCAAAAAGTGTAGGTAATTACTATTATAATTACTTTTAAGTCAATCAAAATTATGCCTATTTTTTTGTCAAATCAGCCAGAAATGTATTTTTGGTGTGCTGCAGAATTTTGGTAATTAGTTTATGTGTGCAATGATATGAAAAGTTTGATAAGCGCCATGAAGGCTAGGGTTTGTCCAACCTGTTTACTTAGTGTAATGTCTGTATGGACTCACATATTTGTGGAATGAATAAGTCCCTTACAAAATTTTCACTTATACCTTCCATTATCAGAAAGAAAATGTATGTCTTTTGGGTGTGTTCCAATCTGGTACTGTCTTGCTATGCGACTCTGCTTCTTTACCTCTATTTTCCCAGTTGGGAGATCTAAGAAGATTTCCAGCAATTGTAACTCCTATTGTAGAAGTAAATATGATTTACATAAAACCTCACCTCTTCTATCCTAACTTTTCTTCCAATAGTACAACCCATATTTTCATGAATGATACTGGCTACTTTTGAACAAATGTTGTCACTTAGGCCTAAGCTAATTGTCCACAGCATGCCTTTCTAATAATGAAAACACTAGCTCAATAGAGTGCAATATTGTTGAAATGCCAAATCATTCATTTGAAAAATGACTATGTTTTGAGGCCTGCAGAATATAATTAAATCAATCTAAATTTGCAGTACTGAAGAAGTAATTTCTCTTCATTTTCCATTAGATTACTTTGTTTTGTTTTCATTCACATAAAAAAATGAGAAGAAATCTTAAGTGACTCTCCATTATCTAGGGAAATAAATATGGGCTTCTTATCCTAGTATTAAGATCTACCAAAAGTTGTGCCATGGTTTGAATAATTACCTTGAATGGATCATACTGCCACATATAAGCATTGGCCCCAACATGATAAACATATATAGCTACTATTTAATGAGAGTTAAAATTAGGAAGTTAAATTATTTTCAGTTCTCACAGTCTCCATGAGACAGTTATTATTTATACCCTTTTCACAGATTAGAAAATAGGCTCATAGATGAAGAGCAATATAAAAGAGATCACAAGAAGCATCGGAGCTAGAATCCAGCCTCAGCTGTATCTGTCTCCAAGCCTATATTCCTTTCACTGAGGCATGCTGCTCCAAAATTACATTGTTTAATGAAAAAAATCAGTCTATACTTCATCAGCACTGGGGCATATTTCAGTCTCTTGTAGCCAACATGTATTAGCAGAGATCCATGTCTTAGTTCACATGCACAACTGTACCTCTAGCTATATGATAAAGAATCTTCCGGTGGATTTCAAAGCTTAGTTTGCTGTCACCATAGTTTCTTCTACCTAGTTGGCTGGTGTTAATTTTGCCACTGATAAAAAAGATGTAGTGGGGGTGAATTTCAAACTCCCATTTCTCCTCTAACCATTTACTGTCATCCCATATACATTAGGGCTTATCAACAGAGGACACCCTAGGCAAATGCATATCGCTTAGGGATTTAGTTGTGCAAACCTAAGCCCTTTGGAGCTGGGATGAACCCATTTATGAAGTAAGATAAGTTGACTAACTTGGAGGACACATACAGTGGTCTAATAGTCATTTATACCCAAGGCCTTGTTCCAGTGTTTTATATTAGGATATTGCTATTCTAGGTTCATTGTTGCTGGAAGCCCATCCCTTTATTTCCATGACCCAGTTTATCACAGTGAATTTCATGATAGCAGATCTGATTTTTCTGTGGTGTAAACTGAGAGAAAAGGCCTTGAACTCTGTTTGAGAAGAAGTTTTTGACTTGGAATTTTCACATTTTTAATGGATCCAAGTATGAGTTTCATGAAATTTAGAAAATATTATTATGTGAATCATAGTATATATGTATTCAAAAAACATTTGAGGGTGAAATGTCCACTGCTTTCATCAGAGTATCAACAGGATCTTTGGAACCTCTCTTAAATTAAGAACTACTGCCCTAAAATTTAATGTGTAGCTAACATTTCCCTGACTTTTATTTTTTCCTACGAACTCAATGAGTTTGACAAGCAGGGTGATGGTCAAACAAGTATATGGCTGTCAATCTGGTGAAGGACTATTAGTGAAATCCCAATAGGAAATATGAAATTCAGAGCAGTTATAAGGTAGAGAAAACACAGAAATAAATAAGTCCTAGGCAGTAATAAAGTACTGATGTATACATCTTGGGCACATGACAAGTTCTGTAGGGCATCAGATGAAGAATGAAGAAATCTTGGTCTTGGCAGGATACTTTCACAAACAGTAGACTGACTGTCATCAAGGGAAGAAATTTCCCTAAGAATACTATCTCCTTTTTGAAGACTTAGCTTTCTTCCCTGAAACACTGTGATCTCATCCAAACATTTGAAGACCCCTCATTTATAATGAGCTGGAAATTCTTCTAAAAAGTAAAATAGACTTCAGTATTTGAAGAATATTACACACTAAAGAGAAAAGAAAAACAAATAATTTTATACTGTAGTTTTCTTTTGTCTTGGCAGTAATATTATAAAGGCACTAGTGCCCCATTGCATGGATTCATGCACATTGAAAAAAATTAATTAGAAGGTAGTGGGTGGGGATGGACTGGGTGAGCCGGGCCGGACACACCCTGGAGCCAACGTCTCTGGTCCCTGCAGGGATTGGGCTGAAACTGGCTCTCCGACATCCCCCAAGGGGTCCCAGATTGCGAGAGGGTGGTTCTCTAGTGATGCACCCCAGAATCGGGCTCTCTCCTCTCTGGTTCCAGGGTGCATCACCTGAGAACCGTTGCTGCCAAGTCACCACAGCTCAGCAGCTCCTGCGTTGACCATCTGCCCCTTGGTGGTCATTGCGCATAGCTACCAGCTGGAGGGTCACTTAGCCATATATATATATTAGAGACCAGGTGCACAAAATTTGTGCATGGGAGGGGTCCCTCAGCTTGGTCCGCACCCTCTCCTTTCCAGGACCCCTCAGGGGATGTCTAGCCATTGGACATCCCTCTCACAATCCAGGACTGCGGGCTCCTAACTGCTCACCAGACTGCCTGCCTGATCACCCCTAACCACTCTGCCTGCTTGCCTGGTCACCCCTAACTGCCCTCCCCTGCCAGCCTGGTTACCCCAAACTGCTCTTCCCTGCTGGCCTGGTGGTCCCTAACCGCCTCTGCCTTGGCCCCCGCCACCATGGCTTTGTCTGGAAGGACATCCGGAAAGACATCTGGATGATATCTGGTCTAATTAGCATATTACCCCTTTATTAGTATAGATATCCATGTTATAAATGTGATATAATGAATAAAATGAGGATGCATGATTTCCTGCAACTGTATGAATGTATCACAAGAATACAGTTAACCCCAGTCTACTTGTTAATAATACCATGTACACTCAAACTCCTGTCATAAAACTCTTAGCATTCATGTCTTATTGTGCTAAATACTAGTTTCCACTTTACTTCATATCATAATGTTTCATTCAAATCCCATTCTTTCAAATTAATCTTCACATTTATAATGCCACTTACTGAGTCATCTCTAGCTGAGAAGCTGCTTTTGTACAGCATATTATAGTCCTGTATTTCTCATAAATGGCATTTAGGATGTGGGGCACTCAAGGATAATTATCTTGCTTTTACACACACACACACACACACACACACACACACACACACACGAAAAAATATTGGGTTTAATACAATCCATGGTAAATTCAATCATGACTATTTTGTTGACCTTTCTGTCGTCACAAGAAACAACAAAATTTCACTAAAAACATTTTTATATTTTTTGGGCCATACCAATGAGGTGAAAGCCAAAAAACAGTGGGTAAAGGATATGGAGTATTTGTAATACTTTACATTTCTAGTTATAAAGGACATTCTTGCTCACTATATGATTTGAAAAACATACATAAAGAGTTATACATGTATATACACATACACACACTATATATGTATGTCTGTATGAAGAAAATAAAATAACTTATATAAGTATAATGATATTTTAATATCCTGGTACATTTTATTCCAGTTATCTTTCCAACACATAAGTGCATAAACACACACATAGCATACATACAAGGGTATTCATGAACCATAGCCATATTATTATTGGCTGTATAATACCAATCAAATCATTTAACTTCAATAAGCCTTGGAGTCCTCATTTTTAAAATGGGGAAAGTAATTTTCCCTAACTCAAAGAGAAGATGTGAGATTTAAGTGAGTAAAGCAATTGGCACATTCCCTGGCACATAGTGCTCAGTAAATGTTGTGGTTATCACTATTATTATTGTTATTATTGTGATTGCACTTTATATATAATATCCTAATAAGCTTTTAGTGTCTGTATCTTTCTTAGAACCCCAAAATACTCTACTCATGGATGCATTGTGATTTGTTTTACCTATACCCTCTTTGAGTGAGTGATTTAGATGGTTTCTAGTTATTTAGACCTGACACTGTGATGAATATCTTTTTACAAACTTGTTTTGCTACATATTTATTTAAAATAGATTCTTAGAGGAGGAATTCTTGTGTCTCAGATGGTTACAATCTTGATTACTATATTGAATTAACTATTTTTTCTCTCATCTGACTAGTTGCTATCATTCAAAAAACATTTATTTTATAAATAAAGCCTTTGCGAGTGATCAAATTGTTCTCTTAGGAGGCCTTTTAATATACACAATCTTAAATCATAACAGAATGCCAAATAAGTAGCTCTTCCTCATGTTGTTCTCCCTGGAACTCTATTAATTATTGCTGAATATTTTCCCTATCCCTTTATTAAGTACATGTTTCTTCATATGTACCAGAGGCATTAGCAACTGATTAAATGCATTTATACCCATGGTTTAGTCTAAAAGGTAGACCACCAACTTACATCATACACAAAAATAAACTCAAAATGGATAAAGGACTTAAACATAAGACGGGAAACCATAAAAATAGTAGAGGAATCCACAGGCAGCAAAATCTCAGACATATGCCGAAGTAATTTCTTCACTGATACTGCTCCTAGGGCAATGGGAACTAAAGAGAAAATAAACAAATGGGACTACATCAAAATAAAAAGCTTCTGTACAGCAAAAGAAACCATCAACAAAACAACAATGCATAGGAGAACATATTTGCCAATGTTATCACTGATAAGGGTTTAATCTCCAATCAACTTAACAAAAG
>NW_006290662.1:57808-63637 GCF_000327345.1 Myotis davidii | reverse complement strand
AAGAAATAACAAAGATTATAGCAAAAATAAATAAAAATGTAATGAGATAAACAATAGAAAGGAGTTTCAAAATTAGGAGCTGTTTTTTTTGAGAAGATAAACAAATTTGACAAATCAATAGGTAGCCTAAGAAGACTAATTAAGGCTACCTAAAATAAGTAAAATCAGAAATGAAAAAAAGACAAAAATACAACATCCGCTCATAATTAAAAACTCTCAGCAAACTGAGTATAGAAGGAACATACTTCAACATAATAAAGGCCATACATAATAAACACAGTGCTGTTGCCATACTCAATGTTGAAAGACTGAAATCTTTCCCTCTAAAATCAAGAACAATACAGTGGTTCCAACTCTCACCATTCATAGTACTGAGAGTCCTAGCTAGAGCAGTCAGGCAAGAAATGAAATAAAAGTCATCCACATTGTAAAGGAAGAAGTACAATTTTCTCTGTTTGCAGATGACATGGACTTATATGAAGAAAATCCAAATGAATACACCAATAACCAGCATTAATCAACAAATGCACAAAGTCAACAATGCAGCAAAGTTTCAAGATACAGAATCAACATACAGAATTCATTTGTGTTTCTATACAATAACAACAAAATATCTAAAGTATAAATTGTTTAAAATTCCATTCACATCGCATCAAAAACAACAAAATACTTAGGAATAAATTTATCCAAAGAAGTGAAATATTGCTACACAGAAAAATACAAGACTTGACAAAAGAAAATTAGGAAGACAAAAACAAATGCAAAGATATCCTGTGTTCATAGATTTAAAGAATTAATTTTGTTTAAATGTCCATAGTACCCCAAATCATCTATAGATTCAGTGCACTCCATAAAAAAATTCCAATGATATTTTTCATAGGAATAGAAAAAGATAAACTATCTTAAAATTTGTATGGCAGTTCCCTAAAACTCAAATAGCCAAACAAACCTGAGGACTTGGAGGCTTCATACTTTCTGATTTCAAACTATACTACAAAACTAAAATAATCAAACAGTATAGTCCTGATATAAAAGAGGACACATAGACCAGTAGAACAGAATCAAGAGCCTAGAATTAAACCCTTGATTTTATACTACTCACAAAAATTAAATCAAAATGGATTAAAGACTTAAACATAAGGCCTGTATCCTAGAAGAAAACTTAGGAGGAAAACTCCTTGACATTAGCCTTTGGACAATGTGTGTTTTTTTTTATTTGAAAGCAAAGTATAAACAACAAATGCAAAAATTAATGCTAGACTACACCAAAATGAAAAGCTTCTGTACATGAAAACAATCAACTAAATAAAAAGGGAACCTATAGATTGGAAGAATATATTTGCAAACCACACATTTAATAAGGGTTAATATTCAAAACACAGAAAAACCTCATACAATTCAATAGCAAAAACATCAAAAGTAAAAACAATCCAATTAAAAATGAACAAAGAACCCGAATAAACATTTTCCCAAAGAAGACATAAATGGCCAATAGGTACATAAAGAGGTGGCTGATATCACTACTCATCAAGAAAATTCAAATCAGAATGGCACCTGTTAAAATGGCTATCATCAAAAAGACAAAAGCTTTCCTCTTTGATAACATGACTTCAGAAGGGATACACATAGAATAATGCTCATCAGTGTGACACATGAGGAAGATATCTCACTGCTAAATATTTGACCAGTGTTTTCTATAGAACACTAAATAATAAAAATAGTAATAATAATAATAATTACATCCTGAATACATTCATTTAGTTATTTGTAAGGATAGAAAATTTCTATATACACAGAAGATTTCTGGAAGTTAAGTCAAACCTATGTCTTATACATATTATATTTGATCTGCAAATTACTAGCAGTTTATATTTACAGTGGAATTTTTAACTTTTAGAATCCTTCTCACCATCTATTATTTTCCTTTTCAGTTGGCTACACATAACAGTTTAGTATTTATGCCAATTAACCATGGTCCATATGGATGTCTTGATGTGCCATGTTTGTGAGCAAGTAGAAATCATGCATGATATACCTCCTGTGTCACTGCAAGACATTTAATGCTAAATGTCATTTGCCATTATAGCAATGGTTTCTTATTGGTCAGAAGATAGTTAGCTGGATTCTTTATTCTTTCCTAATTCAGGGTGGTATAGAGAAGGCTATTTCAAGTGATAAACTTAGTATGAAAATATGTGTTAGAAGAAGCAAGACTCTATACATGAGTTTTATTTTCATTGGGATTAAAACACAAGTGATTCTTGGCCTGAAGGTGAGTCACAGATGGACAGGGCTCAGATGGCACATGAGCATACAGAAGTGAGCGAAAATCCCTAGTGAGAATTCTAAGTGCATCTTGGCAAAAGATGGATTTGTCCCCTATATAGTGGGGTCATTACACGCAACCTTTGCCTATTCTTCCATCTGGTTTCTATGTCAAATAGCATTAATTCAAATTTAGTGGCATGATTATCAAGCAATTCAAACACAGCAAATATCCCTAATGTATACTGAAATGTGCACGTATATGGTTCCACTTATATGTAATTGAGAGTGGGGAAGGGGTAATGCTTGCATCAGTGAAAATAATAACTATGTTATAAAGTCAAATTACTACAGTAACAATTTTCCAAGTACAAGTGTGAAAATAAATTTCATTTTTTAGAAGCCTTTTCCATTATCCCTGTTATTTTATCTTGTATATTGAACTCTTGTCATTGAAAGATTTAGCAGCTTTGGTGAAAAATGCCTGGATAAAAAAGAGAAATTAAGAAATGATTTAGTGTTTGCAAAAATATAATCTGATAAACTACTATTTACAGGAAGAATAGTTTCTTTTCCTCATATTAAGAAGCATCTATAACTTAGTAGTGAGCATACTTTCTGTTCACTATATAGACAGTTTATGTGTAGCAAGTGTAATCAGGAAATAATATCAAGGTCATATTACCATTATCACTCCTAGATCATTATAAAATGGAAGCTGATTAACTGAAAATAATATACATTCTTGAATTGTTTTCAGCCTCGGATTATTTTTGTGCTTTATTGTTGGATCAATTTAAAATGAGGCACAGATCTACTGAGTCTCGTTGGACATAAGTTTTCCCCCAAGAAAAAAGTAGCTATTTTAAAGTTATCTTTATCATCCTGATTGGCTTGAAGGCAAAATCAGCCCAATAAGATTTTGTATGTTTTTTAAAACTTTTTAAATCTTCAGCCATGGACATGCTTTTATTGATTTTAGAGAGGAAAGAGAGGGAGATAGACAAAGAAACATCAGTGTGATAGTGAAACATTGATCGGTTGCCTCCAGCATGTGACCCGACCGAAGATTGAACCCACAACCTGGGCAGGTGCCCTGACCAGGAACTGAACCCATGACTTTTTGGTACATGTGATGATGCTCCAACCAACTGAGCCACACTGGCTAGGGCAATTTTGTATTATTAGTCATTTTGAAATTGTGGAAATAATCTAATAATCACATTATTAAGGTATTGATTATACTATTATTATGGTGTCAGTTAATTGACTATAAAATGTTTTTGATAGTATCTCAGTAGCTTAATTGAATTATCTGCACCCCCCCCAAAAAAAATCCTCTAACAGTTACACTCAGAGACTAAGTATATGCTGTGAAAAATTGACTGATAGAATGCATTATTTTATAATACACTGTGAATATACACAGACTGACAGTTTTTAGCATTTGTTGAATTCCCATTTATGTAAAATCTTGTATTAGTTACTTTGGGGAGATACATGAAGTAGAAAACATACCTCCTCTTCTATTTATTTATTTATTTTTTTCAGTTTTATTGAGATACTATATGCCTGATGCATGAAATTTGTGCAAGGGGCTTAGCCCTTGCAGCCACTACGGCTTGCCTTGGCCCTTGCAGTCGCTGTGGCTTGCCTCATCCCTCGCAGCCATGGTGGTTTGCCTCGGCCCTTGCAGCCCCAGCTTCATCTGGAAGGGCGTCTGGAAGGACGTCCGGATGGTCATTCAGTCTAATTAGCATTTTATGCTTTTATTATTGTAGATAACTGACATATACCAGTGTGTGTAACATGATCAGGTATGTGTATACATACACACACACACACACACACACACACACACATTCCAGTACTTCTTCTTTGCAACACTTTTAGGCTTACTGAGTTTCATGAGAACATATATTCATGGGAAAATAGACTTTGGAATTGTATGAAAAAATATATTAATAAGCATGATAGGAATGATCCACAATGAGAAGGAAAATGATAAATGATGAGACATAAAGGTAAAGAATGATCATAAATGTAAGGAGTGACTCAGCTTTTATAGAAAGTCTAGGAACCAAACCGTAAATGGAGTATAGTATAGTTTTATCAATACTTTTGAGCTAATGGAAAGAAACAGCAGAAAGCTTTGCTGGCAGTCCTTCAAATGAAAATATGCTCACTGATGACATGGTCCACCTCATATAGAATGTGAACAGATTGTAGAAGGTCAGAGGGTCAAAAAGGATGATGACAAATAACAGAGGGATACGACTAGCTAGAGACCTTAATTAAAGCAACGCCACTTGGTTTTGTGTTAAAAAAGAAAGAGGGAAAAAGGTAAGAAGCTACCCAAAAGGAAATAAATAAAAATTGTTTCTGTAACATAGTTCCTTTCAAAAATAACTTCACCAAGAATGTAATCTAACATATCCTAATAGCATAGAATTTTGTCATACAACAGTATTTCCTTAACAGCAGTCTTATTGAGAAACATGCTGATTTTGTGCTAGCCAAATACAAATAATCACAAGCATACTGTTCTCCTAGAGTTGTTACTATCTTAACTAATAAAAGGGTAATGTGCAAATTGACCCAAATGGCAGAACAACCTGGAACGATGGGTTGCTATGATGTACACTGACCACCAGAGGGCAGATGCTCAATGCAGGAGCTGCCTCCTATTGGTCAGTGCACTTCCATAGGGGTAGCACCACTCAGCCAGAAGTCAGCTTACGGCTGGCCAGCGCAGCGGTGGTGGCAGGAGCCTCTCCCGCCTCCACGGCAGTGCTAAGGATGTCTGACTGTGGCTTAAGTCCATTGCCCGCCACCCGTCGCTCCTGGGCTGCCAGAGAGATGTTTGACTGCCAGCTTAGGCCTGATCCCCCAGGGAGCGGGTCTAAGCCAGCAGGTGGACATCCCCCAAGGAGTCCCAGACTGTGAGAGGGCACAGACTGGGCTGAGGGAGCCCCCCGAGTGCACAAATTTTCATGCACCAGGCCTCTAGTGTTAAATAAATGTACTTGGTCCATACATTTATTTAAATGTATTAGTGATGATTCTGTTTTTAAGTATTTATAAGACTAGTCCTACTATAAAAGTTTAAATTAGAAATTCCAATAGAATGTTAGGTCATTCTGTCATTGATTTACCTATGAAAAACACAATTTTCACAAGCTTATTTAAACAGCTGTCTTGTTAGTGCCATATTCCTGAATATAAACAATTGAGAATGTATGAAATTACAAACTATTCAAATAGACTAGCTCTACAGAACTATTTTTAAGCATTCATATTTCAATCAATAGTGCAAAAGGGAACAATGGTAGAAATATTTTCTATTTTGGCTATATTTGCATATTTGTATCAGTTGCTTTATTCAAACCAATTAGACTACAGTTGTCTATGAAAACCAGATCATGCACAAATAAAGCATATAAGACCCATTAAACATCAAATGTGTATCATTTGCATAGGTAGAAAAGAACACTGGCAGAGAACATATTTATTATTCAAGGACCATCCTACCTAATAGAAGGCACTATCTTTATTATATATATA
>NW_006290662.1:54395-57791 GCF_000327345.1 Myotis davidii | reverse complement strand
CAATGTTGTACTAACTTGGGCAAAGAGCATAGAAAATGAGTGTGATGTGAGGAGAATTCAGACAGCTGTTTAAATAAGCTTGTGAAAATTGTGTTTTTCATAGGTAAATCAATGACAGAATGACCTAACATTCTATTGGAATTTCTAATTTAAACTTTTATAGTAGGACTAGTCTTATCAATACTTAAAAACAGAATCATCACTAATATATTTAATTATGGTCATGATATTTTACTTCTTAACAAGAATTTGACTTAAAATAAACATCTTTTGACTTTCTTTACTTTGGAGGACTGTTTTTCTTAAAAAAAAAATACAAACAAACACAGCTACTATATTTAGGTCATCTAGGTCATACACCCACATTCAAATTGATAGAGAATAATGACCACCAAAAATGTCTATGTTTTAATCGTCAAAAATTGTAAATATGTTAATTTACATGGTAAAAAAGACTTTACAGATGTTACTAAGGTTAAGGATCTTGAGATGGGGAGATCAGCCTGGATTATCTAGGTGGGCCCAGTGTAATCACAAAGATCCTTTAAAGGAGGAGACTGGAGGCTCAGAATCCAGAGTAGGAGATGAGATGATGGATGGAGGGTTATGCCTCTGTATGTTTTTGTGTGTCAGGGGGAAGAGGGTGGTGGAGGAAGAAGAGGAATAGAAAGGGAGATATTTGAAGATGCTATGTTGCTGGCTTAGAATATAGAGGAAAAGGCCATAAGTCGAGGAATATGGCTGTCCTCTAGTAGCTGGGAAAGGCAAGGAAATGGATTCTTCCCTAGAAGATTCAAAAAGAACTCAGCCATGTTGACCCATTTTACATTTTGGACTTCCTTAACTGTAAGATAATAAATTTGCATCATTTAAACCAGTAAGTTTATATCAATAGGAATTAATAGAGTCCCTCCCCATGAGAGTTCTAAGCTAACACTTAAAACCTCTCCTGCCTCTTTAAATTGTGCCCTTCAATAGACATATCATCAGATAGTTACTTGGTCACTTACACAACACTTTTACTTTGGAGTATCTAACACATCCATCTATATGTCCTCTGATCCGAATATAGTCACTCATCTTTTTCAAATAACACTTCTTTGTAATATGTGTAGCAACATACTGGACACAAAAGTACCAGACAGCCATTATAATTTTCAATATTTCAGAATTTTGTTTTCCTTGTGTCATATTATATGGAAGATTATTTTATATGAATCTGGTTTAACTTATTTTTGTTAAAATATATGTATATGACCAGATTTGAAAACTTGAATATGATCTAGCTTTAAGTAGTTATATTTGTAGTTAAATTGTTTAAAATATGCTTCTTCAGTAACTAATGATAACTGTTCAACCAATATTCCCCATTTCCCATATTGTGGAACACATAGCACAACTCAATAAATAGTGGGTATGGATAATCAATGAGATAACTAATCTTTGAAACACACACAGAGAATTTTAAAAGAGGCCTTTTCAGAGTCATCTAGTGATCAAAATGTCTAAAAAATGCAAATAATACACAAAAATCTCGCAAACATCATTTTATCTTTATTCCATTATATTAATTCACAAAATTTTATTCCACTATTTCCAAATTCATATAAACTTTAATATTTAAATGTACTACTTGTATAAATAATGTTTACTACCATTCTCGCAGGTTTAGAGATTTCCTTTTTAAGATTCATTAGAGTGTAAGCTATTACAATATTATTAGGAGATGCCTGGTGCCCCACAAAGAATTAAGTTAATGAGCTCCCTTATTACTGAAAGGGATGAGACAAAAGCTGGATACTGATATGCCAAGCACTTTGAAAAAGGGAATTTTGAATTAGAAAGGAGATTGAATTAGAAATGGACTCTAGGGTCCCTTCCACCTTAAAGAGGGTATGATGCTACTCTATAACTTAAAGCTGGACATTTACATAGATCATAGCATAGTCATTTTAGATGGTTCAGCTCTTCTCACAAGTTACCATAGCTGAACTATTTCTGCACCATCTTATCATTATACTAGAGGCCCGTTGCATGAAAATTCATGCACTGGAGTGGGGGGTCCCTCAACCTGACCTGCCCCCTCTCACAGTCCAGGAGCCCTCAGGGGCGGGAGGCAACCTGGCGATCAGGGGAAGGTGATGCCCTATCACACCTCTGCTGCTGCCACTGCTGGCAGAGCAAGTCTCAGCCGGCCCTGGTTACCTGTGCCTTGGGCTGGCCCTGGGCAGCTGGGCAGCTGCCATCTGAGGCTTCCCTGTGCCTCAGGCAGGTCTTGGGCATCAGCTGGGCAGCCGCCATCAGAGGCTTGCCTGCGCTTTGGGCCAGCCCTGGGCAGCTGGGGGGCTGAGGGGACTGGGGGACTCCAGAGGCAGGCTCCTGCTGCCTCGGCTGGGCTGTGGGGACTGGGGGCCTTCATCTTGTGGCTATGGGCACTGCCAGTTTTGAAAGAAAGAAAGGAAGGAAGGAAGGAAGGAAGGAAGGAAGGAAGGAAGGAAGGAAGAAAGAAAGAAAGAAAGAAAGAAAGAAAGAGAGAGAGAGAGAGAGAGAGAGAAAGAAAGAAAGAGAGATCTGGCCTTACAGGATCAATATTTTCATCATTAATATAATCAACTCAGAAGGGACTCCCTTCAGTTTTCTCTTTATATTCTGTAAGACAGTTTCCAAAGTATGAAATTACAGCAGAAGCCAGCAGCAGAATATTTTCCTAGGCAGAATGAAGGAAGAGTGAGATCACTGTCTTACAATGAGAACTCAAGCTCAACATTACAAAATGCTACAGAGTGTGTAAATTGGGTTGTCATTACCCTATGGCCTCTATTCTTGCCCACAGTACATTCTGCAGAGAACATGTCATTTCATAGAAAACACATAATTCTATAATTACTGATTCAGAAAAAGCTAATGGACATTATTTTGGGTCAAAACAATACAGCATTTCTCTTTTTCTCTTTTGAGATGGAAATTCTCATTATAAAAATTATTCACAAAGAAGAGATAGTCTGAATTAAAGGAAAAGACAAGATTTCACAAAGTATTCTTATTTGTGATCAAATCTAGGGGTGCAGCTTATAAAGAGGCTATGACCCTTTGGTTTGTTCTAATATATTATACTAGACGCCCAGTGCACAAAAATTTGTGCACTTGGGGGGAGGGGGGTCCCTCAGCCCGGCCTGTGCCCTCTCGCAGTCTGGGACCCTTCAGGGGATGACCACCTGCTGGCTTAGGTCCACTCCCTGGGGGATTGGGCCTAAGATGGCAATCAGACATCCCCCTGGCAGCCCAGCAGCCCTCCGGGGATGTCCACTTGCCAGCGGGGAGCAGACCTAAGCTGCAGTCGGGCATCTTTAGCACTGCTGAGGAGGCAGGAGAGGCTCCCACCACCACCACTATACT
>NW_006290662.1:37127-53708 GCF_000327345.1 Myotis davidii | reverse complement strand
GAGCAAGCAAGCCTCCTGTTCGCTTCAGCTGCCTGGTTGTCGGCTGCCATCTTGGTTGGCAGTTAATTTGCATATCTTGTTGATTAGCCAATGGGAAGTGTAGCAAAGTTATGGTTAATTACCAGGTTTCCCTATTATTAGATAGGATTGTTTGTATTATGTTGTATCATAGTCTATCATTTCATTATTATTATAATTTTCAGGGTAACCAAGAAACTTGTTTCATATTGTTGGTACAGTTTTATTTAGCCTTTAGTTACTGATACAAACATACATAAGTAAGGCACATGTCAATATTAAACTTGGTTTTGTAATGGCAACTTTTCCTTTGAAAATTCAACTTCAAAAAGCCACTCTGGTATCAAAAAAGGAACAAGGGTCTATTGGGTTCATAATCCATTAGCCATATCTTTAGTAGGCTGAGAAGGGTCTGAGAACCAACATTTTTCTTGTCAGTATTGCATAATTGGATAATTGCCAGAGATGGAAGCTAGCAGGGTTGGCCAGGTCTGATGGGAGAAAGTCATAGTTAAGGAAAAAAGTAGTGACTTCACACTTTGCTACACAGAATATTTTCTGAATGCTTAAGGGGTTGTTCCATATTGAACTCAAAAATGTTGGTCTATTCAATTATTACTTCAGATTAATTTGATATATGTATATCCATACCTTTTGTTTTTAAATAAAAAGAATATCATATTAAAAAGAATACAAAGAAAATTGTACTTCAGAGGCTATGATTGCCATCTAGTGGGGGCCACCCAAACTACAAACCACAATTACCAAGATCTCTGGGAGGCTCTGAGGAAGAGCCAGGCAATATCAACTACATAATGTTAACATCAAGCACTCTTTTCATGTTTGCTTTAAAGATGCAGAATTTTGCTGTATGTTTGATTTTATAAGGCCTATTCTTCCTCCTATAAATATCATCATGACCTCGTTCAGAGTTCCTAGTTCCAAACAGTAAGCACAGGTGTATTTGTGATAGGGAACAGGGGTCTGAACAATTAAGAAACTATTCTGAGAAGTGCCCCCAAAGGTTAGAACTCTGGCCAGTGTCTTTACTTCAAAAAGCATCAAGGTATATTACCTTAATTTGCATATAGAATTAATTTACATTATATATGTATATCTATATATCTATATCTGTGTCTTATCTATATCTGTATATATCACCTTCTTTACCCACTCATTCATACATGGACACTTAGGTTGTTTCTGTATATTGCCTATTGTGAATAATGCTGCAATGAACATGTGAGTACAGCTATCTCTTCAAGATGTTGATTGCATTTCCTTTGGATATGTATTCAGAAATAGCATTTCTGAATACAGTAGTTCTGTTTTTAGTTTCTTTTTAGAAGCCTCTATGCTGTTTTCCACAGTGGCTGCAACAATTTACATTCCCACCAATAATGCACAAGAGTTCCTTTTTGTTCACATACTCTCTAGCAGTAATCTGTTATGTTGATAATAGTCATTCAAACAGATATGATGTTATATCTCATTGTGTTTGATTTGCATTTCCCTGATGATTAGTAATCTTGAGCACATTTTCATGTACCTGTTGGCCATTTGTATATTTTCTTTGGTAAAATATCTACTCAGTTCCTATGCCCATTTTTCATCAGATTTTTTTTGCTATTAAGTTAAGTGAGTTTTAACTTGTTATTAACTATGAGGTACACATATATTTTCTACCATTCAGTAGGTTGTCCTTTTGATGTGCTAATAATATCTTCTGCTTTGTGGAAGTTTTTATTTGAAATAGACCCACATATATATTTTTGCTTTTGTTGCTTATACTTTTGTGGTCATAGCCAAAAATCATTACTAAGAGGAATGTCAAGCAGTTTTTCCTCCATTCCCTCCCCAAGGATATTTACAGTTTCAAATATTATGTTTATGCCTCTAATACATTATCCTAATATATACAAAAACCCAGGGTCCATAATGACTGACTGAAGGTTCCACAGAACACTGAAAGTCAGTCCTGCAGTCAGTGCTGGGTTGCCATGGTGACCCAGAACTGACTGCCTCTAGTGCGGGTGCAGCGACGCATCACTGACTGCCAAGGGGGCTGCAGATCAGGCCCAGAGAGAGGCCCAGAGAGAGAGGCAGGGTCTGATCCGTAGCCTCTATGACAGCTGTTGATCAGCCATTGCCTCTCTCTTTTTCTTCGGGATTCGCCAGCAGCCATGCCTCTGTTTCTCTCCAGGCTTCTGCACGGGAGGGCTGCTGATCAGCCCTGCCTCTCTGATCAGTCCTGGAGATAGGCTCAGAGATGCTGACTGGTATAGAAACTGATCAATCAGAACCAAATCTGAGTGAACTGTGAGGAACCAATGACTGCCTAGGAGGTGGAGCTTTTGACACTGACTGGCATAGAAACCGACCAATCAGAACCAAATTGGCCAGAAGGAGATGGGTATTGGGGGCAGATCAGGCCTGCAGGGGAGGGCATTTGGGGGTGATCAGGAAGACCAAGGCAGTTGGGGGAGAGGAGGCCAGCAGGGGAGAGCAGTTGGGGCCAAGATCAGCCTGGCAAGGGAGGGCCATTGAGGGCGAGATCAGGCTGGCAGGGAAGGGCAGTTGGGGACAACCAGACTAGCAAGGGAGGGCAGTCAGGGGCAATCAGGCAGGCAGGCAGAGGCAGTTAGGGGTGATCAGGCAGGCAGGTGTGCCCTTAGGAGCCAGTAGTCCCAGATTGTGAGAGGGATGTCTGACTGTAGATTTGAGAGGGTGCAGGCTGGGCTGAGGGCTAATGACTCCACCTCCTAGGCAGTCATTGGTTCCTCACAGTTCACTCAAATTTGGTTCTGATTGGTTGGTTTCTATACCAGGCTAGCAAGTTAAATATGTGAGTGATGTAAGATAGAGACCAATTTCATTTTTATACATGTGATTATCTTTTATTCCCAACAACTATTTATGAAGATACCATCCTTTCCCCATTGAGTATTCTTAGCTCCCTTGTCAAATATTAGTTCATCATATGTGGGTTTATTTCTGGGCTCTTGATTCTATTCCATCCATTTATTTATCTATATTTATGTCAGTACATACTGTGTTGATTACTATATATTTTGTAATATGGTTTGAAATCAGGAAGTGTAATGCCTTCAGCTTTGTTCTTCTTTTTCAGGAATTACTTTGGCTATTTGGGGTCTTTTGTGGTTGCATATGAATTTTAGGATTTTTTTTTCTATTTCTGTGAAAAAAATGCCATTAGAATTTTGATGGGATTGACAATTAATCTATAGGTAGCACTAGGTATCTACTAATTTTCTAATCCTTGAACATAAGATACCTTTCCATTTATTTGCATTTTCTTCAACTTCTTTCATCATAGTCTTATAGTTTTCACAGTTCAAATTATGACTCACTTTGGTTAAATTTATTTCTAAAATGTTATTGTTTTGTGCAATTGGGAATGGTATTGTTTTCTTTATTTTATTTTGAATACTTAATTGTTATTGCAGAGAGATGCAACAGATTTCTGTATGTTGATTTTAAATCCTGCAACTTTACTGAATTCACTGAATAGTAATAATATTTTCTTAGCTGAGTCTTTAGGACTTTTTTATATATGGCTACTAGATGCCCGGTGCATGAATTCATGCACAAGTGGGGTCCCTCGGCCTGGCAGGCAATCGAGGCCTATTGGGGGAACTGGCTGGCCAGGGGGAGGAACCCCAAGAGGTTGGCCAGCTGGCCCCCCTATTGGGGTATATGGGGGAGGCAACCAGCAGGGGGTAGGGACAACAGGAGTTTGGCCAGCTGGAGGGAGGGACTGCGGGAGGTTGGCTGGCTGGCCAGGGGGGAGGGACTGTGGGAGATTGGCTGTGAGAGTGCACTGACCACCAGGGGGCAGCTTCTGCATTGAGCATCTGCCCCCTGGTGGTGAATGTGTGTCATAGCGACTTGTTGACTGGCCATTCCAGTCATTTGGTTGTAATGGTCGCTTAGGCTTTTATACATATAGATGTCATCTGCAAACAGAAACAATTTTATTTCTTCCTTTCCAATTTTGATGACTTTTATTCCTTTTTCTTGCCTAATTGCTATGGCTATAACTTCCAGTTCTATGCTGAATAGAAGTGGTGAGAGTGGCCACCCTTGTTTTGTTCCTGATCTTAAAGGAAATATTTTAAATTTTTTAGTATTGTGTATATTAGCTGTTGCCTTCTCATATATGGCTTTTATGTTGAAGTCCATTCCTTCTATACCAAATTTGTTGAAGTTTTTATCATGAAAGAATGTTGTATTTTGTGAAATGCTTTTTCTTCATCTATTAAGATGATTATATGATTTTTATTTTTCATTTTAATAATATGGCATTTCATATTTATCTATTTGCATATATTAAAACATCCTTGTTTGCTAGGGATAAATTCAACTTAATCCTGGTGTATGATCCTTTTAATATGCTATTGAATTAGGTTTTATAGTATTCTGTTGAAATTTTGTGGACCTGCATCCATAGGTGATATCAGCCTGTAATTTTCTCTATTGTGGTGTCATTAAAAGGCTCAGGACAATAATGGCCTTGTAAAATAAGTTTTGAAGTGTTCCCTCCTCATCCAGTTTTTGTAAGAGTTAGAGAAGGATTTATGTTCATTATTTTTAAAAGTTCAGTAGCATTCACCAGGGACACCATCTAGTCCAGGGTTATCTTTATTGGAAAATTTTTGGTTACTGATGCAATCTCCTTACTCACTGTTGCTCTGTTTAGATTTTCTATTTCTTCATAATTCAGTCTTAGCATGTGTTATGTTTCTAGGAATTTATTTATTCTAGGCTACCCAATTTGTTGGTGTATAATTGTTCATAGTAGTCTATTATGATGTTATACATTTCTGTGGTATCAGTTATCATGTCTCCTCTTTCACTTATTATTTTATTTGAGTCTTTTTCTTCTTAGCTAGTCTAGCTAAAAAGGTTTGTCGATTTTGTTATTTTTAAGAACTAGTGCTTAGTTTAGTTGATATTTTCTAATGGTTTTTTATTATTGTTTCATTCATTTCTGCTCTGATCTATGTTTTGGAGAATTTGGGTAAAGTTTATTCATGATTTCTTACACTCTTCTTGTAACATTTCTGAAGATTTGAAAGTATATAAAAATAAAATGGGCAGCATGCCTACCTGGTGGTCCTATGGATCTATCTCTTGCTTCAATATTGTTTGGATGGAACAGATCCAGGGATTCCCCTTCTTCCATCTTGCAACCACCCTCCATCTTCCTATCCAGTTAGTACTTCTGGGATCATTCTCTGCTTCTGGGACCAACCAACACTTGTGTGTGTGTCCATGAACTGTGCCTAGGGCCTGTGTGTGTGTGTGTGTGTGTGTGTGTGTGTGTGTGTGTATGTTAAGCTCCTTATTACCAACCATCCATGAGTTCCCAAAGTCACCAGAATTATCCCATCAATGTGGTGACTGCCATCAAGTGCATGGTCAATCTGCATCTTCAGGCCACATTTATCACTCTCTGGGCTTCTATTTAGAAGGCAACCATGTGGCCATGGAATGCATGGGCTACCTCTTTCGTGAGATGTCCCTGGAGAAATGCAAGGGTGTTGAGTGTTTCCTGAAGATGCAAAACTAGTACAGCAACTGTGCTCTTGCCCAGGATGTGCAGAAGCTGTCCCAAGATGAATGAGACTGTAGCCTGAAGGCAACAGAAGCTGCCATGGCCCTGGAGTACATGAAACAGACCCTTTTGGATCTGCACATCTTGGGTTCTGCCCTCACAGACTTAATTTCTGTGACTTCCTAGAGAGCCAGCCATTACCTAGACGAGAAGGTGAATTTAATCAAGAAGATGAGCAACCACTTGACTAACATTGAAATGCTGATTAACCCCCAAGCTAGGAGACTTCCAAAGGCACAGATAAGAGCTCTTGAAGCCCAGCAGCTTTTGATAGGATCCTCTCAACTCCCTAGTATTAGGGCTTTTGCCTAAGTCACTCTCTCCAGCCACCAGGCAGCTTTTTAACCACCTTTGATCGCATCCCTATCCTAGGCCATGAACAGATAAAAACACTAACACATTTGCAGGCTAAGATAAAATAAAGTAAGATATTATAAAAAAATATACATGGTGTTATGAGAGTAAATAATATAGGGGCCTAACCTAGTTTGGAAGGTTCAGAACACTTTTCTTAATGAATTGTTCATGATCTGGCACCTTTGGGCTAGACATAAGTCCTAGATGTTCACAGCCATCATTTTGTATTTCTATAATATTCCTTAATTATTCTGACTCTGGGAATTTTGGCAACTCTTGAGGAGTCAATGTAGAATACATATTTAGAGCTAAAAATTGTAGGGAGCAGATATAGGGTCAAGCCTTTGCAACAGCATGGATAGACCTGGAGAACATTATGCTAAGTGAAATAAGCCAGTTAGAGAAAGACAAATACCATATGATTTTACTCATATGTGGAGTCTAATGAACAAAATGAACTAATAAGCAAAATAGACAGAATCATAGATCCAGAGCAGACTGACAACTGCAGGCAGGTGGGTGGAGGTGGAGATATTGAGCAAAAAAGAGAAAACTCATAGACATTAATAACAGTGTGGTGATTGCTGGGGGAGGTCAGGTGGGGAGAGGTGGAAGAGGGTATAGGGGAGATAAATGGTGATGAAAGGAGACTTGACTGGGTGGTGAACATATAGTGTACAATGATGTGTTGTAGAATTGTGCACCTAAAACCTGTATAATTTTGTTAACCGTTATCACCCCAATGAACTCAATAAAAAGGAAAAAAGAAAGCTATCTAAATTTAGAGATGAATAATACATTAAAAAATGAATCACAGGGTAACCTCAGTTAAGGGGAATTGATAGTCTTGTTTTGAGCTGGTATGGGAGTCTACTTTGCCATTTGTTTCCCAAAGGTGATCCTGAGTTGGCTGTGACTCTAATGACAGATATACTTACAAGGGAGTGCAAGAACCTCTGCGAAGTGTGTCACTGAAGAATTCTATTTTATATGTCTAAAATATTTATTATTCTAGGGAAGGAGACATTTACAGTCTGAGAGAAACTAAAAAGGGGAACAGATTTGGGTAATGGAAGGAATATTGTAAGCACCTGAAAAGAAACTAACAATTATTGCCTGGCTTGCTTTAGCAATATTTTAATGTTATAGTAGTTTAAATAATTTATGCTATTTTCAAGTCTTTGTTACAAATTTCAGCAAAAGAGTCGGAGCAAATATTTCAGAAGTCAATACTTCTCCCAAATTATAAGCAAAACCATAACTTATCATGTCAGGAATATGATATGTTCTAAGATAAAATTCTAATAAAATATTTTAAATATTGAGGTGCTAAAATATTTGATTACATAAAAATCAGAAAATGCAAATCAAGAAATAATCCATTCAGGTGTTTTACATTTACCTTTAAATTAAATCAAAATAATTATGCCAGAGCTTTAATTAATTACTATGTCCACTTATCAGAGCAACTCTGTGAGGATACATTATTATTATTTCCATTCTACAGATAAAGAAACTGACAAAATGGATATACAACTTCTCAACACCCCATAGCATATAAAGTTTATGTAAATGTAGACATAGCTTCTTACTCATAAAAATAACCTTTAGGTAATGAATTAAATGTTCCTTTCAGGTTTCTCAGCAAGAGAGATTTATTTCACTTTTAGCCTCATTTTTTAAATTCTAAAATAAAATAAAAACAGGACAGAATGGAATTGAATGGAATGGGATAGAATAGGATAAATGGGATAGAATAGAATGGTATAGAATAGAATAGAATAGAATAGAATAGAATAGAATAGAATAGAATAGAATAGAGAGTACCTTTCTCCCCTCCACATTAATATATTTTGTAATTATGCCTCTTTACTTAATGAATAGAAATACTCTTAATTTTTTGTTATCTTTATATATATTCTCATAATTCCCCTATTTTAAAAATTATTTTCCTTTAAGCTCTTGAAATGATAAATTGTATTCTGGGTTATTGAAACAGCTTTCAGATAAGGATTTCAAGTCATTCTCAGTAATCATTCTATCTAATAAAGAAGGAATACGCTAATTGACACCCATGCTGTTGCAAAGATGGTGGAGCCCACAGCCAATAAGGAGGGAATATGCTAATTGACTGGCCCACCCTCAAAGATGACGGTGCCCACAGCTACAAGATGGCAGCGCCAAACCAGCCACTCCATGTGCCTGCCTCCAGAGACCCCCCCAGGCCCCTCAGTCCCCCAGGCGCCCAGGGCCGGCCTAACACCCAGGCAAGCCTCAGATGGCAGCTGCGCAGTCAACCAGGGGTGGCCTGAGGCACAGGCAAGCCTCCGATGGTGGCTGCCCAGGCGATGCTTGAGGCGCAGGCAAGCCTTGGATGTCAGCTGCCCAGCCACCCAGGGCCGCCCGAGGCTTAGGTAACCAGGGCCAGTTGAGGCTTGTGCTGCTGGCAGTGGCTGCAACAGAGGTGTGATGGGGCATCACCTTCCCCTGATCGCCAGGTCGCCTCCTGACCCTGAGGGCTTCTGGACTGTGAGAGGGGGCAGGCTGGGCTGAGGGATCCCCCCTCCAGTGCATGTTAAGAAATAATAAAGAATGAGAGAAATGATGGGAAAGTTATGATAGACATATCAGGTCATAGTTTTCATAAATAATTAGAAGAAAGTATATTCCTTAGATAGACATTCCAATATAGAGTACAATGATGTGTTGTAGAATTGTTCACCTAAAACCTATATAATTTTGTTAACCAATGTCACCCCAATGAATTCAATAAAAAGAAAAAAAAAGGAAGATATCTAAATTTAGAGATGAATAATACATTAAAAAATTAAAATTGCCAATAATACTAGACACATGTTTACTGGATTGTTAGAAAGCCTTTTTTAGAGCTCTAGTGGACGTTTGCAAAAACAAAACAAAACAAAACAAAAAAACAAAACACATGGCAGAAAAATTAATGCCCTTTGTTAAAACATCACTGCAGTGGTGCTCTGGCTGAGTGGCTCAGTTGGTAGGAGCATCATCCCATACACCAAAAGATTGCAGGTTTGATTCCCTGTCAATGCACATACCTAGGTTTCAGGTTCGATCCTGTTTAGTGCACATATGGAGGGAGGGGGAAGTGATCAATGTTTCTCTCTCATGTTGATGTTTCTCTCTCTTTCTCTCTGTGTCCTTTTCCCTTTCTCTCTAAAATCATTAAACATATCCTTGGGTGAGGATGAAAAAAAATCACTGCACTGGTGGACTAGAAGGCAGCTACCAAGAATAATCTATTTTTATCAATGCTTCTAATATTATACTTCATCCATTCCACATACTGCTGCCAAATTAATTGTCCAGTTTTAAGTAATAATGTATATAATTTAAGTATCAATAATAAATCAGAAAATAAATGCAGCCGAAGCCGGTTTGGCTCAGTGGATAGAGTGTCGGCCTGCGGACTGAGAGGTCCCAGGTTCGATTCCGGCCAAGGGCATGTACCTGGGTTGCGGGCACATCCCCAGTGGGAGATGCGCAGGAGGCAGCTGATCGATGTTTCTCTCTCATCGATGTTTCTAACTCTCTCTCTCCCTTCCTCTCTGTAAAAAATCAATAAAATATTTTAAAAAAGAAAAAGAAAAAGAAAAGAAATGCAGTATTAAAATTATACCCAAAATTAGAACTGTCAACAGAAACCTCAAAGGTGTTCTTTAGCTACATCAAACTTTTTTTCCTGTTCCTTTGCTCTAGGTAGGAAAATATTGGTCAGTATTAATTTAACAAGTTGTTTTTATATTTAAAAACATTTTTAAGATGACTTAGGAATTTATTATGTCATGAAACTATGAAAGGTTTTATTAGAAAAACCTTGCATCCACTTGATCTATAATTGCTTTCCAAACTGCCATAGCATTTCTAAATCAAGCCCTGGCTGATAATTAACATGTGGAAATGGAACAATATTATTCTCCCTCTATTCCAATTGTCTCCATTATAGTCTGTGTTGCAATTCTACTTAAGGATTTGAAACATTCATGAATGTCTCTGAGGCTTGTAAGCAACTCATTATTTTCATACTGTAGAGAATGAAAATGCAAAAGTCCTAAATCTGTTACTCCATTTTAGGACCCTGTCAAATTTCCCCCAAGACATTATAGAATTACTGGCAAATCCCTAATGAAAGCAATTTCTATTACTGTCATATTAAAGTATTCTAATGTCAGTGAACCCCATTATAAAGCTAACATTGAATGTCAGGGGACAGGATCAGCATATCCTTATGACAGATACCGGATAACAGATGCCCGATATTTCTATCTATAATTTCCACTTTAAAAAGCTTTAAAAACACAATTTTATGTCTACCTATAAAAAGTAATACTGAGAAAAATATTAAACTAAGAAAATACCTGTAGTTTAATGACCCAAAGATGAAAACTGACATGATTGTATGTTTTCCCACAGTTTTCTCTATTTAAATGCCTACATTTGAATGCCTATATTTTACCCACAAATGGGGATCCTACTTTATAGAATTTTTATACCTTATAATATACCATCACCATTTTCCCATTATAGAACCTGTTCTAAAATATTATTCTTACAGCTACATAGCTGCTATATGTTTACAGTCATAGCTTAGATTTATGGCCTAGCTTAACCTGCCTAATGCTTTATTTTGATTGTTTAACTTATAAGCTATGACTTAACTTTTTGGAGAAAATTTGTATTTTAGTATTTAAAACTAAGATATTTTTCAAAATATTTCTTTCTGAATACTCCATACCTTACATATGTTTTACTTGTCATTATTTTTAGCACTAATGTACAAAAGATCATGAAGCAGATAAATTATTTCAGAGAATTGTTTAAAGTGGGTATTATTTTCTTATCAAAATAATTTGACAGAAAGCATATACTAAACAAGCATTCCTGGCTGGTCTGTAAAGGTTTCTCTGGAGAAACAGTAAAAATTCAAGTATATGAGATTTCCTTTTTTAAAAAATTTTGTTTTATTGCTTAAAGTATTACAAAGAGTATTACATATGCCTCCTTTCCACCCCCTTGACTCTTCTGTTATAATTTCACAGGTAGCAAAGAAAGAATTTCTCATCTTTCGTTACCCATACCATTCATGTATAATCTTAACTATAATTAACATAATTATAAAAACCATTAGTGTATGAATAAAAATCTAGAATATATTTTTTTTCTGAAATTTTCAGTGTAATTTGAAATATATTCATCTCATCTGCTTCTGCATAATTTGTCCAAAAGCGTGAAATATTTTCAATTCTCAAAGTGAAACAGATTTATTTGTTTTGTCAACACTTTAATTTAATGATTGTATTCATTAATTTCTTTGAATAAAAAATTAAATTCAAGGTAATTAATTTCCAAAATATTTACTATTTTTATCCATAATTGTTTTTATAAACACTAAGTTTTTTAAATACACAATTTTTCCAAACACACATTGCTCAACATTTGTGTGATTGTGTATGCATATGAGCAATGCATGCAAATGTGGTTTTATAGCCCTTGACACAGAATGGAGGAGTCTGACCAACTAGCCAAATGACATCCCAACAGAAGAGTCTGTTGTTATTTTCAAGGAATATATTCAGAAGCCCAGACAATCTCCACATTCAAGAATAACACTATAATAGTACTATAGTATATAGTCTTCTTCAAAAATTCCTAGCAATAATAATTACAGCTAACATTTACTGAATGGTAACCATGACCTTAGCATAATTTGAAGTATTTTATCTAGCTTTAACTTCATAAGAAACCTATATGGTAGGAACTATAATCACCACAAAATTTAGAAAAACTTTCCAATGCCAATAAATGACAAAATCAGATCTTGAATACAAATATCCAGCAAAAAAATACAGGCTCTTAAACAGTACATTATTAATATCATCTGTCTTGGACTGAATTGTTCCCCCCACCACCAAACTCATATGTTGAATCCCTATCCCTCAATGTGATGGTATTTATATACAGAGCTTTTGATAGATAATTGTGATTATATGAAGTCATAAAGATTGGTGGCCTTATAAGAAAAGGAAGAATTGTCTCTCTTTCTCTTTCTCTCCCCACCCCATATGCATGTACTGAAGAAAGGCCATGTGAGCACACAGTAAGAAAATAGCCATTTGTAAGCCATAAAGAGAGTTTTTACCAGAACCTAACAATATGGCATTGTGATCTAAGACCCTAGCCTCTAGAACTGTGAATAAATAAATTTTGATATTTTAAGCTACCCATTCTATGGTATATTGTTATGGCATTCCAAGTTAAGACACCATCAAAAAGTAAAGAATGGGTTATAGTTCTGCTATTATTGATTCTCTTTAAAGTTGGGGTAGCTGGAACTTCATTCCACCTTCTCCCTCCATGTCAGCTTCTTAGAACTCTAGGCATACCTCTTATTTGGAAAGTAATTAATTATTTAAAGACTAGTGGCCTGGTGCACAAAATTCGTGCAAGAACAGGCCTTCCTTCCCCTGGCTGCCGGCACCGGTTTCCCTCCGGCCCCGCCTCCCGCCTTCACCTCCATCTTTGTCGCATTAATTTGCATATTCCCTCTTCATTGGCTGTGGGCGCACCGCCCTCCCCTCCTGCCAGCCTGATTACCCCTAACCGCCTCTGCCTCGGACCTGCCACCATGGCTTTGTCTGGAAGGATGTCTGGAAGGTCTCCCGGAAGGTCTCCTGGTCTAATTAGCATGTTACCCTTTTATTAGAATAGATTGCATTACAGTAACATCTGTATCATGGCAGCATAGATATCACTCCCTTATGTCTCCCCCTTTTAACAACTGAATTTGGCATCCATCCACAAACAAACATACCTCTCTGGAAGTTGTAAGATCCAGGACTATCTACCAAGGGATCTGAGAGGAGTCTCACCTCCCTCTATATCAAGTAGTAGGCAGACAGATCACAGTATGGGCTGAAGCACCAGCAGGAACATAAAAACCAGTCAAAGCCTCTCTAGGCCACATTTGGGTAAAACCAGAAGAGTGCTGACTTGGGCAGACACCCACAGATAAGAGCCCCTTTGTAAAAGTCCATCCTTCCCAATGAGAGACTCCACTCTCTTGGAGAAAAAAATAAATAAAAGCTTAGATGCAGAGGACAGCGTAAGAGAAACTGCCAACAACACCCCTTCCTGAAGGTGGCATCATGTGGGGCTGAACTAGATGGTTGTGACCTCTCCTATTGGTGAAAGGGAGAGCAGCAAATGAGTGTGTGGCTACTCCAGTTGTATGGGATGCTGCTGATGAAGCCCATTTCTCTCCAACAGCACCTAGAGTGTTTAGGTGGGGCCTCTATGACAGGGGGAATGGAGAATATAAGGAGTCAGGTAAGAATATCAAAGGACATTTAAGGAATTAGGTTCCTACTGACTGTCTTTAGGTCTCCAGCAGAAAGCCTACCCATTAGTCACTGGGAGAGCCTCAACTGTAGATGCCCCCATCTAGTCCGCGAGGGCCCTTTTAATAGTAATTTAACATTTAACTTATAGGCAGTATGTAGAATAAAAGATGCAGTAGGTATCTCTCAGCTCCTACAGGTTACAACCTAGGGTGTTGACCACTTCACACCTAAGACTTCTCTCAGGCCATTCTCCTCTGACCATGTTGATATCTCTCCATACCTTGGTTCGTTATTTCTCTAATCTACCCATGAAAAGCTATCAACATGAACCCTATCGTAGTTTTTTCTGCTTGTGAACCAAACCAATACACTCTATTGAGTGTTTACATTGTGCCTGGCACAGGTGTTTTATATATCTTATATTATCAATACTTAAATACTTCTATAAGTTGGATATTATTTTCCTCATTTGAAAAAAAAATATGTTAACCAAAAAAAAAAAAAAAACACAGAGAGATTAAGTAATTTGCCAAAGTCATATAACTAGTAAGTGCTACTGTTGTCTATTTGAAACAAAATGTTAATTATTTCTGTGTACTTATTCCAAGTGGTTAAATGATCCTCTATTTGTGGTTTTGGGGGTGGATAAAGAGGAGGAAGCAGATTTGAGAAATAGAATTGTAGTATTAAATGTGATCATTTCTGAGTTTACATTTGACTGCTTTAGAATACCAAGTAATTAGAATACATTATACTTCTAATAAATATTGTCTTAATTTTATTTCCTGGAATTAATGGTTTTATCATTTTTATGCCAAAACAAATGCAGTTTTTATGTTTATTTTGCTTTCATGTCATTCAGAGTTTTTTTTTTAATGAAATGTATTTTTATTGATTTCAGAGAGAAAGGGAGAGGGAGAGAGAGATAGAAACATCAATAAGAAAGAATCATTGATTGGTTGTGTCCTGCATGCCCTCTACTGGGGATTGAGCTGCAAACTGGGCATATGCCCTTGACCAGAATCGAATCCAGGACCCTTCAGTCCACAGGCTGATGCTCTACCCACTGAGCCAAACCAATTAGGGCCAAAGTTGCCTTTAAAAATTAAATTACAGACGTAATTCTTTCATGGAAACCTAAATTTTCACAAATTGCCAATTGGTCTAATTCTTTAGTAGTTAGCTTTTTGTGTGTGACCACAATGCACATGTCTGTCCTCTCACACTTTATGTTGATTTTCATTATAAAAATCAAGTTCTGTCTTAAAATAATTGATAAAGTATCTGATAATTATAGGTGGTTTATGAACCTATTTTCAGTTGCCATTTTTATTGCTTATTGTAATTATCTTTAATAACAGATTAATTACTCCTGGGCCATACATGTATTATAATATGTACACATTTCAAATAATTAAATTATTGTCACATCTCAGAGTTTGAATAAACTTTACAGGTCAACTAACCAAACTTAACATTTAAAAAATTTAAGTAATCCTTATTCAAAATATACTTTTATGAGCCAGACCACCATGAGCAAACATAAAGTGAAGGATATTTTATAATAGTGGTCACAGGAGGAAAACATAACTTTTTAAAATTTAGATAAAAACAAAATATCTCAATGACACTTATAATATGAACTCATCATATGTCAAGTACTGTTCCGTACTCACATGTATGAGCTCATGTAATTCAGAATGAAGATATTATTCCCATTTTATAGATAATGAAACTGAGGTGCAGTGAGGCGAAACAAATCTGCTCGAGATCACACAACTAGTTAATGGCAAGGCTAGTATTCAGATTCAGGCAGTCTGACTATAGAGCCTGTACATTTAGTGGCTATACTATCTTTTCTTTTTTAATCTGGTAGAAAATGATCAGAACATTTGTTCAGTGATGGAGTTTGGCCTTTCTACATAGGTTTTCACCCTTTTTCTTGTTCAGATGGACTTTTTGGATTATACAGGACTTTGCAGCAAGATTTTTAAAATTAACAAGAACAAAAAGTACAGGACACCCACCATTTATTCACAGAATATCTATATTCTACACTCTGTTGGAACTTTTGTTTTTTGAAGATTATATTTATTCTTTCCATTGGAAATGCACAGTTGCAGTTGCAAGTAAAATCAACCTCAGTCACTCAGTTATACTCAGTGTTTGAAAATAATATGCATCATTTCTTCAGTCGGCAGAATTCCTTTTCATAATTATATGCTGCATTGATCATCTCTGAGAATATTTATAACCCATCTCATCTTAATAAGACTATTAATACTCCTGATGTTATAACAAACAGCATTAATAATTTTAGTGTTGACATATTGACAAACAATTTGATATGTGAAAGGAAAAATATAATCAAAGATAACCAAATTACATCTTTCAGTTGCTCATGGGAAAAAAATAATGTTAACATAAATTAAAGTTTCAAAGAAGATTAATAGCCATGCTGGTGAGAATGTACTCAACAAAAGCAATCTGATCATAAGTTAGTAGTAGATACTGGCAATAAAACAAAGTGCTGAAGTTAAGGATATATCATTATGTATTATACAATTACATCATTCCAGAATGAAGCATCAATATTAAATTTGCAGAATTAAAGGCATAATTCTGAAGCTTTATTTATTTCTTTGGTTTGGTTTGCAAGGCTAGAAGTCTTCAACAAATGATTGCACCCTCACTACAACTGTGATATTAAAAATCTCTAGAGTTTTGTTTAACAATAATACAATAAATGACATAAATAATCGTCACTGATTTAATTTTATGAAAAAAGGCAAACTATCTACACTAATAAAAGAGAAATTTGTACCACTCCACTATACCCACCAGCCATGCCCACCAGCCAATCAGGAGCAAGTATTCAAATAAACCCAACCAAGATGGAGTGGCCACAGAGCTGGAGCAAGCAGGAGGCTTGGGTTGCCCCCGGCGATTGAGGAAGCCAAGCTTCCCACCTGCCCTGGCTGGCCCTGGGCTCTGCTCAAGGCTACAAAGTTTCAATTGTAGAAGATAAATAAATCCCAGATACCTGCTTCCCTTCGCTCAAGGAGGCGCTGAAAAAAAAGAAAAAGAAAAAGAGGGGCTGGAAGCTTGGGTTGCTGGGGGCCATGGTCAGCCTGCAAACAGCCATCAGCCCCTCACCCAGGCTGGCCACACCCCCCCAATGGGGACCCTCACCCC
>NW_006290662.1:26824-36875 GCF_000327345.1 Myotis davidii | reverse complement strand
CGCATAACTGTGTGACAAAGCCAATTACTTAACTTCTCTCTGCTTCAGTTTTTTCACCCATAAGATAGGGAAAAAGGTACTACTGCCTCAGAAAGACTATGTTGTGTACTACTTTTTATAATCAGGGCAAAAAAAATGTAGCTGCCCATACAATAGCAAAATGCCTTTTACCTGTATGAAAAGTATGGTCACTGAGGAGCCAGCAGTCCCAGATTGCGAGAGGGATGTCTGACTGCTGGTTTAGGCCTGATCCCTGTAAACCAGCAGCAGGACATCCTTTGAGGGGTCCCAGATTGGAGAGGGTACAGGCCGGGCTGAGGAACACACCCTCCCCTGTGAATGAATTTTGTGCACCAGGCCACCAGTAAAATATAATCAGAGGATATAATATAATTTAACCCTTACATACACACACACAAGAATGTATATATTCTTTTTATGCAAATTAAAGAAACTAATTTTAATTTTTAGTAAGCCTTATACATTCAGTGAAGATATTATTATTCCCATTTTATAGATGATGAAACTGAGGTGCAGAAAAGTGAAACAAATTTGCACAAGGTCACATAACTAGTAAATGGTAGAGCCACTTCCAGGCAGTCTGACTCCAACACTATTGCTCAGAACAAGTTTGGAATTCATCATTTGGAATTATCTTGGAAGCCAGCTGAAAGCCATTTTAGAAACATGTCTAAGTAATTATTCCACCTTGTTTTAGACCGAAATATTAGCCAATTCTACATCTTTTAGAGTAATTTACATTAGTTTCTAGTTTAAAAAAGAATCTTAGCCATCTGCAAATCATAGGAGTAATACAAAAATGGTGACTGGTGCATGGGAAATGCTAAATTAATGTTCCATGGATAAATTACTGTGAACACAAGCTCCAGCGATAACTGCAAGAATGAAGCTTCATGAATTATTTGAGCAGTTGTTTCATCACTGAAATAAGTTTATGTTCTTCCATGTGGATGACTTAGAAGGAGATGACACTTATTTGGATGAATGAGTTCAAATCTTCACATTATAAAATCAATCACCTTATCTTTAAGTCACACTTTGTGTATTTAGAGTTTAATTCTTATTCCAAGATTTTTCAGAATTAGAATTTATTCAAAAGTATTTTATATTTTGTAAGGCAAATCTGAAGTTATCCACTGCTGTATAAATAATGCATAGGGAATAGGAATCGATATAACATGAAGTTGGGCTATTATGAGTGAAAAAACATTTAATACCAATTCTGTTCAAATACAACTGGAAAACATGAGCAATCCTTCATATTTTTGTCCCCTTCTTATGATACTGACCCCATTGGCAGGTTACCATTGTAGCAATGCAACCATGAGGTTTTCAGGCAATTTTTCTCTGCTAATAATCAAGGAAATGTGAGCAAAACTTGCCAACTAATGAATTTACTTCACTAAAATGACCAGGAATTTTTTTTTGGTCTATCTAATGTTAAGTGCAGGTTAGAATGTTTCCAATTTTAAACCACTTATTTAGGTGCAATATAATTTCAGTAAGGACACAATATAACAGAATAAATAGACACAGTTTGGATTGGAGCCCTCGATTTCTGCCCAGCCCAGGAACATAGTATAAGGAAATTATGCCTGTTTTAGATGTTTCAAATACTAGGACCTCCTAAAGCTAAATTCTATGTATTTTTAAGCCAGTTATTGTTTCCATGGCTCCTCTTCCAAGGTACCTTATAATCCCATGGGGACAGTGAAGTAAATGGAGTTATCCTTTCTCTTGCTGCCAATTCAGGGATTATAGTATAAGCAGCTTCCTCTTTGTGTTTACAGTGAAAATTTGTCCTTGATCTCAAAGTTTTGAGATAGAAAAGGCACCTTCCCCTCACAAAATCCACAGGGTACTTTTTAGAATGTATAGTAAGTAACTAGGGAAAGTCTTATAGCATGCTAAATTGCTTATTGTTTATTCCAGTCTGATTATCCTTCACATTCAGATTTTACCTACAATCTAAAAAGTATATTTATTTTTTCTAAAGTAATATAGAAACCTGGATTTCTGCTGATAGGAGAACCATAAAATAGTCACACTTTATATATTAGCCTTGTTTTCAAGGAAGTTGCTATTATGGCTATGAATTATTTGTGTGTGTGTGTGTTTTTGTCCTAAGAAGGAAATAGCTATTATAATTTCCTATAGTTTAGAAGGCATAGAGAAAAATCTTGAGGAAATGATTTGTCCAACATTCACTGACACATGGAACTGGAACTGAAATGTATTTTCTTCTAACACAGAATTTCTCTGATGGCTGAGAAGCATTGAATTAAAAATCAGATGACTTGGGAACTTGTGTCCTGTGTTTTGTTTGTTAAGGTGGAAGCATATCATAGAGGACAGAAGGTAAAATTCTCAAAAGTGATAAATTCTCAGTCATCTCCTGGATAAAGCATTACCCAAACTATTGCCTTGAATTTGATAGAAGATTTTAAAAAATGTTAAGAAGGCCTTTTTACTGTTTCTCTTAAATTCATCATTATATTCTATCCTCACTGTCACTGAATTCATGTAAGGGTTGGTCATTCTTATTTGAGCATTTGAGGATTAAGTGAATTCATATATGAAAAATGCTCAGAACCATGTTTAACAAAGCATGATTCAAACTAATGAGCATCTACCATGTGCTTGTAGGCATTACAGGAAACAAAGAGATAAATAAAACATAATTAAGTGCACAGAAGCTAGTGGGCAAGACAGAAACATGAATACCTGCATTGTATGGCTGACTATAGCCAGTGTCCTAATGAGAGGGATAAGAATTACCTTTATAATTATGCAGTGGATCGTTCAGTCATTACTATACATTAACTCACACTTTTACTACATTCTTTTAAGGTAAGCTGGATAGATGTTCCTTTGAGCATTTATGTATCCACTTTGTAATTTACTATGTGCTTTCACATATCACATACACTGTCTCATGTATTATTGTCCTCACAACAACTTCATAATAGGGATCACAGAATTAATTTTATTGGATAGAAAGGAAGATGAAGTTTGGAAAGAATATTTTATACTAGAGGCCCAATGCATGAAATTCATGCAAGAGTAGGCCTTCCTCCCCTGGGCTGCCGGCACAAGCTTCCCTCTGGCACCAGGGACCTGGGCTTCCCTCCAGCCACTGGCAGGCACCCAGGACCCAGGCTTCCCTCTGGCTGCAAGCAGGCACCCGAGACTGGGCTTCCCTTGCAGCCCTGGCTTCGTCCAGAAGGTTGTCTGGAAGGATGTCTG
The DNA here is from genome assembly GCF_000327345.1 of Myotis davidii. NCBI lineage: Eukaryota > Metazoa > Chordata > Mammalia > Chiroptera > Vespertilionidae > Myotis > Myotis davidii. Next base: position 33,608 of record NW_006290662.1, on the reverse strand, counting down.
GTCTAATTAGAATATTATGCTTTTACTATTATAGATAGTTGGTCAAATGTCAGAGGTGTTCTAATATCAAAGGTAAGGTGAGGAACATGAGCTCCAGGGAGATAAAGACTGGCCCAAGGTTACACAGTTAATTAGTAGGAAAACCTCAACTTGAGATTATCTATACTAATAAAAGGGTAATATGCTAATTAGGGCAGATGTCTTCCAGACGACCTTCCAGATGTCCTTCTGGAAAAAGCCGCAGCAGCTGTGAGGGCCGAGGCTCAGGCAGCCATGGGAAGCTGTGAGGGCCAAGGTGAGGCTGCAAAGGGCCCAGCTCAGGCAGCTGTGGGTGGCTGCGAAGAGCCCAGGCTCAGGCTGGCATTGGCAGCAGCAGTGGGGTAATGGGGATGGCACCTTCTCCTAATCTGCCAGGTCGCCTCCCACAGAGGGAGGGCAGACAGTGGCTTAGGCCGGGGTCCAAGGCAGAGGAGGTTAGGGGTGATCAGGCCAGCAAGATGGGGAAATCAGGCTGGCTTGAAAATGCAGGAAAACAACTGGCTTTTCATTGTAGACATAATCCTAATATATAAAATGCCAGGGGCCATCACGACTGAAACAACTGAACGGACAACCAAACAGCAGGCTGCGTGGGGCGACAAGGCCGGCAGGGGGGTTAGTGAGGGATGACCAAACGACTGAACAGCGGGCTGTGTGGGGCAACCAGGCCAGCAGGGGAGCAGTTGGGGGCGACCAGGCCAGCAGCGGGGCAGTTGAGGATGACAGGCCGGTGAAGGGGCAGTTGGGGGTGACCAGGCTGGCAAGGGGACAGTTGGGAGTGACCAGGTCAGCAGAGGGGGGCAGTTGGGAGTGACCAGGCAGGCAGGCAGGTGAGCAGTTAAGAGTAAGTGGTCCCGGATTGCGAAAGGGATGTCCCAGATTGGAGAAGGTGCAGTCCGGGCTGACACCACACGCCCCCATGCACAAATTTCATGAACCAGGCCTTAATTTTATATATATATTTGTGCAATAATGGGCCTTCCTTCCCCTGGCTGCAGACACCACCTTTGCTCAGGCCTGGAGCAGCCTTTCCACCTTCCCATGCTGCCCAGAGGCCCGGAGCAGCTGGGGCGCTCAGTGCCTGAATATACAAATTAACCCACCATGTTTGTTAATACTCCTTTGCCAATACTCCTGATTGGCTGGTGGGCGTCACAAAGGTACGGTCAATTTGCATCTTTCTCCTATATTAGTGTAGATATATGCCTAAGTGATTGGCCAACCAGTAGCTGTGACATGTACTGACCACCAGGGGGCAGACGCTCAATGCAGGAGCAGAAACCAGAGGCATTGAAACATGGAACAGACTGATGAATCTCAGAGGGAAGGGGGTCTCTCCAATATCCCCTGAGGGGTCCCAGATTGTGAGAGGGTGCAGGCCAGGCCAAGGGACCCCACCAGTGCATGAATCCATGCACCAGGCCTCTAGTATTTTATAAAGGCAGATTCTGGACAGCAAAGCCATACTTTAGCAGGGATAGAATTAATAATGTATCTATTTCTCCCACCATCTAGTTCCTGGGATGTCTGCTAGTGTCTATTAAGAAAAACACTACATAGGACTTTTTAGAAGCTGCATGGTATTTGCCTTAAAGTGCTTTCAGGGCCAATCTTCATAGCATATGAGTCTTGTTTGGCAACCAGTATGGTTTCTACAAATACGAAAAATCATGACAGCAGTTAACATTTTAAAATGTGTTTTCAAAAAAGAGGATTGACAAATAAGTCATTAATTTCATTGGGGAAGCTCAACCTTCCTCCTTTCGTATTTATATGAAGAGTGCATTCTTTCAACCCTGGCCAGTGTTGCTCAGTGGTCAGAGAGTCAGCCTGTGTGCCAAAAGGTGACAGGCTCAATCCCTGGCCCTGGTCAGAGCACGTGCAGAAGGAAACCAATTGATGTGTTTCTCTCACATCAATGTTTCTCTCTCTATCTCTCTCCCCTCCCTCCCTCCATTCCACTCTCTCTAAAAATTAAAGAGGGGAGGAGAAAGAGGGAGAGAAAGAGAGAGAGAGTGAGTATTCTTTCAGAGTGCACTGTTTTACATTAAACACTGAGGGAGTATTTCAAATTAGTCTCTTATGTGGACTCATTATTACTAGAATACCAGAAATATGTTCAGGTACACCACTGTTAATCAGAACAAATTTCTCTGCCACTTGTCTTGCTGTAAGTTTTATAATACATAGGTAGGCTGATGTAGAAATAATTAGGTAGATAAGTGATTTTTTTTCTAAATAGTCAAATGAATTATGATTAAATGAACAAAATGGTTACAATAGTTATGACTTAACTTGAACTTCACTCTCATTTAGGATGTTCCAACATTCATTTAAATCAGGTTTGTAATGAAACTTGAAAGATAAAAAAAATATTACTGCTCAAATTATAGAACTAGATCTCTGCACCTTTGTAATATTTAGAAAAGAAAATTGGGATGTATGGATATTTAGTTTAAGCTTATAGAAACTTTTATAGAGAGGTGATATATTTATGAATGAAAAGTTAAAACATTTAGAGCACTGCTATTGTCTATTTGTCCATCAAAATTCAGATCAAATATGCATAGTATGAAAGCTACACACAAACATTTTAACAATGGTTATCTTAAAATGGTAGATACTGTTTATTCACAATTATTCCCTTCTATCTCTTGTCATGCCTTCCCTGAAAGCAGAATATACTGCTCCATCCCATTGATTTTGGGTTTTATCATGAGACTTGTAACTTATGGAATAAGAATGGAAGTTACAGTATAATAATTCTACCAGTTAGTAGAGGCTTTAAGACTTTTTTTTATCACACTCTTGTGCCCATTCTCAAAATATCCTCATTTTTAAAGAGAAGAATGTGTCTTAGCATGGTTAGAGACTTGTTTGTAATCATATATGGTAGCTCATGAGATTTCAAATCCATAAGCATTGGAAGTAGTATTCCTCTTTTCTGTCTTTTGTAACTGTCATTTTAGTTACTATGTTTTCAGAATATTTTTACCCAAGTTACAAGGAATGTGTTTCTGCAATCATTGTTTTCATCATGAAGAGGAAACAGGAGTGAAGAAATCTGAAGACACAGTAGTGGGTTATAATACATGATCTTTTTACATGCATTTGTATATAAATAACAATACTATTTGACTTACAATATCATTAAAGAAAACTATAAGATAAATAATATTAGAAACTGGGCTTAACTTTGGCCCTTTAAGACCATAGTGTATCTTTTTAAACATTATCTAGTACGAACCCCTACTCTGTACTTTGATTTGTTGTTCCCCACTCTGTTGTGATTCCAGGATCCTTATCCACAGCTTTGACACCTGGCTCCTGGCTTCTATCTTTGTTTAAAACAATCCTGAAAGTGGCTGAAATGTACACCAGCCAATCCAGTATTCGGCATTCATTATAAATTGCATTTCATTTTTATAGATTGAAAATGAGAGAAGTCAATTTAATGGTTTTCATTTAGTTCAATTTAATGGTAAACCAGCTTGTCTCTATATATAGGCTTTTCCTCATGCTGAACTATATCTTTGCAATCACCTAAATTTCATTTGCAGGGAATTGCCATTGTTCCCAATTGTTTCTCCAGGTATTCCTCATTACTTAGAAATGCAAATGTGGATTTTGCTAGAAACCCCTGCTGAGGGAAACAAAATCTGCATTGCTATTTAAATTATTATGAGCTACCTATAGCACTTGGCTAAAGCAGTTACTTAGAAATGTTTATTTCATAAAACATTCTCTCTTCATAAGGAAAGTGCGACAAGAATAAGATGTGATTTCATCATTTCATATCCAAATAACAAATAAGAAATGGTCATGCAAAGAGGAAACAAGAAATAGTAAGTTGTTTTCCAAGGTCACATTCTGCAACTCAGGTGAATCAAAGCCTTAGGTCACAGTGGTCACTGTGGAAAGTGAGGAAAGGGGCAATCAAGATTAGGTTTGATTCCCTGGTTCAACAAAGCAGTTCTGATTTGTCTTTATAAACTTTGCTTGGAAAATACTTTTTAAAAAAATGGTCCATTGGAAAACATTTTAAACCACTGAGCAGTACAATGAGCACAGGTTTCAAAATCCGTCAAATTAGGTTTCAATCCTGGCTACAACTTTGAGGCTCAAATAAAGTCATGCATCCATGTACCTAGAATATGGCAGATATTTAATAAATACACTTGTATTTATTATTATTGCATAAAACATCATGATATGTAATATACAAGATCATAGAATACATGATGTTCATCTTTAAAAATTTATCAAGTAAATCATATGTGAAAAGCAATAGATTTGCTCATTGCCCTTGAAAACTTTACAGCCTAATTGGAAAAATGATACAAAGCATTAAAAAAATCAACAATTAAACAGGGTAGTATAGGTTAAAAAATGAATTACTTGAATTCCCTGGCTGAAGAAATAAAAGGCTCAAATAAAAAAATGAATATGTCCAAGTACATGACCTCATCCTCTTGGCATGAGCCTCTATGTGTCTACATTATGAAGACTATCCCCAAATTGAGATATTGAAACAATTACTAATTTACTGATTGCCGTGCAACATCTCTATTGAACAAGGAGAAAATAAATGCCAAGGGCAAAGAGCTATAAATGGTGTCCCTTAATGAAGAAATAATAAGAAATCGTGGTCTCACCATAGATTATCTACTATGTATCCACACTTTCAGACCACTTGCCAACACTCTTAAAACAAACAAAAGCAAAACAAGTATATTTTTCAATTAATTCAATCACACTAGCTGAGGGTAAGCAATATGTTAAACAGTGGAATGTGTAGTAGACATTGTCCATGATGTGAGTGCTTTATGGACAGGCCCCATAAATGTCATTGCCTTGTCTTCCATTTATTGACTCTTCCAGATATTATAGTGAAAATGGTAAAATGGTTACATGACAGAAAGGATGCAGAAAAGGCACATGCATTCAGAATAGTATAATGAGAATTAGTCCACAAATCATGAAGGCTGATTGATAAAAATGCTTAACCAAAGCCTAGAGTCTCATTTGCGGTGTCACTCATGGATAATGTTGTATCTCTCTCCTAATGGCATTTATTCACTCAACAAAAAAAGTATCGAGTGCTGTTCTGGGGATAACACAAAGAACAAGACAAGGTTGCTACTTTTCATGAAGTTACAGTTAAGTGTTGGATACAAACAAATAAGTAATCTGAAGTGGTTCAATAAGTGCTTTGATAGAGGCAGAAGTTTGTATAATGGGGCATTTACCCAGTCCTGGAGTCAAAGATGATAGCCTGCAGAGAACATAATATCAAAGGAGAGATGTAAAGGAGGGATATAGATTAACAAGGTGACAAAGCAGGGAGAACAAGGAACAGTGTCCCAAGGGTGAAGGTGATACATACCTACAAAGGTCCTGATACAAGAGAGAATGCTATTCTGAATATAACAAAAGAAGAAATCTTAAAGGTGAAAATAGCAAGACTGGAGAAGTGAGTAGGAGTTACATTAAGAAGGGCCATTATCTCACTCCTATATGGAATCTAATGAACAAAATAAACTGATGAACAAAATAGATCCAGTGACATAGAACAGACTGACATATCTCAGAAGGAAGGCAGGGGTGGGTGGTGACTGGGGAGTGATTAACCTGGGAATTTATATGCATACTAGAGGCCCAGTGCACAAAATCATGTGGGTAGGGTCCCTAGGCCTAGCTTCCATCTTCTGCCTGTTTGACAGTCCCCAGGCCGAACGTTGCCTCCACCTCAGGCTGTCAGGCCATTGAGATCACCAGCTCATTCCAGGTTGCCCGGGGCTCAGGTCTGTGGGAAAGCAGTTGCCAGCGACTTCACCTCCATGCATGTGCACCAGGCCAGCCACTGATGGAATGCACTGCCTGCTTGGGGTCACTCATGTGGGCACTGCTGCAGCCACTGCTGCCACTGCTGCTGGGGCTTGAGGTGCTGAAGGAAGCTGCAAGGCACACCCACAACCTACCCACCCTGGTGTGAGCACTGGGCCTCTAGTATATATATAGAACGTGTACAAGTGGGATCCCTCGGCCTGGCTGACGATTTGGGCCTGCCATCCGGGGGAGGGACAGTGGGAGGTTGAACAGGCAACAGGAGGTTGGCTGTGGGAGCACACTGACCACCAGGGGGCAGCTCCTGAATTGAGCATATGCCCCTAATGGTTAGTGCACATCATAGTGACCAGTCGACCAGTCCTTCAGTTGACCTGTAGTAATGGTTGCTTAGGCTTTTATATAGATAGATAGATATGCATAGCGCATGGACACAGACAATATGGGAAGGGCCAGTGCAGAGTGGAAGGGGGGGGTGAATGGGGGAAAAGGGGGACATCTGTAATACTTTCAATAATAAAGTTAAATTTTAAAAAAAGAAGGGCCTTGAAATCTATGCTGAGGGGAATGTGGAAAATGTTGGACTGTAAGCATGCACTTATGATGAGGTTTGTTTTTGAACAATTACAAGGAGATGAATGGGCCAGAGGCCTAGAGAGCAATTAAGAGACCATTGGACTGGTTGTGACAGTGTTTTCCTGGACAAGACAAGCTTAGTGAAGACAGAGATAAATGAATAGATACAAAAGGCATTTAAGAAATAAAATCAATAAGACTGAGTGATCTATTAGATATAGAAGATGAACAAAAGGAGATTTCTAAGTGTAGGGATAACCTCAACAAAGAAACATATCTGCAGAGAATCCTGAGAAAGCATGACTAGAGAGATAAGTGTGAA
>NW_006290662.1:8420-26745 GCF_000327345.1 Myotis davidii | reverse complement strand
GGTATCATAGAACCTAAAGGAAAAGTCTTTCAAGGAGGATGGTTGCATATTGAGTGGTATTAAATGATATTAAGAAAACATTTGAAAGTTGTTAGTGGATTCACCATAAAGTAAATCACTAGTAACCTGGGCACACTGTCAAAACAACTTTAGTGAACACTTAAGAGCAGGGCTCCTCAAACTTTTTAAACAGGGGGCCAGTTCACTGTCCCTCAGACCGTTGGAGGGCCAGACTATAGTTTAAAAAAAAAAAAACTATGAACAAATTCCTATGCACACTGCACATATCTTATTTTGAAGTAAAAAAAAAAAAAAACACAAAAAAAAACGGAACAAATACAATATTTGTATTTGCATGTGGCCCGCGGGCCTTAGTCTGAGGACCCCTGCTTAAGAGTATATGAGTGTTTTTATTACCATCAATATGGAAAAATGGGAAACCCGAAAAACTTCCTAATAGAAAACAGAGAAATGTAAGGCAAAAAATAAAACAAAAATCCTTGAAATATATAGCTGAGACCACAAGGTATTATGTACAGTTGAGATCATTTTAAAATTCCAGAAGTTATACATATAGTATCAAAGTTACTGTACATCTTTCATCTGGCTCCCACTAATGCTAACATCTCACATAATCATAGTTCAATTATGAAAACTAAAAGATTAAAAAATACATACAATATAATTAAACCATAGACTGTATTCAGATTCTACCAGTTTTCTACTAAGTCCTATTTCTGTTTCAGAATGCAATCCATGATAGCATATTGCATTTAGTTTTCTGTCTTCTTAGTTCCCTCTAACTCATGACAGTCCTCTTTCCTGACCTTGCAGGACAATGACAAATTTGAAGAGTATTAGTTATATACATTATTTAATGTCCCTCAATTTAATTTTATTGGATGATTTCTCATGAATAGATTGAAGCTATACAAAAAGTAGTATGAATGTGATATTGATAAGATTATATTCCTCTCAATGCCTCACAGGCAGGCAGCCCAGATGCATATGTTTCAGAGGCCTAGCCTCCTCAGTCCTCTTATTCTTCCTCCAGCTGTAGTTCTAGACCCAGCACTCATTCCTGGCCCTCCCCCAGAATAGATATTTTAAAGTATGTTACCTTTAAACAACTATAATGGCCTTTCACCAGTGTCCTAAATGCAAGAGTATTTCTTTTTCTTTTCTCCTTCTGGTCTACCTCATAAGGGGAACTTTCTAAAGACTCTTTCTAATATTTTCTGTGAGCACCTGGTAAGGTACATGCAGAAAAAGCCTTCAAGATATTTCAGACTTCCCAATTTTTGTGGTCTGCACATACACTCAGGTCTCCACCAATTTGTTGATCACCCTAGGTGAATTCTATTTTATCTGGTTGTGACATCTGCAGGTAAGCCAGGGCTTACATATTTTCCTCAGATTTTGAGACACTTGGTTGCCCTGCACTCTCATATCCCTCATGACTTCATGAAAAAATAGGAATTTAAATATAATTTTAGCTTTTTAAAATTGCAAAGTGGGAATGATACTCTTTCCAGCTCTATACATCCTCAAGCAGATGTACAAAATATTCTATTATATACTAGAGGCCCAGCGTGCACAAAATCGTGCGTAGTTAGGGTCCCTAGGCCTAGCCTGGCCTCCATCCTTGGCCTCTGCCACCCTGTGATGCTATATGAAGCTCCCCACCCCAGGATGCTCCTGGATGCTCATGGCCGCTCAACTACTCCACAAGGCTCCCCCCAACCCGCTACTGCTCCAGGAGGCTCCTCTCAACCTGCCATGTTCTGCAAAATGCCCCCCCCCCGCCGCCGCCCCTTAACAGCTCTGTGAAACTCCCCCTGCCCTGCAACTGCTCTGTGAGGCTCCGGCCAACCCCTCTACTGCTTCCCAAAATTCCCCTTGCCCTGCAACTATTCTGTGATGCTCCGTCTGCCCCATGGCTGCTCCATAAAACTCCCCGCACACAGTGACTGCTCCAAGAAACTCGCTGTCACCAGGTGACTGCTCCGTGAAACTCGCGGCTGCCCGGTGACTGCTCCACTGAGATTGCTGTTGCCCCAGGAAGCAGCCTGCTGCCACCTCCACTGCTCAGCAATCCCCAGTCCTTCCCACCAACACCCACTCCCGTCATGGTGAGCAGCTCGGGTGCCAGGGGGCAGCGGGTACCGAGAGGTGCTCCATGTACTTCACCGTGACTGGTCGTCCATTTGGTCATGACAGCACCTGGCTCTTTATATATTAGGAGTATGTAGATAACAGGTATCTTTCTTTAAAACTATTTTTAAATAATTATTATGTTTTTATTCATGATCTTATTAGTTTATTTGTCATGGTTTTAATATATATTATTATGATAGTATTTTTCTAACAAGCATATACTAACATTTTACTTTTCTATTTGAAGGAACATGACTCATATTTAGACATGAAAGCTCCTTTTGATAATTCAAATTCTGCAGCTCCAAAATATGCTGAATACTGCATATTTGTCCTAAATAGTGCCATAAGTGCTTATGTAAATGTAATGCAAAGTGTTTTTGGAATTACGTATACAGACACATTTTTTCTGATACTATGAAAATAGGAATTCAAGTGCATTGAGGCACAGACAAAAATTAAATGACTGCTTCTAGATTTGACTTTATTCCTCAGTGTTTAGGTTGTTCTTTCTGTTCAATAAAGATATACTTTGTGAAGCAAATTTTTTTCAGTTTTCAGATCTCTTTAAAAGTTAATACCCAAAAGTGCTGGCTTATATTTTTCTCAGTTATTATTATATGTGGAATAGTCTATTAATATGCAATAGAAAAATGCCTTGCATATTTAACTATAGCTAATATTTACTGCTAGAATAACTATTATACTATTTCTAAAGGAATCTATTGTAATTACTTGTTCACCAAATTTGCAATTATTTCTGAAACAACTTGTACATACAATTCACCTTTATTTATAATATATATATGTATATATATATTTAAATATGCATATAATTTTCTTGTCTAACTCTAGTTCCCTTTAATGCCTATGAAGCAAAATAATCTTCACAATATTGAGGACTGATTGTGAACTTTGGTAAGATGAATCTGTATTCACATCTTGGCTCTCTCACTTAACTAATCTTGAACTATTTGCCACAGCTTTTTGGGTCTCAATTTACCCATCTCATATTGTTGGTATATTAAGTTTTGAAATAATTGCAAAGCAACTAGCAAAATGTTGTGTAGCTGATGATCAATATGTATCAGTTATTATTACTCTTTTGATTACTTCAAAGGAAATGACATTTATGATAAGAGTCTAGGTGGTGATTCTGGCAATGAATATTATAAGCAGTTCTAAATTTCATCACAAGATAAAATTTCAAAAGCTATTTATTGATAGTTAAAGATAAAGCACATTTTTTTAAATATCTAAAGAAAATTTCTAAAACTACTATTAGCATTTCATCTGTGAATTTCTCTTCCAGCTTTACTGGTGTATAATTGACAAAATTATTATATATTTAATGTGTACAATGTGGTGATTTGATATATGTATAAATTGTGAAAGGTTTCCCACAATCAAATTAATTAACACCTGTATGACTTCACATGGTTAGTTTTTTTTTTTACCTGTAAATGTGATTTTTCTGACTTCAGATGCCACATATATATATATATATGAACTAGAGGCCTGATGCATGAAATCGTGCATGAGTAGAGTCCCTAGGCCTGGCTGGCAATCAGGGCCAATCTGTGGGGCAATCAGCAAGGCGATTGGGGGCCCCTGCTGGCACCTGCTTAACTGCCCTGGGGTCTGAGAGCTGGGGACAGCTCCTGCGTTGAGCGCCTGCCACCTGGCGGTCAGTGAACATCATAGTGACCAGTCATTCCACCGGTTATTCTGCTGTTTTGTCGATTTGCATATTAGGCTTTTATTATATAGGATACCTGACAACAATATTTTAGACACCCCAGTTCTATACTTCACCACTCTCTTCTCTAAACACTGTCCTCTCACAGACTGCATGCATGCCAACCTGTAATATTTATCTTCCTCTGAAAGAGGATGTGACTTGGAGATTTGGGGCTGTGTATTTTTTAAAAGACAGTAATAGTAACTGCATCTCATTAATGCTTGACTTTTTTATCCAGTAACTCAATAGTTGCCATGTGCCATGTATTATACTGAGGCATAGGGATAAAAACATAGATAGGTATGGTCTCTTCTTTGAGAAATGCACAATTTACCAAGTACAAAAGATATAATACACTGTAATAAGTGCAACAAAATAAGTATAAATAGCTGTGTGAATTGGAGAGGGGAGAAAATGGAATGGGGATGTTTGAGGAAGCTTCATAAAAGAGGTGCTATTTTAGCTGTTCCTGGAAAGATAAATTAAATAGTACTAGCCAAGGGAATAACGTATGCAATGAATGTAGTTCGGAGAGAGCTTACATTTTCTCAAGGAATAGTGAGAAGGTGAGTGTGGCTGGAATCTAGTCCATAGATGGGGTGATAGGAGCAGATGCTGTAGGAGGAAGTTACAAACCCTAGGTGGGTTTGTAAATAGGTTGAGGATTATGGACATCATCTTGTGGTTACAGTGAGTATAATGGAGTGAATGTTTCTGTCCTTACGAAGTTAATGAATACCTTGAAGTCCTATTCTCCAATGTGATGTTTTTAAGAGGTTGGGCTTCTTTGAGGTAACTAGGTCATGACAGTGGATTCTTCATGAATAGGATTAGTGCCCTATCCACATGTAAGGACACAATGAGAAGAAAGCATTTTGTAACTTGGAAGAGGGTCCTCACCAGAAGTTGACACCCTGATGCTGGCACCCTGATATTGGACTTTCAGCCTCCAGAACTGTGAGATATAAATGTCCATTGTTTATAAGCCACTCAGTCTATTGCACTTTGTTATAGCAGGCAGAATGGACTAAGACAGTGAGCCAACAAGTTCTGGGTATCATGGTATCATGTTTCAAAAATGTCTCAGATTACTCCACTGACATGAAACTCTCAACAGATAATTCTTAAGTGGAATAAAATAAAGCTTACTCACTGTTTTATGCCAAATATTATCTAGAAAACAGAGATGTAGAAGTCAGACCTGGCTTCCTAAGTCAATAAAACTGATGTTCTTTTTATGCTCTCAATTACAAATGTCTATTATCAGACAACTTACTAGTTTCATGGGTCACCATTAAATTAAGAGTTTGTTCTGTAAAGGGATTAAGTCACTTTTGTAATTACCCCTGAGTTGTTCAAGGGCAAGCCCAGACAATGATTCAGTTCTGGTGGCCTAATAGGATACAACTCATTTCATAAAAGTTCTTGTTGAGCCACCAAAGCATAGTGAGTGATGATATTTATTGGTCATTGAAATGAGTGTAAGAATTAGCAACATTAAAAAAAAAATAGATAACAATCTGGCCAATGGTTAATGGCATTAATATGCACAATGCCACTTTTACCCCTCTAGGCTAATGGTGACTAACAATTAATCAGACTTATTGTTATGAGTATTAGCTGATTTATATTTTTATAGCTTTAATAATAAACTATAATTTACATGCCATAAAACATACCAATTATAAGTATAAATACACTGATTTTTAGTAAATTTATAAAGCTGTGCAACAATCACCAAAATCTAGTTTTAGGACATTAGTATCACTTCCTGTCTTAGTTTGTTCAAGCTGCTATAATGAAATACCAGAGGCTGGTTGGCTTATAAAAACAGAAATTTATTTCTCACAGTCCCAGAAGCTGGAAACTCCAAGATCAAGGCACCAGCCTGGTCGAATTATGGTGAAGACCCACTTCCTGGTTCATAGCCTTCTTGCTGTGTCTTCATATGGTGAAAGTGGATAGGAAAGTCTCTAGAATCAGTGGTTCTCAACCTTCTGGCCCTTTAAATACAGTTCCTCATGTTGTGACCAAACCATAAAATTATTTTCGTTGCTACTTCTTAACTGTAATGTTGCTGCTGTTATGAATCATAATGTAAATACCTGATATGCAGGATGTATTTTCATTGTTACATATTGAACATAATTAAAGCATAGTGATTAACCACAAAAACAATATGTAATTATATATGTGTTTTGCGATGGTCTAAGGCGACCCCTGTGAAAGGGTGGTTCGACCTCCAAAGGGGTCGTGACCCACAGGTTGAGAACCGCTGAAATTTAGCATAATATTTCTGAGGCTCTACCATGACTTATAATGCATTAGTAGTTTGTCCTTTTGAATTGAAGAATGTAATTTTATTATATGGACTTACTGCTTTTTAAAAATCCATTCATCAGCTTATGAACATTTGGGTTTCTTCCACTTTTGGGCTATTATGAATAATGCTGCTTTGCTTGTTTACTTACAAGTCTTTGTGTAGACATTAGCTCTTTTACTAAATGTTGTTCTAAGTTAATGTTTTAATTTTTAAGGAAATTAACTATTTTCCAAAGTGGGTAAACAATTAAAATGTCAAATGGCATATATAAAGTTCCAATTTATCTAAAATTATATAAGCATTTATCTTTTTTTATTATTTTAGCCATTTAAGTGGGTATAAAGTGGTATCTTACATTATGGTATTGACTTGAATTTCCCCAATGGAATTAGCACCCTTTTAAAAATATTTTCATGTATCTTCTTTGGTAAAATGTTCATTTAAACCTTTTACCTATTTATTATTAGATTTTTTATTATTATTGAGTTACTAGCGGCCCAGTGCACAGATTCATGCACTGCTGGGGGACATGGCCTGTGGGGATCAGCCCCTGGGCAGCGCTGCTCATCCTGGTCAGCCGAGTGGCGCTTCCATTGTGGGAGTGCACTGACCACAAGGGGGTAGCCCCCGCATTGAGCATCTGCCCCTGGTGTTCAGTGTGCATCATAACGAATGGTCGACTGGTGGTTCTGGTAGTTCCACCATTTGGTTGTGGGTCTTTTATATATATAGATGAGTCCTTTGTTTATTCTGGTTATGAGTCCTTTAGCAAATACATGATTTGCAAGTACTTTCTCCTTGTCTATGTGTTGTCTTTTCATTTTTAATGGTGTGTTCTAAAGTGAAAAGTGTTTAATTTTGATAAACTCCAATTTATAACTTTTGTGCATGTAGATACCTAATTTTTTTAGCACCAATTGTTCAAAAAACTATCCTTTCTTCCACTGAATTGGCCTTTTTATCAAAAATCAATTGACTGTAAACTTAAGTGTTTATTTCCACGTTCTCAATGCTATTCAATCATCTTTATACCAATACTTCAATCGATACTTCACTATTTGATCACTATAGTTTTATAGTATGTTTTCAAATTGAGTAGATTAAGTCCTTCAAATTTGTTTTGTTCCAAAAAATCCAAAAGGAAGGAACACTCCCATATTCTTTTTTATGAGGCCACCATTATCATAAATTCCTAAACCAAATAAAGACACTACAAAGAATGAGAATTAGAGGCCAATATCCCTGATGGACATCGATGCTAAAATCCTCAACCAAATATTAGCAAATCTGATCCAGAAATATGTTAAAAAGATCATACACCATGAGCAATTGGGATTTATTCCAGGGATGCAAGGATGGTATAATATTCACAAATCAATAAGCGTGGTACATCACAAATTGAAAGACAAAATCATATGATCATATTAATAGATGCAGAAAAAGCATTTGACAAAATCCAACAACAAATTTTAATAAAAACTCTCAGCAAAGTAGAAATAGAGGGATCTTACCTCAACATAATAAAGACCATATATGACAAACCTACAGCCAACATCATATTCAATGGGTAAAAACTAAAACCATTTCCCTTAAGAACAGAAACAAGACTATTTCCCTTAAGAACAGGAACAAAACCATTTCCCTTAAGAACAGGAACAAGACAGGGGTGTCCACTTCTCACCACTTATTCAACATAGTACTGGAGGTCTTAGCCAACGTGAACAGATGAGAAGAAAATACAAAACACATCCAAATTGGAAAGGAGGAAGTAAAACTGTCATTATTCATGGATGACCTGATATTATACATAGAAAACCCTAAGGACTCCACCAAAAGATTACTAAGTTTAATAAATGAATTCAGGAAAGTATCGGATACAAAATTATACCCAGTAATTTATGGCATTTTTATATACCAAAACCCAATTACCACTGCAACAACAACAACAACAACAAAAATAAGGTACTTAGGAATAAACTTAACCAATGAAGTGAAATACTTGTATACAGAAAAGTACAGGATGTTGAAAAAAGAGATGGATGAAGACATAAACAAGTAGAAGAATATACCAGGTTCATGGACTGGTAGAATTAACATCATTAAAATGCCCATACCACACAAAGGAATCTATAGATTCCATGCAATCCCAATTAAAATACCAATGGCATGTTTCCAGAAATAGAACACTCCAAAAAATATATGGAACCAAAAAAGACCCTAAGTAACCACAGTCATTTGAGAAAGAAGAATAAAGTTGGAGGGATCACAATACCAGACATCAAGTTATACTACAAAGTTACTGTAATGAAAACTGCCTGGTGCTGCCAAAAGAACAGGCACATAGATCAATGGAACAGAACAGAAAACCAGAAATCAACCGAAGCCATTATGCTCAATTAGCATTTGACAAGGGACACAAGAGCATACAATGGAGTCAAGATGTTTTCTTCAATAAATGGTTCTGGGAAAATTAGACAGATACATGCAAATCAAATGAAACTTGACCACCAACTTACACCATATATAACAATAAATTCAAAATAGATAAAAAAAAACTTAAATGTAAGTCGTGAAACCATGAAAATCCTGGAAGAAACCCTAGGCAGCAAATCTCTTATAGCAATATGTTTGCTGATACTTCTCCTAAGGCAAGGAAAACAAAAAAGAAAATAAACAAATGGGACTACATCAAAATAAAAAGCTTCTGCACAGCAAAAGAAACCATCAACAAAATAAAACGGGAGCCCACTGTATAGGAGAACATATTTACCAATGACATATATGATAAGGATTTAATATCCAAAATACATAAGGAACTCATACAACTTTTAAAAAGGAAGAAAAACAATCCAATTAAAAAAAATGGACAAAGGATCTAAATAGACACTTCTCCCAAGTGGACATAGAGATGGACAAGAGACATATGAAAAAAAAATGTTCATAGTCACTAATCATCAGAGAGATGCAAATTAAAATGACAATGAGGCATACCTCACACCTATCAGAATGGCTCTCATCAACAAGTCAACAAATGACAAGTGCTGGTGAGTATGTGGAGAAAAGGAAACCCCAGTACACTACTGGTGGGAATTCAACCACTATGGGAAACAATATGGAGTCTCCTCAAAAAATTAAATACAGAACTGTCATTTGACCCAGTGATCCCACTTCTAGGAATATGTCCTCAGAAACCCAAAACACCACTCAGAAAGAATGTATGCACACTTATGTTCATTGCAGTGCAATTTACAATAGCTAAGATCTGGAAATACAAGTGCCTATCAGTAGATGAGTGGAACAAAAATGCTGTGGTCCATTTATACCATGGAATACTATGCAACTGTAAAAAAATAAAGATCTTTTACCCTTTGGAGACATCATGGAGGGACTTGGAGGGTATTATGATAAGCAAAATAAGCCAGTCAGAAAAACACGTTTCACATGATCTCACCCTTCTGTGAAATATAAAGAACAAAATAAACTGATGAACAAAATAGATCCAGAGAAACAGACTTTCGAACCTCAGAGGGAAGGCAGGGGAGGGTGGGTGGGTGGGAAGAGATGAACCAAAGAACTTGTATGCATATATTATGTATAACCCGTGGACACAAAGAACAGTGTGGTGATGGCCTGGGGCAGGAGTGGGGGGCAGGCTAGAAGGGGTCAATGAGGGCCAATAGGGAACACATGTAATACTTGCAACAATGAAGTTTTAAAAAACACACAAGACTTTTTCAATCAATGGAAAAGCAGTGATATGGTGAAAACTTATATTTTTTAAAAGACGGGGAATATAAATAATAAAAATGTATATGCCATATTTGGACATTAATTAAAAGAATCAATTTTTAAAAAAGTAGTATTCTCTCAGGCGTGAAAAATAACTAGATATTTGACTCTAATAACAAAGATGTTTTAAGAACTAATAATTGTGTTAAGTTTATGTTTAAAAAGATTCCTTTTTTTAGAAGGGAGGAGCTGGGTGAAGGGCGTAAAAAGTACAAATTGGTAGTTATAAATACTCATGGTGATGTAAACTACAGTATGGAAATGTAGTCAATAATATTGTAATAACTATGTATGGTGCCATATATGTACCTGAAATATTGGGGGGATCACTTTGTAAAGTATATAATTGTCTAAAAACTATGCTGTACACCTAAAATTAAAACAAAAATAATATTAAATGTAAACAGTAATTGAAAAATAAAATTTAAAAAATGAATAGCATGCTGAAATACTTAGGTGTTATATCTTGGACTTGCTTCACATTATTCTAGTGGAAGAAATGAAAGGGTGAGAGAATGGGGGGGGGATAGTTGGAAATACATTGGCCATATATTGTGGATTGTCAGGTATATTGGGTTCTTTATATTATTATCTATATTGGTATATAAGTTTAGAAGCTTCTGAAATACATTTTATCATAAATGTTATGCCATTAAACTTCTAATATTATGTAAAATGAACCACATTTTAGAAAATAAATAACCAAACTGATCCGTAAGAAAAAAAAACTTCAATGGAAAAATCCAAATGGAAATTGGATTCAGAACTCAAGCGACTCTGAAATATCCAGAACAAGATCATTTTGGTGGTCACCTCTATCAAATGATAATGGAAAATTAACTGCTATCTTTTGTGAATTTTTCCAAAGCATACAAAAAAATGGGAAATTATTCAACTCATTTTCTCTAGCCAGCTCTCCTTGATTCAAAAAAACAAAGAAGAACCTTGACCCCGAGCAAAAAGAACACTTGAGCCAAGCTCATTCATATATCAGTAACTATCTGACATAAAATAGCATAGTCAACACAACAGTGAATTAAATAAGCAAACAGGCTGTGCCCAAGGAATGAGAACATGATTAACATTAGAAAATGCCTTAAATTGTAACTTCCTACATTAGCAAATTAGAGGGGGAAAGATGATTTGATTGTGCCAATGTATATAGAAAAAGTATTTGAAAGAAATTCAACATGAGTTCATGGTACAAACTTCTGGCAAAATAAGAATAGGAGGAAACCTCCTTTTCCTAAATTCTATAGCAAACATAGTTAGACTTAAAATGTTAGAAGCATTCTTAGTCAAGCCAGAAACAAGACAGATATACAGTGGGACCTTGACTTACGAGTTTAATTCGTTTAATTCGTTCCGAGACCTAGCTCCTTAAGGAGCTCATTAACACAAATTACTCTGTCAACTCAATGCAATATTGGCAGAGAGACAGCTGGTATCTCAAAAAACTCGTTAGTCAGGGCACTCATAAGTCAAGGCCCCACTGTACTGCCCCCACTACTGATCAAAATTGCACTGGAACACAAAGCCAGAGATAAGGATATAAAAATAAGAGATATGAATATTGAAAAGAAATAGATACTATTTGGCAACAATATAGCCATCTGCCTAGATAATTAAAAGGAATAAGTCTGTGGAATCTGTAAATAAATAAGAGAGTTCAAAAGGTACTCTATGGGAGAGCAGTATAACAAAATCCAGAGCTTTGACACATGAAAACAATGACTAATTAGAATATGTAATAGGCAATACCCCATTCACCACAGCAACAACTCCAAAAGTTATCTAAGAGAAGTGACAAATCACAAAAAGGTACGAGCTCTTCATATAGGCAAATATAAAAGTTTACTGATAGGTTCAGAATTTTTTAAATGTCCCAAATAAAGTAGAGAAGTATACCATATTTACTAATGTGAAGCAAAATATTGTAAGTAAACATGTCAATTCCCCTTAAGGTAGTTACGGATTTATTGCCTTACCTGTAGTTGCCAAAATGACAATGAAGTTTGTATTGCTGTCTTCCACTCCCAAAATCAAGCCTGGAAAATTTTAAAGGGGCGAATGAAAATAAATACATGATTAAATATCAGTTTCCCAGGGCTGCTGTATCAAACTACCATGAACTGGTTGGCTTAAATAAGCGAATTTTATTCTCTTAGAGTTATGGAAGCCAGATGCTCCAAATCAGTTTCACGGGACTAAAATCAAAGTGCCTCAAAGGGCCACACTTCATCTGGGGATTCTAGCACAGAATCTATTCCTTGCCTCTCCCAGCTTCTGGTAGCGGCAGACATTCCTTGGCTTGTGGCGACATGACGGCAGCCTTCAAGGTGAGCATCTTCAAATATCTCCCTGCTTCACATTCACATTGTCTCCTCTCATGATTGTACTGCCTTCCTCTTAAAAGGACACATGTGATTGCATTGAAGGCTAACTAGATACTCCAGGATAATCCACTCATCAAAAGATTCTTAAATTAATAATATCTACAAAGACCTTTTTTCCCAAAGGAGGAGGAATTTACAAGTTCTAGGTTCTGGGGTATGCGAGCTTTGGGGTCAGTATGAATTTTTCAGCCGACCAAAACTGTCAACAACAAAATCTAAATAATAAAAAAAAACATGAGAAACCCTGTGTTGAACTAGTTACTAGTACTTGTGTTTCCCTCAGAGGAGTGAGAGGCAACAGTGAAGTTTGGGCTTGTTGATCACCTGTAATAGATGACAGATGACAGGACATATAGGAGTAAATTTTCTGAACTTCTGCCCCTGCTTCATTGCACAAATCTGAGGCATCACCTCAGACTACAGATGCAAGTCGTCCTGGCATAGTATCAGATATCCAGAAAGGTTGGCTGAATTAATGAAGTATGACTCCAGAGTCCAGGCTAATGACCACCTGAAACCACTTTAGTGACTAAGACTGTGCTTTAAATAAAAGCATTTTAATAGAATAAAAGGAATGGACTAAAAATAGAATAGCAAGCATCAGGGTGAACGACAGGTACACCCATGCTTGGTAGAGATGTAAAATACATTTGTTAATATCAAGGAAGCTTAAGAAAAACTGAAATTATTGCACTGAACAATGCAATATTAAATAATCTCAAAAATTAGGGAGGCCACACACCATGCTGCTCAACCTCTTCAGTGTAGAAAATAAACTTTTAGAACAAAATGTTTCCAACTGTATGTCTGGTGGGTGAAGAGACCCCATAGAAAGGTATGCTTCTTTTCTGAATCTCCACCACCTGTCATGGCTGCTTCTGTTTTCCCATCTAGCATTTAACCTGGGAACCAAAACCATTTTCTGAAAGACTTGCACTTGAGCAAATGCTTCCAGCTGGCAGAGGGGGGCGGAGTCTCCCAGAGAGCATTTAATTAAGAAGTTAGGAGCCATTACAGAACAGAATGAGCTCTAGCCTGTTCTGAGCCTGCTTTCAGTCTGGGGATCCTTGCAGGTATTGTTTTCCCACTTTGACTTTTGGAGTTCCAGGGAGATAAGGCTTCAACTGAGAAAACCAGAATCAGGTCAACGAGGTGAGGAGTCCCAGACTCTGCCAGTCATCAAGGTAAGGATCCTGAAGCAATCTCCCGCCACACACAGAGGAGTTTCCCACAGACACCTTCCTCTGCTATCATTCCTGTGAGGCTCCAAGTCTGGTTGACAGAAAAATCACCCCCAATCCCCAGTTACATGTCAAGGTCTCGGAGAGATGGTCTTGATTTTCAGGACACATCCTCAGGCCAACAGAGTGGGCCCTGTCAGGAGTAAATATAGAATACCTTGAGGAAGACTGAGATATCCGCCCCCAATTCAGAACCAGAGAGGTCCCCATAGAAATTGGCCCTAATTCTTGCTGTCAGCCCTGGGCAGTGCTGGGAGGATAAGGGTACCTCCTTCCCTTTTCTGGATTAGGGATGTCCCAGAGATGGATCCCTGGTCTGAAGGGGCTGGTCTCAGGTCACCAGGACGAAAAGTTCTAAGCCCTGCCGATAATCAAAGTGAGAAATTTGAGGAGGGACTGAGGGGAGCTCCCACTGTAGATAGAGGAGGGCCCAGCCCCACCCTTACAATCAACCCTGGGAAGCCCCAGAAAAGGTTCCTGGATGTGATGCTTCCTTATTTCTGCCTTAGGAGCCTGAAGAAAGTGAAGCTTAGTGGCAGAGCTGTAACATCAGATCAACAGAGGAAGGAGTTCCAGGTGCTGCCAAGCGTTAAGGTGAGGAACCTGAGGAAAGACCAAGGAAACATCTGTGTAGTTCAGTGGTTCTCAACCTTGGTGCACATTAGAATCACCTGGGAATCTTAAAATCCTGATTTCTGGGCCTCAGCCTCCGGAAATTCTGTTTCTTTGTTATGGGGTGGGGCCACAAGATTAGTAACAAAGAAACAGAATTCCCGGAGGCTGAGACCCAGCAAGCAGGATTTTAAAAAGATTCCCAGGTGATTCTAATGTGCAGCCAAGGTTGAGAACCACTGGTGTAGACAGAGAGGGCCCCACCTACCAACATCCGACATCAGACATCCAACATCGGCTCACTCCTGTTGTCAACCTTGGGCAAAGCTGTAATGCAGAGGTGTTATAGGCACCTCTCACTGACACCAGAGAGGTGTTAGCAGACAGCCCCCTGAGCCAGTGGAGAAGTCTGTTCCCAACCTTGATCCTTGACTTCTCATATGAATGAAGTTACCCAAGAGACCTTGACTGTGTTGTGAAAAGCCAATTTATTAAGGCAATTAAAGCACGCACCTTTGTTGAAAAAGCAAAGCAAGCAAACCTATACATCTGGCTTATGAAGCACAGGTGGGCTCTCAGCTAATCTGAAGAGCAGGTTGGGTGGGGGTCCAAGGCATTCTGTACCATCCTGTCTATGTGTCTCAAAATGTTTTTGCTGAATATTTTGGTACAGATTATTTCTCAAGGTCTGTTTTTTCTTTGCTGTGGCCTTCCCAGACTTCATGAGAAGCACCTGGCAACTTTATCTTGCCAAGCCTTGAAACTGCTGGCTTCTCTGTTTAGAGAGTATAACTGCCCCCTTTTATCCTTTCCCCTTTCTCCTTCCCTTTCTGCATTCTTTCATTAAAGAGATTTTTTAAAACCATTTGTTCCAAAGTCCTTGGCTGGGGAAGAAAACGGCTTGTTATTTACAAACTGGCTGTAAATTGCCCACACTGTTTGACTTGTTTTAACTTTCCTGTCTCAGTTTCCCTATTCCTCCTGCCCGGTAATCCTATAACAGAGGCACCTCTCCCAAATCTCTGTAACTCCATGACATTGTTTCCAGGGAGATTGGGGCCATGGCCTGATTGAGGCATTCTCAGGTCAGCAGAATGTAGGTTCCCTAAACCCTGTCAGGAGTAGTTGTGACTGTATCAAAGAGGGTTGAGGGTATCTCCCCAAGTCAGAGAGAGTGCATTCCACAGAAACCTGCCCTGTATAGCTGCCAGCTCTGGGAGGCCTCAGGCAGGCGTTGTTGGATGTGGTGTGTTTTCACTTTTTTCTCAGGGAAGTCTGAGGTCAAGATGGCAGGTGAGGGGGTAAGGGTGGCCTTATGTCCTTCCAGATGTAAAGCTGAATACCCTGAAGGAGCCCCAAGGGCAACCCCACCCCAGAACAATTGGTACCAGCCTCTGATATCATACCTGGAAGACACTAAGCAGAGATGACCATGTGTGATAGGCTATCAATTCTTCCATGTGGGGTGAGGGAAGTGATTCCTCTTAAAGAGTGGAATCTTCAATCTGAGGATGCATGTTAGGTCTGCTGTGGTGGGGGATGGAGCAAGAACTTTCAGGAGTAAAGATTAATAACATAATGGACTCCCCTACTCTAGACAAAGGAGACCCCACAGAAACCAATGTAGTGCTTGCTATCAGCTCCAGGTGGCCCTAGGCAAGTGTGTCTAGCTGTGGTCCCCCCTCACTTCCTCCTTAAGAAATCAAAGGAGCTAAGCAGAGTGGTGTAGCCCAGACCAGCGGTCGCCAACTGGTAGTTCAGGGACCACTGGTGGTCCATAAAGTCCTAAAGGTTGGTGACCGCTGGTCCAGACTATGGCATGGGATTGGGACTCAGAGTGAACACTGAGGTAAACATCTACTCCAGAAAAATGGAGACTTCACAGGTGGCCCCACCCCTCCTGACAACACTGGGGTAAGAGGACTGTGCGTGTAATCTGCATCTTCAGGTATGCCCCAATTATCATAGGAACTGGGAGGTGAGAGCCTTGGTCTGAAGCATGTGTCCTCAGGTCAGCATATCAGAAGAGACCCAGGTGGTATCAAAAGTCAAGGTGAGATGCATAACCTGAATGCCAGCCAAGTTACCACCTACCCTACCAGTGTACTATCAGCCCTGAAATCCTCTCGCTCTGTTGGCTGGCTACTCCCTGAGGAGCCATCTCACTTCTTCTAGATCTTAAGAGACAGGCCATAAGGAAAACAATTGAGAGCACCCCTTAAGGGGAGACCTGTGAGTTGTCTTTGTCAGAGCCACCATGGATGCGTTTCTCAGCTAAGTGTACTGACACGCTCCCTCTCTCCTCCAGGTCTGTGAGTCCCAATTGGCCAGCTGTCCCCAACACAAGTCATGCCTCACGGTCAGAAGAGTGACAGCTGCAACCTTAAGGAAGACCTTCAGGCCCCAAGAGAGGCACAGGGCCTGGTAGGTTTACAGGTTCCTATAGTTGAAGAGGAAGAAGCCACCAGCACCACCAACACCTCCTTCTCCTCTCTCTCTCCTTTGACCCCTGGCACTCCAGAGGATTTTCCTGCCACTGGGATACTTAGTCTTTTTCAGAGTTTCCAGAGAGCCTCTTCCTCCTCCGCTGCCAACATAGTCACTCTATCAAGCCACCAAGAAGAGGATCCAAGTACCTTGCAGACTCCACCAAATCCTGAGTCCTTGTTCAGTGAAGTGCTACAAAATAAGGTGTATGACTTGGTGCAGTACCTGAGTATCAAGTATGCCACAAAGGAGCCCATCACAAAGGCAGAAATGCTAGAGACTGTCATCAGAGAGCACAAGGATCACTTCCCTGTGATCTTCAAGAAAGCCTGTGAGTGCATGGAGATTGTCTTTGGCATTGAAGTGAAGGAAGTGGACCCCACCAGCCATTCTTATGTGCTTGTCAAATCACTAGACCTCACCTATGATGGGATGCTGAGTAATGACCAGGTCATGCCCAGGACCGGCATCCTGATACTCATCTTGGGCATAATCTTCATGGAGGGTAACCGGGCCTCTGAGGAAAGAATCTTGGAAATTATGAATATGGTTGGAGTGCATGACGGGAAGAATAATTTTATCTATGGGGATCCCAGGAAGCTCATCACCAAAGATCTAGTGCAGGAAAAGTACCTGGAGTACCAGCAGGTTCCCAACAGTGATCCTCCACGTTATGAGGTCCTGTGGGGTCCCCGGGCCCATGCTGAAACCACCAAGATGAAAGTCCTGAAGTTTCTAGCCAGGATCAATGGGACTGACCCCAAATCCTTCACAAACTTGTATGAGGAAGCTTTGAGAGATGAGAGAGAGAAAGCCCAGGCTGAAGTTTCCTCGGATGATACTATTGCCACAACCGATGAAAGTTCAAGTGTCCTGTCCAGCAGCTTCTCCTGCCCTGAGTGAAGTCTGAAGCTTACCATTCTTCATTCTCCATTTGAACACAGTGGCCAAAGTTCTAAGTAGTGGAGGACTTGGGTGGATATGGAGGGAACACCTTAGTGTTCCTGTTCAATATAGGTGATTTGGAGATTTTATCTTTTTTTGTTTAAATTGTTTTTCCTTGCAATAAAAAGTTTAACTAGCTTCAGAATCTGAGCTTATTAATAACAATGGTCAAACATTTATAGCTGTTTATTAGGTTTAAGAATAAGAATTCACAATTTAGCCAAAGAAATTAAGAAATCACCCATCTTTTTGTGAGTCCTTGTTCACTGAAGTACTACAGTAACAATAAGCACAAGAACAAGAACAAAATAATATGGCATTGGATAAGGAATTTCCTTATGAATGTGAAAGATCCCAGCAGTAAAATATGTAGTTTTAAGCAACAGAGGAGAAAACATAAAAGATTGCTAACTTTTTATTCATTTACTAGAGGTCCGGTGCACAAAAATTTGTGCACTCGGGGGAAGGAGGGGTCCCTCAGACCGGCCTGTGCCCTCTTGCAGTCTGGGACCCCTCGGGAGATAACGACCTGCTGGCTTAGGCCTGCTCCCTGGTGGCAGAGGGTAGGCCCAATCCCTAGGTGCAGCCCCTGGTCGGGCTCAGAGCAGGGCCGATTGGGGAGTTGGGGCACCGC
>NW_006290662.1:1530-7895 GCF_000327345.1 Myotis davidii | reverse complement strand
CCTCCGCTGCTGAAAGTAGGTTTCTGGCCTTTGCTTACAATGTTGCGATCCTGCTGACTGAAGCCCGGCAGTTTTCTGGGGTTTTGTTTAGCTTCTATGTTTGTTACATAGTTGCTTGCAGCTCAGAGGCCTGCAGTAGCAGGCAGGGAACATTGGAGTCCTTCGTCACTGAAGCAAGCAAGCCTCCCTGTTCGCATCAACTGCCTGGCTGCCCGCTGCCATCTTGGCTGCCAGTTAATTTGCATATCTCAGCCCTACTCTGTGAGTGACAGGGGGATTAGCCAATGGGAAGGGTAGCGGTCGTATGCCAATTACCATGTTTCTCTTTTATTAGTGTAGATTTACTCTGTAAAATTAAATTATGTCTACCTAGATTTTCTTGGCCTATTAAAAAATATAGGAGAAATTAAATCTTAAATGAAATCTCTCACTGGATCATTTATTCCCCAAACATGAATTGAGTGCTTGCTCTTTAGAAGGCCCTGGGTTATAATGGGGACATTAGGATTAGCAGGACATACTGCTAGTCATGGAATGATAGAGGATAGGAGCAACAAGGCCATCAGGAAGATGGTGAGATGTCCACTAAGAGCTAACAAACAAGGTAAACAGGAGAGAGATGGTAGGACTCCATATGGATGCAGTCAAGTAAAAATGCCCTGAAATAATACTGTTTGGGAATTTCAGAAACTAAGATTCCTTCAGTGGGAGTTGATTATAATGATGCTGGCTAGTGGCAGGGGTCAGACTCAGTTGAGAGAAAACTCTAGAATAGAAATATTCAATTAGCAGTTACTTTTAGATCATGGAGAAAACAAAGAAATGTCCACCTGAGACTGGTATGGAAGGTGTCCTGAACTCTTAAAAACACAGGAAATTTGGTTACTGTCTTAATACTTTCAACAATAAGGATTTTTAACCACACAGCACATTTGAGCAGGATGTTTGAACTAGGTGTTCTAGACACATGATCTGCAAAGATTTCCTTTAAAGTACAGTATGAGTCCTGGACCATGGTCTGAGTGGTTAAAACATTGGCAACAAATAGATGTATCTCATATCTCTCATCTCTCTCTCATATCTCTCTCCTCTCTCTCTCTCTCTCTCTCTCTCTCTCTCTCTCTCTCTCTCTCTCTCTCTCTTCCCCCCTTCACTCTCTAAAAATCAGTGGAAAAATATCCTAAGGTGTGGATTAACAGGGGGAAAAAGTGTCATATTCCCTTGAAGTGATGCCCAGGCTGGCACTCTTGCCTGGCCTGGGAGAGCCAGAGAATTTTCCATTAAAATGACATTATGATTAGGTTATCTTGAGTGCACTTTGGCTAATTCTAAGCAAGGAAAATATTTTTGATGGCAGTGAAATGAATGAAAATGGTGTTTTGAATGGAAGAGCAGTTGGAGAGAAGGAAGGAATTGGTCTTATAGTTGAATTCTAGGATCTCTGAGTTGATTCCAGCTGGGGAAGACTAACCCATACCCAAATTAAATGGTGTATTCTCTAAGAAAATGTACTGAGTTTTATTTATGGGGCAGTGTTTTGGACTGATTTGGTATCTAGTGTCTAAGTGCAGTCACTGCCTATTCTCTAAGAAGTCTTGGATAACAGAAGTTCCCAGAGGACACGGGTGTAGGTTCTGGGGCTGAAATATTAGAAACAATGGGCATGTGTCAGGAGCTCTGTTGAGCTCCAGTGAGAGCTAAGCTGCCAGGTGTCAGAGTATTTGATTAGAGCAACAAGCCAAATACAATGAAGTTAAACCTTTAACCACTTCCTGTGATGGTATAAGTGGGAGTGTAAAACAGAAGAAAGTGACCATTCCTTGTTTGATTTTCCTTTATGGAGCAGCACACCAGTGAGGGTCAGGTAGATCAGCACAGACCTGGTGGATCTGATTACTGTTGACGGAGCCAGAACAAAAGGCTCTAGCAGTTTTATGCATCCTGGAATCAGAGAAAGCAAAGAAGGAAGGGCTAGAAGTGAAAAGGCACATGGCAAAAGTGTCTCCAAGGTTTCCTCCTCCTCCTTTCAGAAGGAGGCCTCAGTATAGGCCCTGAAGAGAACCTCTGTCCAAGGACTCATATAAAGACACTTCGGAATGAAAGTATAGGGACTAGGACTGCAAATATGAGAAGGGAATGACCTGCCATAGAGGCCTGAATCTTGAACTGCAATCCATTTCAGATACATTCAATCTGAGGTGTGGAGGGCAGCTTTTCTTCAGGAGGCCTGCCAAGGGAAGCTTTTGTAATTGTCTATGCTTAGACATGAAAAACCACACATTAGGATTTTTAACCAGAAGCTGGATTCTTCACCATTAATTAAAGATCCAATATATGCCAGGCACTGTGCCAGAGGCTTTCCACATAAATACATATGTTGCAACAGTTCTATAAGACAGAGCTTATCAAATTCACTTTGCAGATGAAGAACCTGAAGCTCATAGCACTTGATAATGTCCTATTATCATATGGCTAGTAAGTGACAAGGCTGAGGCTAGATCTCTGGTCTAAATTCATCAGCATTCCATGTTGCTCCCATATCTTCTAGCCTGAGGCAGATATTCCATCTCTTAATTTATTTTTCTCAGTTCTTCATAATACCTCTCTGTAAAAGGATACTATAAGCAGGCCTAAAGAAGGAAGGTGACAATGTAAATAAAAAATAATTTGGGTCTTGTTTGTGGCTTTATTAACCTAAGGTCCTCCTGCCCAAGTTCCAGTGTTCCTTGAGAGCTGCCTCTGTATTTCTTTCTGGTCTCAGAACTTCTCTGAATTATAGCACCTTTCCCCTGGTCTTCCCCCGTGTGCCCTCTCTTATACCCTAGAACCTGCTCTTCACTATCTTTTCCTCTGAAAGCTGTGCCCTACTCTTGGTGGAACAGCCTAGAACAGTGATGGCGAACCTATGACACGCGTCAGAGGTGACATGCGAACTCATTTTTCTCATTGATTTTTCTTTGTTAAATGGCATTTAAATATATAAAATAAATATCGAAAATATAAGCCTTTCTTTTACTATGGTTGCACATATTAAAAAATGTCCATATGTGACACGGCACCAGAGTTAACTTAGGGTTTTTCAAAATGCTGACACGCAGAGCTCAAAAGGTTCACCTTCACTGGCCTAGAATCCTCTGCCCTTCCCCTGACAAAAAGCATCCTTATTCCTTGCAGAAGACCCCTTGCTGTCTCATCCTTCCCCCTGAAACTTCTCTGATAGTAACATCCCCTTTGACTTAAAGGTTCACTTGGGAAACTGATGTTCAGATGCCTGGTTTCCCTCAACCCCTTAGCCTCTTCACCACTCCCCAAGTGTTTTCCAGAGTGAGTAGATTCTGACTTGGCACATAGTGTACTGATTTGTTCTACACCCTTGAAATTGGAGAGGTTTTTAAAATCTTTCTGATATTTGCAGTAGGATGTGATTATAATGTCTTTGAAGCTGGCCAATGAACACATACACAGTTGGATTAGCTTACCTAGGCAGTTAAAAACCAAAGGAGAGTTGACTTAGGATGGTAAATACACAATGCAATATATAGAATTGTACAGTTAAAACATATACGACGTTATTAACCAAAGTCACCCCTATAAATTTAATTAAAAGAAATTTTAAAAATATAAAGGAGATACCAGTAAAAGCACACCAATGGCTTCCTCATAAATGGTAGATGAAGAAAGACCATGGAAATCATTGTGGAGTAAACATCTACTAAAACTGAATTTTTAAAACCCTGGAATCCTCCTAGGAGTTGAAAATTGGTTGCTTCTGATCTGTGTACCTTCTCAGGAAAATAGGAAAATCTTGGTTTTCAGTTTGCCTAATGGCATCTGAGTAGATAGTTGTTCAGTCATGTGGAGGACAGCAGAGACAAGTTAAAATTTGGGCCATGCATCACAAGGAAGGAGAAACTTCTCAGCCTAATGAAAATATAAAGGTTATTCCAAAGGGCATGGAAGAAATGTGCTATTGAGTAAAAGATGGACAAAGGCTCCCTGAAAATGGTTACATAATCCTTCAAAAACTCAATGTGATCCTGTGTTTGAAAGCCTCTGTCACACAGTAACCACTTGAAAAGTTATAGGATTATATAAAGTACATCTGACTTTCTCAGGAACTCCTTCAAGAAACGAAGAGATTTGTAATAACACATTGTAATAGTTTATTTTATTGCACACTTATTATTGACAGCTAATGGGAGAGACTACAAGTACTCATCCACATCTTATCTTTCTCTTTTTCCAGGACAAAGGGGAAAATGACATTGACAGTCCAGGTATTGTTAGGCAGAAGGCAATTCCCATGCTTTCTCTTTCACTTATTAGCAAGCATGGCTTACCCTATGTTTCCATGATAAAGCAAAAGGATGGAAGCAGCCTGGATCCCTAGATTATCTGAGAGCAGAGAGACCCTTACAACTGCCATCAGAATTTACTTGAACAAAAGTAACTTTTGCTGCATTAAAACAGCCAATTTTAGGTTTCATCTGTTGAGTCAGTTAGCAGTTTCACTAAGTAGTAACATAGTACATAGCTAGTATTTCTGTTGTGAGGAGTACTTAAAATTGTAATTACAAAGGTAATAGTGCATATAATATTTTATTTCTTTTTCTTACTGGTAAGCTTTATGAAGGTACAACTGACATGTAAAATTGTAAGATATTTAAAGTGTATTAGTACATCCCGGTGATTTGATATACTTATACATTGTAAAAGGATTTCCCATCTAGTAATTAAACACATCTATCACCTCACACACTTTTTGTGTGTTTTCTTTTTTGGTGAGAATATTTAATTTCTACTCTTTTAGCAAAAATCAATTATACAATACAGTGTTATCAACTATAGCCACCAAGTTTTACGTTAAATCCTCAGACTTTATTTGTCTTATAGCTAAAAGTTTGTCCACATATAAGTGATACTGTGCAGTATTTGTCTTCCTATGCCTGGTCTATTTCACTTGGCATAATGCCCTCAAGGTCCATCCATATTGCCACAAATAGCTTCAGCTTCAAGGAATCATGGGGAAGCACTCTATCTTTATTTGAAGTCAGCCCTATATTAATTAAAATGTGTATTAAAGCCAGAACCAGTTTGGCTCAGTGGATAAAGTGTCAGCCTACAGACTCAAGGGTCCCGGGTTCGATTCCGGTCAAGGGCATGTACCTTGGTTGCGGGCACATCCCCAGTGGGGGGCGTGCAGGAGGCAGCTGATCGATGTTTCTCTCTCATCGATGTTTCTGGCTCTCTATCTCTCTCCCTTCTTTTCTGTAAAAAATCAATAAAATATATTTAAAAAAAGAAAGAGACTATAACTTTAAAAAATGTGTATTAAAAACCCTAAGGTAACAACAGACAACTTTTTAAAAGGTATATATGATGACTCAATAGAAAAGACAAAATTAAATAAAAATGTTCAATTAACCCAAGTGAAGGCAGAAAAGAGGAGAAACAAAGATGGAACAAATAGCAAGTAGTTAGTGTGATGCAGATTTTAATCCAACCAATTCAATAATTATTTTGGATATGAGTAGTTTATTCAAAAAACCCACTTTATGTATGCTGATATAAAGATCCTGAAAGAAGAAGTTATATAGTACATATGTTAATAAAATGACAGCTGGAGTAATTTTGTTAATATTAAACAAAGTGGAAATTAGAATAATAATATTATCGTGGATAAAGAGAAACATTATATTAGACAATGATAAGTTGTCCAATTATTCAAGGAGATATAACATACTTTTTTATGGTTATTGCCTTAAGAAGTAGAAGAGTTGTGGTTTAAACTAAATCATTTTCATAATACATTTCCCATGAACATTTAAAATTCTTCCTGAGTTTGCAACTCAGTTTCACTAAGTTATCTGTTAATTCCTATGCCAATGCTATACTTTTAATTAAAATTGCTTGATAGTACATTTGAATTCCTGCAGGGTTAATTCCCTTGCTCTTCTTTCTGGAAAGTTTTCTGGTACTTCTTATAAATATCCTTTCATATGACCTTTAAATTATAGATGATATAAGTGATTTCTCATTTTTAATATGTTAAGACTTATTTTATGATCCTAAATGTGTGTGACCATAACAACATAGTTTCAAAATGCATGAGGCAATAAAAGAACTAAAAGGGGAAATGGAAACTATCCACAATAATAGAATAATCCTACATCTAAAGAAATTGAATTTGTAGTTGAAAACTTTCCAAAACAAAGAAAACTCCAGGTTTAGATGGTTTCACTGGTGAATTCTACCAAATATTTAAAGAATAAAAATTACCAATTCTACACAATACATTCCAGAAAGTAGAATAGTAATAAACACATCTTTTCCCATATTATGATTTCAGCATTAAAGATATATAT
>NW_006290662.1:0-995 GCF_000327345.1 Myotis davidii | reverse complement strand
CTAATCTACCTGTACATAATAAAGTTGATAAATAAAAAAAAAACAAGAATGAAAGGTTGATTTTACATTTGAAAATCAATCAATATATTTTAATATACAAACAGACTCTATAAAAGAAAATCATATATAATCATTTCAATAGTTTCAGAAAAAAATATTCAACAAATTTAAAAAGAAAATTCTAACAAATGTCTCAAGAAACTTGCAATAGAAGATGATTTACTTAACCTGATAAGGGCTATTAATTAATTTATTTTTTATTCTGTATTGTTGAGAGTGTTTTAGATGTCCTCCTCCCCCCCCGCCCATTGCCCTCGTCCACCTGGTCTCCACCCCACTGCAATCCTTCATCAAACTATTGTCTGAATCCATAGGTAATACATATCTACACTAATAAAAGAGAAACATGCAAATTGGTATCACTCCACTATGCCCACCAGCCAATCAGATGAGTATGCAAATTAACCCAAGAAAGATGGTGGTTAATTTGCATATGCAGGCGCAGAACAAAGACTGAAAGCTCTGGCCGGAGTGAAGGCCGAAGATTGAAGAGGCTTGGCTTCTTTGCTACTAAGCCTCGCTTTGGCCTCAGCAGAGAAGCCCAGCCTTGCTGCGTCTTCACTGGAGAAGTCTAGCCTCAAGGCTTGGCTTCTCTGCTGCAGCCGGACCAAAGGCCTGGGCCCCAGGTGCTGGAGGAAAACCGGTGCCAGCAGCCAGGGGAAGGTAGTCCTATTGCGAGAGTCTTTGTGCAATGGGCTTCTAGTGTGCATATAAAATCTTATTGCCCCTCCCTCCCACCTTCCCTCTGAGATTCATCAGTCTGTTAAATGTTTCCTTGCCTCTGATTCTATTTTAATCATCAATTTCTTTTGTTCATTAGATTTCTTGTTGGATCATTTTGATTTTTAGATTCAATTGTTGATAGGTATGTATTCATTGCATTTTATTTTTCGAATTTTTAATGCTTTCTTCTTCTTCTTCTTCTTCTTCTTCTT
>NW_006290661.1:58421-60227 GCF_000327345.1 Myotis davidii | reverse complement strand
AAATACATTTCATTTTCAAAATTGAGTTATCAGGCCTTAATATATATTTTGGGGGGATACCCTGTATTTTCTCATATTGTTTTCGCTCTATTCTTATGTATTATTAAGCTTTTATTAGGTACATGTTGTTTAATTCAGGAATTGCTTTTCTTCCTTTTTATCTAAGGTTTAATTTTAAATCACGAATGAATACAGATATTATTAAATGCTTTCCTAAACATCTTAAAATATAGTTTTTTTCTTTAATCTCTTAATTTGAGTAATGTAAGCATAAATATTTCTGTTATTCAACTATAACTAAATTCCAGAGCAAATACTGGCTAAAAATTATTAGTATTACAAAAATGTGGCTGGATTTGTTTTGCTAACACCTTATTTAGAGTGTTTACATCAATGTTCCTAAGAATCAACCTATGTTTTTCTAACTTTGCCCCCACTTCTCTACTTTGTATCAGTTTGTACTTGCCCCATAAAAGAATTTAAAGAGATTACTTCTCTTTTTATTATATGGAAGTATTTATATAAAGTTAAGCTCAGCACTTTCTTAGAGGTTTTGTAAGATATTTATCTATGTATGTATGTATGTATTTATTATTTATGTCTGTTAGCTTCTTTGCAAGTAGATCTAACAAAATGTAATCTGTTTAATGTTTATTGATACATTTGGCTTTTTATTTCTTCATGGATTAATTTTGTTAATTTATCTTTTCTAGAATTTCATCTATATAATGTATGGCAGACAATTTTATAATTTTACTGTATTTATGTTTATTTGTACTTATGGTTCATTTTTATCTCCTATATTGTGTTTCTTCTAATTCTTATTTTTCATACTCACTCTTACTGAATGTCTGCTATTAGTATTTTGTAAAGACCAGCTTTTGCTTTTCTTGATCTGCTCAATTATTTTGTTTCATGACATCTCATTGATTTTTGTGTTTTAATATCTATTTTCATTTTCCTATTTCCTTATTGGTTTAGTATTTTCTGAATTCTCAAGATTAATGCTTAGTTCATTTTTTTCTTTCTTGTTTTTATATGTTTACGTTTGTATGTAACTAGTATATGCATATGAAATATTAATATATATGTGCATGTGTGTGTGTTGTTTCCAACTGTGTGGAGATGTGTGAAAATCTTTATGTTATTGGATTTTTAATATTATCACACAGTAGAAGAATGAATTATTTATAGTATGTGCTTTTGGATCTTTGTGATGTGTCTCATGTTTCTACACAGACATCTAAGTCCAGAAATATAAACATTATGAATCTTTGTAGTGTAAGTTAAACATTACAATTCAAAATTCAGTTAAACCTTACAATTCAGAACTCTTATAGCTTCTGTTTTTCATGGCTTTGCAGAGACAACACAGAACAGTGGTCAATAACTCGGATTATAGAGAAATTCAAATTGAGTTCAAATCATGGTATATCCACCTACTAACTGACATTTGGAAAGCCATTTAAACTCTATATACTTTTGCTTTATTATAGGTAGAACAGAGATATTGATAGTAATTACTTTGTAGGGTTGCTGTGATTGTTCAATTGATTTCTTATATATAAAATTCTGTTTTTCATGGCTTTGCAGAGACAACACAGAACAGTGGTCAATAACTCGGATTATAGAGAAATTCAAATTGAGTTCAAATCATGGTATATCCACCTACTAACTGACATTTGGAAAGCCATTTAAACTCTATATACTTTTGCTTTATTATAGGTAGAACAGAGATATTGATAGTAATTACTTTGTAGGGTTGCTGTGATTGTTCAATTGATTTCTTATATATAAAATTCTTTA
>NW_006290661.1:53349-57081 GCF_000327345.1 Myotis davidii | reverse complement strand
TATCCACCAGGGAATCCCAAACCAGGAGTACAAAATGGTGGGTAAAGATTTAAAGTAGCGAGATAAAATTTACTATAAAATATAATTTAAATTATGCTGTTTAAAGAAAGATTAACAATACACTTACAATACAATGTGGTATTAAGCTGTTATGAGTGAGTAAAGTAATAGCTGGATCTAAATTCATTGGACCCATTCTAAAATATATTTACCAAAAACAATAAATGTATGTTAACATCGGTGCTTGAAAGAGTTTCAGAGCAGTACTTAAGGGTTTGAGTGCAGACTCTGCAATCTACATTGAGAGAACAGAGAGCCAGAATGGGTGCTTGAAAGAGTTTCAGAGCAGTACTTAAGGATATGAGTGCAGAGTCTGCAATCTACATTGAGAGAACAGTCAGAGAGCCAGAATGTGCATCAACACAAGAATTATAGTCCAGGGTATATTTTATGCTGTCTTGGTAACAGGAGCTCAAGGTCAGTAATGTGATATCTGCACTTAAAGGACCAATAGCCTGCTTCCTTCACAGTCATCTCCTCTGTTTTCTGTTTTGTATTGTTTTTGTTGTTGTTGTGTGTTTTTTTGCTTTTCAAGATCTGAGGCAATGTTTGATAACTCAGTAGGTGTGTGTGTTTGTGTGTGTGTGTGTGTGTGTGTACTGAGAGAGAGATAGATAGATAGATAGATAGAGAGAGAGAGAGAGAGAGAGTAATAATAGAAGCATGAATACATTTCTGTTTCATTGATGACTACCCTGTGTCCTTGATTGTTTATTACTTCCTGTCTCAGTTTGGCTTATCTCCTTGATTGGCTGACTGATTAATTGATTATCAAGATGAGGAGGATCCAGATTCATATAAGTAGAGAAAAAAAATAATATCTAGTCACTAAACTACATCAATAGGCAACATTAATTTGACTACCCAAGCAATTGACTGTCATTAGCCCATGAACCTCATCACCAATGTCACTTTCCCATTTGTTATACCTGTCAACAGCTTTGATTTTCAATTGCCAGGAAAGAGGTAGAAATATCTTGACATGGACAGCCGTTCAATGGTAGGCATCTGGACTCTAACATCTGGCTTTTCGAATGATAGTTGCACCTGAAAAAAAAGAGGTTCTAGAATAAACTAACTCTTATCCACTCTCAGAAAACATTTTGCACCATGAGCCAAAAAATTCTGGGAATGATGGGACCAAGTCACTGAATATTCTAACTCCCTGTCACTGTTATCCTACTGTTTAGAAGTAACGCCACATGTCAGAATATAGTCTTTATCTCAAAATAAACACTTCAAGCCTAACCCAAGGCCTTTCAAAGTTCACTCTTCTTTTTGAGTTTCAGATCTGCAGATATTAACTGATCTCCTAGAGTCAATTCCTGAGAACTGGCTCTCAAAAATGCTCTGCCTTCAACGTCCAAGGTTAGTCCTGAATTCAATAAGGCGCAAACTCAATTATTGTTCCTAAAACCTGAACACAACAACTTTCACATCCTGACCAACAAGCTGACCTCTGAAGATTTTGTCATGGACTGATAAATGAGATTCTATTAACACCATTGCAATTAGGTAGTTGTTAATAGAACAGGAGCAAGGGGAAAGGCAAGACGCTTTAGGCCTGTTATTTCCGTAGCTTCACTAGGAAGCTGCAATTCACTGGCCCAGCCCTGAAGACCACAGGGGAAGGGATCGAACTAATGGGAGGTGAGTGCATATTTCACATCCTGACCAACAAGCTGACCTCTGAAGTTTTTTCTCAAGGACTGATAAATGAGATTCTATTGACACCATTGCAATTAGGTAGTTGTTAATAATAGACAGGAGCAAGGGGAAAGGCAAGATGCTTTAGGCCTGTTATTTGGGTAGCTGCACCAGGAAGCTGCAATTCACTGGCCCATCCCTGCAGACCACAGGGGAAGGGACTCAATCAATGGGAGGTGAGTGCATGCACAAGGAGTTGGGGTTACAAGGGAAAGCACCTGTCAGTCAAGCCTGGGGACCAATGGCTTTGGCTAGACTAGGCAGGGCCATTGCAAGCCGACACCCATTTGGGAATGCGTAAACAAGCAGATAAGAAGCTCCCTCTCCTGTGTGGCTCTCTTGGCTCCCATGCTCCTCTGGCTTTGTTGCTGCCCCTGTTGCCTCCATAGCTGCATGGCCCACAGCCACGTGGACCTCACGCGCAATGGACTATAACTGGAAACACAGATCAGCTAGCCTGATGCTCCATTTGACTGTGGAGACATGGAACAGAAACTCTGGACACCGGCTTTGATTTCAGATCTGCTAAAAACAAACTGGTACTTCTTTCTTGGCAGGACAAAGGGAAATGGGACCTTGGGAACTCGGCGGTATAATTGCACAGAAATGAAGCTTTCTATACTGTATCACCTTCCCATGTGAATCTCAGAAAATTCTCAGGATATTGCAACACACCCACTCCCACCAGCAAGTGGTGGGGATGAGGACCTCTCCCCACTGATCACACTATTTCTAGACTTCTCCTAGGAATGCCCTAAAGTACAATGTCTAATTCCTATTCATCCAACAGGACTTAATTTCCAAAGTTCCCATTCACGGAGACCCCAATGCACTTTATAATGCAATTTTCTCCTGCTTACTAAAGCGGTGTTCCCCTTTGCCCACAGAGTGCTACTGTTCTCCACAGTTTTCTATTTAAAAACGACCATACAGCCCTAGCTGGTATGGCTCTGTGGATAGAGCATTGGCCTGTGGACTAAAGGATCCTGGATTCAATTTCAGTCAAGGTTGATCCCCAGTGGGGGGCATGCAGGAAGCAGCCAATCAATGATTTTCTCTCATCATCGATTTTTCTCTCTCTCCCCTCTCCCTTCCTATTCTAAATCAATAAAAATATATTTTAAAAAATAATAAGAAATAAAACTGCCCCATATTCTTAATACCCTAACGGGAGAAAGGTATTGATATCCACGCATTGATTTATTGAATGAATATGAATTCCTATGTGCCAGCACATTGAGGTGTTGAGCACATTTCTACCTTCATGAAGCTTGCATTCAAGTGAATAAGTACAGGTAAGAACAAACAGAATATATGCTGAATGAGTGGTGGTCAGAACCCCAGAGGAAAACAAATTAGGAGGAAGGGGGAATAAGGAATTTCCTGAGGTGGGAAAGGAATTTTGTCTTCTTTTCTGGACCACTCCATTCAAAGAATACCTTCTCCCTTTTGTTCTTTCACATGCCCTAGATCCTTTGTGTAATGGAGCCTATCACAATCTGTAATGACACATGTGTTTGCTGGTCTACTTGTAGTATCCATCTCTCTCAGAAAAAGTTCCCAAGTAGCCTTAAAACACAATATCTCACTTACACCTGTGTCACAGGATAGCAACAATTACCAAGTAGCATAACACCCAATAGATATTTATTCAATAAAGCCATACAAATCAACTCAAAATACTTTCCACTCTTTGACTTAAAATAAATCTATAGCCCATAACAAAGAAGCTTACAGTGTATATTACTTTGTTCTATTTTGATCTCGAGCAATTTTGTGTTGACATCTTCTCCTTTAAATCAGATGTCAACTCCTGGATAATGGAAACCAGGCACTGTTCTACTTTTGTTTGCCTGACGAAGCCTGTCATTGTCATTTGAAATTAGAATAAGAGTGAAATCTTCCAGCACATGCACACACACACACACACACACACACACACACACACACACAGGATTAGAAAAG
>NW_006290661.1:52403-52924 GCF_000327345.1 Myotis davidii | reverse complement strand
ATGTTACATACATTAAATATATACAGCATTTTGTATGTCAATCAAACCTCCATGAGTCTTGACTGGTGTTGCTCAGTTAGAGCGTGGTCTGCACACTGGAGGGTCTCGGGTTCCATTCCTGGTCAAGGGCACATACCTGGGTTTTAGGTCAGATCCCTGCCCCCTGGTCAGGGGGCATATGGGAGGCAACCAATTGATGTGTCTCTGTCACATGGATGTTTCTTTCTCTCTCCCTTTCCTTTCCCTCCCCTCCCCCTCCTTTCCACTGTCTCTAAAATTAATGAAAAAATATGTTCACTCCTTGCTGGGGAAAAACAATACGTCCATGAAGTGGTAACAAATAGAAAAGACTTAAAACAGAAATTTGCAAAGTAGAAACATTCAAATGTTAGAGCTTCTTAAGATGACTACCTAGAGGTCAAGAACTAAACACTGATCCCTATTATTAGGACCAACCGCTAAGCCCCAGGGTATAATTTTCTACATATTTTAAAGGATCTCCTCATCCTGCTGAGCCATGC
>NW_006290661.1:32739-52213 GCF_000327345.1 Myotis davidii | reverse complement strand
TCAGAGAGAAGGCAAGGGGGGGGACAGGGTTAAGAGATCAACCACAGGACTTGTATGCATGCATATGAGCATAACCAATGGACATGGACACTGGGGCTTATCCTGGGGGGAGAGAGTGACAGGGGGCAGAGTCAATCTGGAAAAAAGGAGATAACAAAATATATTTTAAAAAAAAGAAAAGAAAAAGAAAATGGAATCAAATCTGTTTTTTAAACAGTGTATGGGGAACGGGAAAATTTGCAAAGTAGAAACATTCAAATGTTAGAGCTTCTTAAGATGACTACCTAGAGGTCAAGAACTAAACACTGATCCCTATTATTAGGACCAACCGCTAAGCCCCAGGGTATAATTTTCTACATATTTTAAAGGATCTCCTCATCCTGCTGAGCCATGCAATGGCTCCCTCTAAAAAGCATCAAATGAGAACCATGGAGAAAAGGAGTTGGAGTTGATAATTTAAGAAGGGCAGGCAGTCTCAGGATCCACTAAAACTCTATTCAAAATGTTAAACAGATTTTATAGAAAATGGAATCAGCCCTGACCGGTTTGGCTGAACAGATAGAGCATCGGCCTGCGGAATTCTCCACGTGTGCTTTGTAAACAGCATCCTCCTCCAGGTTCTCAGGTGACTGTGAAGAGCTGTCTGTCATGGCTGCTGGAGAGTCACTGACCCACAATTCCCCGCGATTTTCTGTGGAGACATTAACATGGTGCAAACTGTGTGCCTCTATCAGTATGACTGTCAGTATTGTCTACCTCATTCTTTTTAAATGTTTATTCTCACCAACTTCACACACACACACACACACACACACACACACACACATACACACACTAAACCGTTGCCCCACACACATACCTTGGACTCTCTCTAGTGTCTTTGAGCAATGTGCCAATTAATAGTGGCAGCATCTTACCAGCAAGTAGTGATAGCATCAAAAAACTGGAAGAATCCCTTTCCTAAGAAGAGTGAAGGACTTAAAACCTTATCTGCATAATTTCAGAGCCTAGTTACCATTTTTCAGCTAGGCTATTTCTGATTTTTCTTCCAAACACTGCTCCAAAACTCTAAGAGGCAATGTGAAGTCAGAAAAAAGCAAAGGAAATGTTGACAGCAATCCCAAGTGCCCAGATCTCCCTACTCACTTCCCCTTCAAAAATGCATGAGGGAAAAGGGTGCTGCTGCTATAGAACAGCCCCACTTTCCAATGACATTCTTCTCAAGCCGGATAATGTCAAAATGCCTGTGAGGCATGTATAGATGTCATTAAAATGATCCTATTCCAAGGTTTAGATATTTGTGTTCAACTTTGATTAGGGATTCTGAAGATCTCCTTCACCACTTACCTTTGATTAAATTGAATAGATATTTCTTAGCTGAAAAGACAATCTCTCAAGATACCAACTCCCCTTGGCATTTCCCAAGAACTCAATTCACTTTATTTGCACTGAATGGGGTCTAGGATTGCTTTCCCTAAAGCAAAACATACATCATAATCCACAGCAAACACCTCATCCCCTTTGGATTTTCCTTATCAGAACTCACCACCTCTGCAGGCCTGGACAATGATGACCTTAGGTTTGTCCTTGAGACTGGGGCAGTTGCGATTGTTGAATATCCGAAAGATGGTGTCATAAGGTAGCACATCTGGGTTTTCCTTGCTGTGCTGAGTCCCACAGAGTCTATCCAGCAGGCCATGGGACATGAACACCAGGAATGTACTATCTGAGGTCCTGTGCTCTGGGCGGGCAGCAAATTCCACCAGCACTTTCTCCATCTCCTGAAAAAGACCATGGAGTCTTACTCTACAGGACAAGCATTAAGACCAATCTGACCCCCTGTTTATGGTGAGCAGTACAAGAAACACCTGCAATGTTCCAGTCACTGTGCCTTCAGATAGTGGTTGCTCAGTGATAGGTTTCTTTTTTTTTTTTTCTGACAGTGGAGCTGGGGGTTCAAGGACCTGCTCCTGCTAACTTTATATGAGCTGCCCTCTTGATATATTTTATATTTGTTTATTTTTACTTATATACTTTTTTCTTTCTATCTCTGTCTTTAATCTGATTACCTAATAGAAATCTTGTGTCATAAATATATCCTACCTCTTCCCTTCAACAACCCTTCCCGCTGTGCTTAGAATGCAATCACACTTCTGACATATGTGTTCTCCCTCCTGTCATCCTTCCTAGGCTGTCCTTACACTGGTCTTTTTGTATATTTCATGTGTCAGTTTCATATGTAGTTCACACTCTTCATCGTAGTGATCCCTCTTGGAATGGGTTGCATTCACATATTCCCAGGCCTTTCTTACTGGTTGTCATCTGTCAGGTCCTAAACTGTCTCCTGTAAAGGCTTTTCCTGACCGTTCCATCAAAGCAATTACTCCCCACTCCCCAATTCACTCTTATGTTCTCTTTTTCTTGTTTAAAATGCTTTTAACTTCATTTTCACTCTTACAGAGAGTCACAAGACACATCAAATCTCTGAAATTTTCTGTTTTTCTTTTCATATGATTGCCCCCCCCCACCAGTAAACCTAAATCAATTCAAACTTGGAATGTCCTGTCTCATTCACAGACCTACCCTCAGTGCCCAAATAGGCCCTGGTACCAAGTCAGGACTCAGTATTTATATGGTGACTACATGCCTTTTAAACTTTCATTACTTTAGAATTTTCTGGGAATGTTGGGTTTGAATCCCATTCACCTCACTTTGGAACTGAGAATTATGTGGGTATACATGCCAGGCACTTTCTGTCTAGTTTCATGGACTTGAGGATATTTGGAGCCCAAAGAGACATAGATGTCATCTATCTAATAATTTCATTTTATAAACACACCTACTCGCCGAAACCGGTTTGGCTCAGTGGATAGAGCGTCGGCCTGCGGACTGAAGGGTCCCAGGTTCGATTCCGGTCAAGGGCATGTACCTGGGTTGTGTGCACTTCCCCAGTGGGGGATGTGCAGGAGGCAGCTGGTCGATGTTTCTCTCTCATCGATGTTTCTAACTCTCTATCTCTGTCTCTCTCCTTTCCTCTCTGTGGAAAATCAATAAAATATATTTAAAAATAAATAAATAAACACACCTACTTACATGCACGTGCCCACACAGAGAAATATGTGGCCTAAGGTGATTAAAGCATTTGGCTATCATTATAAAGTTAGTTTGTTAGTAGGAGTGTGTGTGTGGTGCATGAGGAGCCCTTACCTTGGCTGTGAGTTTCTCTTCCACAATCACACTGTAGCCAAGGCTCACAAGCAACTCTTTCATCCCTGTGATGTCAAGGTCAGCCCCTTTCCTGGGCTGAAGGTGATCAAACTCTCTATTGCATATGATGAGAGCCAGGCGAGTGCGGTCTTTTCTCTCCTTTATTGGATAGATCTGCAGGAAACGGAAATGCAGTGAGTTTGGCTGACCTAAATCTCTTTTAAACCTTCAGGTACTAATCTCTGTTGCTTTGTTACAGGATCATAGATCTGCTCTCTCCCCTCTCCTGTACCAGAGACCCTGTCTTTTTTTTTTTGGTAATGGATTGAACTGACAAAAGGAATGTGAGAATTGAAAGTGATTTAGAACTTTCAGGTTATATAAAAATAAAAATAGACTGAAAAATAAAATAATGTAACTTATTTTCTAAGAGCCCAGAAGTGGACCTAGAACATATTTGGGATGCTTACTCAAGAATCTTGAAGAGACTAGAACAAATCCTAACATAACTTTCTCCTCTCTCTTCTCCACCTAGACAAATCATTCTCAGTGTTCAAGGTTCAGATCAAATTCCATAAAAACCAGGAGACATTTTCTATTGGCTCCAGCTAAAAATAAACACATCAGAGATGCTTTACCTTTGGTGATACCATTATTTCAGTATTATTTTTAACACATCGAGATAAAATGGGTTTCAGGCTTTAATTGTATTTTAAGTCATGTTTTGTCTCTAGCCTTTTCAGCTAGTATGAAAATAATTACTAAATATTTTGATCTACAGCTACAGCTTAATTGTAATAAGTCTCAAATAGAACAAATAAATGAAGAGAGAAATCTGTATTTTATCATGGGGCTGAAAGAAAATTGGAATCTGTATGAGGCAAATGAGTTCCTCCTTGCTCAAAGCATCTATGAAAATGATTACCACTGTCCCCACCCCACCACTCTGCAATTAGTGCTTTAGGGAATCAAGTACTTAGTGAAAGCAATTGCTTCTCTCTCTGTCTCTATTTTATGGATAGAACACAGTACCTCTCCAGCCTTTTCTTGACACATTTTCAGGAAATCTTCAGGAGGACAAAGCTTGAGGGTATCTGTAGTTTCTGCTGACTCAGCTGGCCCAGTCACTTCTGCAGGAGCTGCAGGATCTATCACATGACATCACATGATGTAATTTTAATATCTGCATCTGTTACCCATGATCACCTAAGACATCCTGACAGAGAAGGTAAGTCATGAAAAGTTCTTAAAACACTTTTAAATGTAGGAATTATTTTTTGTATTTAATCTCTAATATGAAGAAGTGTATTGTGACTGGGAATGAAGGGGGGTGGGTGGGCCGTGGGTGGTTGGCGTGGGTGGTTCCTGTTCCCTTGTGGAACTCAGAGTCAAAGACAATTTGCATATTAGCTTTTTTATTACATAGGATGGTATAACATCCCAAGTCTGCGCCTAATTTACACACAACACAGACATAGACACACACTAAGCACCTAAAAGAATCCTGAATCCTGTACCAATAGGCATTATTTGTTCAGGGACCTCAGCCTGTATTTTCAAGTTGCAGAGGAAATGGGCTTCTATGATTCTTTCCAAAGCTGTAGAGTCAGCTATGTCAAGGAGAAAAGCTAGGAAATTCTTGGTAGCAGATCCACCCAAAAATGTAATACTAGATTATGATTATTAAAAGGAAAACACCTTCCTTGGTGACTTCGGTCAAAATTAGGTTTTTTATATTCAGCTAAAACAGCCTGAGTCTGGCTATATTTTACTCTAAAGCACTCACTCATCTAACTGGAATGTTTCTTATCACTGAGCAAGATTATATTGAATAAATATTTAATAGAGTGTTATTCATTAGAAACATAATGAAGTCACATGTGCAATTCAATTTTTGCTAATGTTCACATTAAAAAGGAAAAACAAACAGGTGAAATTAATTTTAATAATATTTTGAAATCTGTGGAGTTAGCTATGTCCAGGAGAAATGCTACTAGCCACCAGAGTACTGATTCCAGGGCCAGGGGGACAACATTTTACGCAGAGATTCTAACATACACTGGATGTCCTTGCCTCCAAAGTTCTGATGAACCAGCACTACATTTTCAACCCATGTTTTATTTTTTTTTTTTAAATATATTTTATTGATTTTTTACAGACAGGAAGGGAGAGAGATAGAGAGTCAGAAACATCGATGAGAGAGAGACATCGATCAGCTGCCTCCTGCATACCCCCTACTGGGGATGTGCCCGCAACCCAGGTACATGCCCTTGACCGGAATCGAACCCGGGACCCTTCAGTCCACAGGCCGATGCTCTATCCACTGAGCCAAACCGGTTTCGGCTCAACCCATGTTTTAAAATGTGAGGGAATAACTCCTCCCTTTTGAAGAAGTTTGTTTCTGACTCATCCTGACCCAGTCCTTACAGAAACTTAACTGTATCCGCTACAGCTTGGCATCACTTGACAAAATTTGCAAGAGACTGGAAAAGTCCAGCACCCCCCCCTTTCAGAGGAATGAGTAAGAATGCATAAACAACAGAAGAGAGGTTTGCCAAGATCTAATTAACAAGGTTTTTGTTCAGAAAGAAACCTTGATGGTTAGTTACATGAACCAATCAAGGAACTCCCTGATTTTCTTTTATTTAAAAGAAAAAGAAATATCCTGTACAAATGTTTAGTTTCTATTTTTTCTATTTTTTATATTTTACTCATTTATTTCCATTAGTTTTTTTTCATAATATTTTTATAAACTTCTTTCTAAAATATGTGCTAAACACCAGAGCTCTGGAGATGCAGCAAATTGTTAGTCTCTAAGGAAACCAAGCTTTCTAAATATTTTTATAGATTAAACAGGGGCATCCTCTCCCTTCTCATTCCAGAAGATTCTGGCAATGTAAAGACTCCCCGGGTCCTGGGTTATTCTCTCATTAGATGGGATATTTTTCAGCAAA
Source organism: Myotis davidii (assembly GCF_000327345.1). Classification (NCBI taxonomy): domain Eukaryota; kingdom Metazoa; phylum Chordata; class Mammalia; order Chiroptera; family Vespertilionidae; genus Myotis; species Myotis davidii. The sequence goes on along the minus strand of NW_006290661.1, from coordinate 46,052 downwards.
AACCTCCTCTATTTCCAGGTTATTTGCAAGTTTGGTGAGCACTCTAACTTAAGAAACATCATCTCCTAATGACCGTTGTGTGTCTGTATAAATATAGTGTTTGCAGTTAAGATTGGGATTTAATATTTCCGTGTTACATCTAATAGTACAAATTAGCATGAAAACAAATCCTCTCATTACAATCTATACTAATAATGGAGGAATATGCAAATTAGCCAGCGTGCTATCATGTAACGACCAATCAGAATGGGTGCAGGGCTGCTGTGGATAGCTCTCAGCATGCCTACACTGGGGTTCCATAGGGTGCGGAGAGGAAGGGAGAGCGGATAGGCAGTTAGGGGGGTCAGGCCAGGAGGGGAGCACAGATAGGCAGTTAGGGTGATCAGGCCAGGAGGGGAGAGCAGTTAGGCAGTTAGGGGGATCAGGCCACGAGGGGAGAGCAGATAAGCAGTTAGGGCAATCAGGCCAGAAAAGGAGAGCAGATGGGCAGTTAGAGGGATCAAGCCAGGAGAGAAGAGCAGTTAGGGGGATCAGGCCATCAGGGGAGAGTAGTTAGGAAGTTAGGGGGATCAGGCCAGGAGGGGAGAGCAGTTAGGCAGTTACGGGGATAAGGTCAGCAGGGGAGAGCAGTTAGGGCCATTAGGCAGGCAGGCAGGTGAGCGGTTAGGAGCCAATGGTTCCGGATTTTGAAAGGGATCCCGCATTGGAGAGGCTGTAGTCCAGGCTGAGGGACACCCACCCCCACCGCCCCGCCACCCTGTGTATGAATTTTGTGCACTGGGCCTCTAGTATAATAGATATTATAGTGCAGCCTGCTGCCCAAAAGGAGTTTGTAGCAGCCTGGGAATGGAGCTGAAAGAAATGAGAGAATTAGGAGTTTAGATAAAACTTTAAAAAGCTCAGTTTACCTGTTACCTAAGGACATATTCAGGAAACCCTTTAAAATGATATAAAAAGGAAGGGACTGATATTAGATGAGATAAAACCATATCCTTGGTGGGTAGCAATTTGAGTACTTATCTCTCTGACTAAATAGCAATCATATGTGTCTATATATGAGTTTTTTAAATAAAATAAGCAATCAAATACCTTGTATTCTTTCTATTCAATTTCTACATCATTCCCTCAATATTATACTAGGGACCCTCAGAATTATATCTGTGGTATGTCCAAAAAGCCTGGCCAGGACCTTACTTGTTCTAACATCTCATCTTACCCAGCTTCCTGGCCTGCTAGGCTTGTGAACCTTAGTTGTCCTAGGATCACCCTGGAGCAGGGGTCCTCAAACTATGGCCTGCGGGCCACATGCAAATATAAATATTGTATTTGTTCCCGTTTTGTTTTTTTTCTTCAAAATAAGATATGTGCAGTGTGCATAGGAATTTGTTCATAGTTTTTTTAAACTATAGTCTGGCCCTCCAACGGTCTGATGCACAGTGAACTGGCCCCCTGTTTAGAAAGTTTGAGGACCCCTGCCCTGGAGGTTCCATGTGCAGATAGAGCCCTCGGAACCATACAACACATCATGATAGGATCTACTCTTGCCTCCTGCCTGCCACTCACTACCTCTGCCATTGCAGTGGTTCATATCAGTTTGGTTTAATGCTTATGGTGATTCCTGGGGTTGCTGAAATTATTTTATAATTTCTACTATTTAAATGTGATTTTTATTTGCAAATGTTTTATTTTTGGGAAAAAAAATCACTTATTCCTACCCCATCCCAGATTAAAGAGAAAGTAATAAACCTGTACAAGGAGCAGCGTGAATGTTAGTGAGAACTCCGCTCAGGCCACAATCTTGGACATCTACCAAACAAGCGTGTCCTTCCTGCTGGGCGGAATGTCCCTCCCACCTAGAGAAGGGCTTCTTTCAAAAGCTGATACACAGACATGCATAACCCATGGACACAGACACTGGTGTGGTGAAGGCCTGGGGGTGGAGGGGAAAAACAGGACATGTAATGCTTTCAGTAATAAGGAGCCATTTAAAAAGAGGAAAGAAAAAGGAAACCAAAGCTTATGTGTAATTTGGAGGGCTCTATAATGTATGTAGCCTTGTGTGCATTATTTTTTCTTATTGATGAGCTCTAGTACACAAGGTTGGGGGTTTTGGTTAAACTCTGCAGCCAGCAGAGTCGGTCACTGTTGAATTTGAGCCTGAGGACATGTAGTCTCTAGTAGCATTTGTAATTCAATCTAGGTCAACATGTTTGAAAGATTTTAATATATTTGAAACTTTTTAGGTGTTACTGGAAAGTTCTAAATATTACTATGATAATCACGATTACTAATATTTATTGCATGCGGGTTCTTTGTTTGCTTATTCATCTTATATTTATTATGTGCCTGGCACTCTGTTAAGAGCTCTTATTCATTCATTGGCAAAGACAACAGCTGCATTCTGGATTAAGAAAATTGGTGGATTATAGTTCTAATGAGATACAAAGGGAATAGATTTGATGAGGAGCATCAAGTGTATAATTTCAAATATTTTAGTTGTGTGAAGCCAGAGGAATATTTGAGTGGAAATGGAGACTATGCTGCCAGAGCTCAATGTATCTGGAGCTCAGGGGAGAGTGCTGGGTGAGAAATAAACTGTTAGGAGTTGTCCCATATGCCTACCACTCTGTTCTTAGGCTTATGAACCTCGCAAAGTTCCTAAAATTGCCCCCATTTCACAGATGCTGAGACTGATGCCTAAGGAGATACAGAAACTTGAAGAAGTCATGCATGTAGTGTCCAAAGTGGCAGAACCAGGGTTCGGGATCAGGTAGCCCTAACCACAAAGTCTCTACAGTGAGCTCTTTCCATGAGCAACCTGAACACAAACCCTCAGCTTCTTAGCTAGTCAGAAACCAAGCCCCCTCTCACAAAGGACAAGATAGCCCCTAAAAGGGCACTGATGAGGCTAGTGAAAATAATATTTTAGTAATTAAGGATGGGGGCATTACAGAAGGCACCGGCGGGGCATTGGAGATAAACAGATTCCAGATAATTTGAGATATTTGTTGCAAATGCCTCTATTCTTACCTTTTGTGCTGATGGAATTTTTGTTTGTGTTAAGGAAGGTTTGGACAAGGACTTGACCTGCTTCATGTTGTTTCCCTCGCACAGCGTCCACTAAAACCCGGGCCTTGTCTCCAGGTTTGGCGTCATTGAATTTTTTCTTGTCAGTTTCCTCCAATTTCAGAACATCTTTTTTCACCAATCCATCCAAAACTTCAACTAAGATGTCTTTCCCGATAGATTCCAAAGCCTTAAGTGGGTTTTTGTAGAGTTTATCTGTCAGAAATACAAAGACTCCTTCAACTGTGGGCAAAACCAAAGAGTTTTGCACTATATTTAGAGACCTCCCCTGAAAGGTGAAATACCTTCTGACTATTTCAATGTTTCCCCAATAAAATACATCCCTCTTTCATTGTACCTGTGGCATTCTGTCAGTGCATCAAAAACGTACTAGGCTTTGTTTAATGATTATTGTCCCTTGATTTTTAGATAGCTTCCTATCTCCTTTCTCTGACATTGAGCTTAATGTCACCCACCGGTCTTATATTTCTCTATTTTTCTCCATCTCATAGTGACGATGTATGCTCCAAGAAAAGTCGATGCTCTTGTCCCACCAGACCACAGAATCTATTTTCTCTATGTATTTAGTTTTCCTGGTGAAAGCACGATGCATTTGAATCCACAGTCTGTATCCACATCTCCTAGTTACATCTTTGTGCTTAAATTCTTAAAAGTACTTATAGCCTAGCTGAAAATATGAATTAATGAATAAGTGAATAAATGCATCCAGGCTCCCAATAATTTAAAATCTTGTCTCAATCAAAAGTTAGAGTTGGAAATAATATGCTGACTAATCTTTCAAGATGGTAGATTAATTTGATAACAAGTTAATTTATTACTGCCTGGGATAGTTTGAATTTTTATAGAGGAATATAGAAGTCAATATAATAAATATTTTTTTAATACCACAGGTATGACTTAGACATATATGGGAAGGCAGGATATCTCATCAATTCTCAATTAATTCTAAGATAATTATTCAGTCCATCTAGATATAAGGATAGCCTTGACACAAAATGACACTTTCTAAAGAAAATGTGCCAGGACACATTTTCTTGAGCCCAGAAACACTAGCCTCATTTTCCATGTCATCTTGAATTATTTCAACAAATGTTTATTTAGTAGTGATTATGAGAAAGAAACATGAAATTACAAGTAAATTAAATGTTACCTTATATCAATTAGCTTAATTGTAGAGCCAACATCTCTTGTCCACTTAAATTTATTGAAAAATAAAATACATATAAAGCAATGTAAAACATCATCATCATCATCATCATTATTATTTACATGTCTCTGTACTAAACACAAACACTAATATGCCATATCTTCACAATAATCTAATGAGATAGCCATTATTTTTCTCTATTTCAAGATCATTTGCCCCAAATCACACAAATTGGGATTCACATTCTATTTTTACAACACAGCTTCAGTAATAATAATTCATATTTGTCAAGCCCCCACTGGTGCCAAGTGCTATGCACGAATCTTCTCATTTAAACTCTACCAAAACTCCATCTAACCTGCATATTAATAATTCTACTATATAAAAAAGAAAGCATATACAGAGAAATTGGTTAAGTAATTGACACAAATGGTATGTTTAGTGCACAGTGTGTCTAGTTAGTGGAGAGAAGGGAATCAAACTCAGGGGTTCAAAGCACCCCCCCCCCACTCATAAATCATCAAACTACATTACATGATACTTGGTGAAGAATTATTTAAAATAATGCAAAGTGTTTCAGGAACTCAAAGAAGACTTGGTAAATTTCTGCAGGTGAGACCACAAAGTCTTCTTAGAAAAGGTAATGAAAATACAGAGATACTATTGCCGGAAGCCAATTCCAGCATGTCAGCAGGGCTGAATCATCTGGAGATGGCTGAGGGCATTTCCCCAAACCTGAAAAAGATGCATCAGTGAATGCTTGCTGCAGACAGCTGAGGGCATTTAAATCTACATGTTATTGCCTCCTACTGGCCAAACACCTGAACAGCCGAAGGCAATTCCTCCAATCTGACAATGGATTCTGTATAGTAACCCTACCCTTCGATATGTATCTCTACTTTGCCTCAGGACAATTTGTGTTAATAAAAAGCAAGGGGTCCTGAGACAAAGAGAACTTGGTTTCTTTTGCTAAGTCTTCTCTGGCCCCTCAAATGCCTTCCAAAATTATGTTTCATCTCTGGCTCTTGATTAATTTACGCCATAGCCCTTCTCCAGATTCCTGAACCCTTCTAGATGCTGGATTAAGACCCCCGGCATTATACAATATAGTATACTGATGTTAGAACAGAGAGTTTGAAGAATTGCAAACAGCATACAAGTTAGTGTATGGAAGATTTAATCTACCTAAGTTCTGGGCTTCTGTTTCATTTACTAGCATCTGTGCACTCAAGAAGGTGGTATAGAGTCGACTGAATGAATGGCATGGGGAGAAATTTGATAAACAATACAACCAGAGTTTGGTCTTAGGTACTCTTCTCATCATCTCTACATTCTCATGGCTTCATTATACATTACTCCCAAATTTATGGATTCAGCCCAGATGTGGATACTAAAATTGAGACTCATATACCTACCTCCTCTCAATATACCACAAAGTTATTAAACTTATTTTCATAAAATTGATCTTTATATATACCTGTTCTGTTCCCTTTACTAGTAAATGATATCTAAACACCAAGTTCATCACATATGTTAATAGTGAATCTCTCCTGTTTTCTGAATAACTGATTTTCCATCTCATGTCAAATTGTATTGATTTTCTCTGCTAAATATTTACAGAATCTGCCCATTTCTCTCAATTTTAATTACACATTATTCCATTTCAGGCCAACATCCTTCTTTTTCCTAATTACTTCAGGACCTTTATAAATCTACTTTTGGATCCTTCTAATCTGTTTTCCACAATGAAGCAGACTTAGGGTGCTAAAATCTAGATTTAATCTTGAAACCTCTGAGCTTAATCTAATGTAGGTCTTCTCATTCATCCATCCTCAGTCTCTATCACTTACCCACCTTGCTCATTACCTTGTTTCTAGAAGACCCTTACTTAGGAAGCTCTATGTGGACAGTCTCCCAACTCCCACACTTTTTCCTGTTTCCCCACTGCTCCCTGATTCTTTATATCTCAGATGAGATGTAATTGCCTTCAGGAAATCCTACCTGAGGCTCCCAGACTAGACAGAGTGTCAGAGGTATAAGCTCCAGATGCCTTGATTCTCACTAGGCTAGCAATGTTTCCCTTGTGCTTGTTAATTGTATAATAATGGCAAACCAAATTTGGTTGTTTATATTTATTGGGCCATTTGTTTTTGTCTCTTGCCTTTCCATTTGCCACATCTATTATCTAATGATTCCCTGATTCCAAAATAATAATCAGTGAGGCCATCCTGCCTGGCCAAAGACGCAGCCATGAGTGTGAGTTTCACTCACTACTCTCCAGCCAAAGGCTTCCTGAAGAAAACAATCAATCCTTGTAGTATAAGAACTTAAGTAAAATGTCATGAGATGAGTCATAAACCCTGGAGCAGTGGTTCTCAACCTTCCTAATGCCTTGAACCTTTAATACAGTTCTTCATGTTGTGGTGACCCCCAACCATAAAATTATTTTCGTTGCTACTTCATAACTGTAATTTTGCTACTGTTATGAATCGTAATGCAAATATCTGATATGCAGGATGTATTTTCATTGTTATAAATTGAACAAAATTAAAGCATAGTGATTAATCACAAAACAATATGTAATTATATATGTTTTCCAATGGTCTTAGGCGACACCTGTGAAAGGGTCATTCGACCCCCAAAGGGGTCGCGACCCACAGGTTGTGAACTGCTGCCCTGGAGAGATTATACCATGAAGAGCATCCTATCTAATAAAAGAGAAACATGGTAATTAGCCATACGTCCGCTACCCTTCCCATTGGCTAATCAGGGCGATATGCAAATTAACTGCCAGCCAAGATGGCGACCGGCAGCCAGGCAGCTTGAAGCTAACATGAGGCTTGCTTGCTTCAGTGACAGAGGAAACCAACGTTTCCCGCCTGCCTTGCCGGCCTCTGAGCCTGCAGTTTGAAACATTGTTACAAATATAGAAGCTAAACAAAACCCAAGAAACCTGCTTTCAGCCCTCAGGGATCTCAGAACTTGAGTTGATACAGTGTTTTGATTATAGAACCCAAACAAACCAAATACTTGCTTTCAGCATCAGAGGCCTCAGAGCTGGAGCCAGAGCTAAAGCTGGCCCATAATAATAAAAAAATGACATACAACCAATGGAACTGTGCTGTGCCTCACTCTGAAAATGAGGACAAATTGATTTGGTAAGTATTGTAAAGTGAAAAAAATATTTGAGATAATTTGATGATAATATTCTTTATCATTTAGACTGTTAAAGTCACAATTAATTTGTAATTATGAGCTCTTAGTGTATATGTGTGCATATATATAGAGCTTTTTAGAAAAACATAAATATTTTAACTTTCAGGAAAATAAAACATACAACTATACATGTTTATTCAATTTACAAAATTATGACATATATACTTTTAATGCACTGGAGTCCACAATATAAAGAGAAGCTGCTTAGGTCAATCAAAGCCTTCAATTCTAAGCTTGGTGCTTCCACCCTTCTCTGTGCGTGACAGGGGTCGGCACCCTAACTCCCCAATCAGCCCTGCCCTGAGCCCGACCAGGGGCTGCATCTAGGGATTAGGCCTGCCCTCTGCCACCGGGGAGCGGGCCTAAGCCAGCAGGTCATTATCTCCCGAGGGGTCCCAGACTGTGAGAGGGCACAAGCCGGGCTGAGGGACCCCCCCCCACCTGAGTGCACAAATTTTTGTGCACCAGGCCTCTAGTAATATATATATAAAAAGGAAGGTAAATACAGTACATATAAAATTTTTTTGTGAAATTAATTTCATATTTTAGAGACATTAATGGAAAAATGGATAAACATATTTTAACAGGTAGAAAAACCTGTCTGAAATGTTCAGACATTTTTTAAAAAACACCTGGGAGACACTGTAGTCCTGAGTAAGAAAATTACATGTAGAGATACTTAGAATGTGAGAACTTTAAGATAACTAATTACTTTTCCTAATGATTCTAATCTGCAAATAAACCTGTGCCAGACCAGCTATATAAGACTTATCTGCAGATCTTTATAAGGCTAGGAATGCCTATTTAAGATGGAGACATTCAGGGGCAGGATAACCTGAACTTTTAAAAATGACTAGAGATTATTCAGATTTGTTAAAAAGTTTAGAAACTGATGACCTCGTTGAACCCCTTCCTTTTAAATGAGGAAAATGAAACAAAAAAGTGATATGACGCGTTTGACTACTAGCTGCATACATAGCTAACCTCGTGCCTTTTCAGCTTCTGTGTATAAGCAACAGGATGGATTGGAGGGTTAAAACCTGGAGAGGAAGATCCGATCCGTTTAAAAACCGTGATAGCGATCTAGGAAAAACTGCACTGGAGTCCTTAGCACCAGGGCTAGAGAGAAAGGGGGAGAGACAGTCACCTCAAAAGACCAAGAGCGTAATTCAATCCGGGAGAAGGCAACGGGGCGGGAATTCAAAGTTCACCTATGGGATCCTGGGCACAGCGTTTGTCACCCAGATGACTAATTTGGAAACAGCTGGAGGCCAGAGGATTTCAGAGGGCATTTAGGATCTTCAAGAGTTGTCTCACACAACAAGAACTTCCTCCATTTGTCTTCTCCCTTCCCTTCATAACCCAGAGCTGAAAGAAAGGAATTACCTTTTCCTGGGTCTAAAAGACCTGGAAACCTCTCTGAACCTTTCTTTCCGCCTTTCCAGGCAATGTCCGAGGATGAGTCAAGTTACACAGAGCTGATAAGGGGAAGAACTCAGCTTGCAAACCACAGGCTCTTGCTTCCCTTTTGTTATTTCTGTTTGTCAGGAGCAATAAATAAAGCATTTCCGAAGACCCAGGTCCCTGACCCTTGGTCAAAAAAGACCCCTACTCACCAGCCATAGGTAACCACAGCCTTAGCCCCTTCCTGCTGCCGGGAAGCAAGTCACAGGCTTGAAAATGAAACTTTCCGGCACTTCCTCATTGCAGGGGGCGGGGGCAACTAACCAGACATTGGGCAACTGCTGCTTAGAACTTCTGAGTTCACCAGTCAGTCCGGGAAAATCCCCTGAGAAGAAAACATTCTTCCTTTAGGGTATAAAGGAAAAGAAATGTAAATGATGAAACATTTTCCTATTGGCTGGCACCTCTGACTGTTTTTTTCCCTTTCCTTCTCTCACTTCCATGCCCCCACACCTCCTTCCCTCTGTCCTTTTTCTGACCCCTCAGTATTTCTCCTCTGCTCACTGAAAACTCATGAAGGAGTTAAAACTAACAGGTCTCCTTTTATTTCCAGATAAGAAGTATCCAAAATAGCTTCTGTTTTCTGTTTTGACTGTGCTGGTATCATCCCCTCCCTGTCTCCCTGTGCTTTTGAGATTTTATGGGTAAATTCTGAAGGAATCTGCATCTCCACTCTCCTCATGCTTTCCTGTAACTGCCTAAACATGCCTTCATGTTTAATTTTCGCTGAGGGTGGCTTCTCACTACCATTTTTTTTTTATATATATTCTCTGAACAATGAGTCACCAGAGAAGCAGTCTCAGGCTGTAGTAGAACAAATGCATGTCAGTAAAAAGAAGATATGTACAGAAGGTTAGTTAGTGGGGGGAAAAAAGACTGTGATATTCAGTTTATAAGGTCTTCAAAAGGTCAGAAATTCACCTCTGCTCCTAATGGATTAGGATTAGGAAGGGCTCAAATTGCATGTGAAAAGTAGTCTTTTCAGTCCTTCCCAAGTCTAGCATTGCTGACTGGAGGATTTTACCCCAAACTCATTACCAATGAATCACACAAGGATGTTACTTTGTATACAACACATACATAGGGTATCATGTATTGTCAGCTAATTGTTTTGTGTTTGTTGGGTTCTGTTCCCAATAGCACTGTAAACTGTGAGCTGCCTGAAGTTGAGTCAAAATTACTTTGCAGCCCTAAAAGACCTTAGGAAAGGACAGAAACATGGAGTTTCTGGGAGTGGTAAATTAGGATTTTGGATACATCACTTATCGTACTCTGCAATCCTCCTGCGAGCAGCAGGTTTTTTGAAGTCAGGTAGCTACTGTGATTGGCATCTGTGCCCCTAAAACTGAAAGCCCAGAAAATGGTGTCTAGAAAGAAAGAATGGTGCTATTAGGTTGTTTATTGATTATGGATCAAGTCTAAGGACTCCAGATCCATTACAAGCTCCAAATCCCACTGCTTATCTTCTCAGAGTAGAAAAACACCATAACAACTTTTCATTTTTTAAATTTCAGATTTATTAGAATGTTGAAAGAAATGTCTGTTTCCTGCAGACATGATTCCAAAAGCGGGAACAGGATGACAGGACTCCTGGCTTCCTACAAGAAAACACACACACACACACACACACACACACACACACACACACACACACATATTTAAAAAAGTGTCCTGCTAAAAGAAATGCAAGTTAAAAGATCACTCCACTTTTGGGGACAGAAGGAAGTGCTATGCTATGTCTACATATTGCCCCACTGCGTGAAAAGAGGGGCCATCTAAAACCACACTTCCATCATCCTATGGCCACATCTCAGTCTACATCAGCTGACCCTGTGAAAGGGGCATCTGACTGCTGAACTGAGAAGAGCAGCATGCTCTGCACTGAACCAGCAGAAAGCATCTTTTTAGTACCTCCCATTTACTATATGAGGCCTTGAGTTCTTGATGAGGATGAAGTTGAGGCCTTCTTCCCCAACCTCACCCACCCTTACCACACACACACACACACACACACACACACACACACACACACACATCTGATACAACTTACTTATATTAATGTCCTGGGAAGAGGTAGAAACATCTTGTCAAAGTCACTCTTTCGGTGGTGGGCATCTGTGCCTTACCATCAGGTGACTCAAATGAAAACCGAACCTAAATTGAAAAGAGAATCTGTATTTTTGTTTTCTTGAACAGCAGAAACTTCACTTAAGCTGGAAAAATTAGAGAAAGTGTAGCAAAATAAGTCATAAAAGCAAAAAGGTTGTGCATCTGTAAGAATCAGAGTAATATACATATCCAAGCATGGGATGACCAGACTGTTTAAATCTGTTGCTGGATCTAATTGCTATGGACACAGGGAAATCGGAGTCCGCTTGTTTGTCTCCTTAGGGTTCAGGGGGAGTTAAAATAAATTATTATTTTCTGGGTGTTGATTTCTAGATCATAGCAGATGGGATCTGCCTTTCAGGTTTGCTGACTCAGAAAAGAAACTCAAAGCTCATTTGGAAAGAAGGGCATTTCTGAGAGATAAGCCTGTCCAGAGTTGCTCCCTAGGTTTCCATCTGGAATAGTCAGGTATCCAGGGAAATAGAGTATGAGAAACATCTAGAGCAGCGGTTCTCAACCTGTGGGTCGCAACCCTTTGGGGGTCGAATGACCCTTTCACAGCAGTCGCCTAAGACCATCGGAAAACACATGTATAATTACATATTGTTTTTGTGATGAATCACTATGCTTTAATTATGTTCAATTTGTAACAATGAAATTGGGGGTCACCACAGCATGAGGAACTGTATTAAAGGGCCGCGGCATTAGGAAGGTTGAGAACCACTGATCTAGAGCCTTACCTTTCGGAAAATTTCCTCCATGTCGCAGGACCAGGCATATTCTTGCAAATTTTTGATAAGTTTAATAATAAAAAGAGAGCCGTGTTTGGGATGTCTCCAGGAAACATTATCTGTGAATAAAGCACATTCCAAATCTCATGCAAAGTTCTTGTCTGGCCAAAAAGATGGAATGCTTGGATTTCCCCTCCAGCTGAGGAAGCCTGTTGAGTTCATGCTGTTTCCTATACACTGTTTGCCATCATGTAGTGATTTATCCAATGTGTAGTGAGTATATTTTTACTGATACTTGACAATTGTTAATGCCATATGAAGGATGCCATAGATGGGGCAGATGGTAGGTTGGTATTATCTTAGGGTTCACGGATCTATAAAATTAGTAGATACGAAGGGGAGGGCAGAATGAGGTAGAGGGACGTGATTGGGCCTTAGGGAAGAAATACCTGAGTGTGGATCCCAAGAATATTTGTTTACTGACTCTAATTTAAGTTATTTATACACTCTGAAATGCAATTGCCTTGACTATAAAGGGTAAGGAGGGTAAAATTTTCTGCCACAAAAATGTGTTGAAAGATTAGATATAATGTATTATAAGTGTCTAAGAGAATATAGGATGTGTTATACCCAGTCCATGCAGGGTAATTATATTAATAACATTTCAAATGTCGACCTTGTAAATAATTTAATTAAAATCAAATACTATTGATCATAAGGTATTTGTGCAAAGAAAAGGTTAACTGAATATGAGAATGCTACCAATATAATAGAATTACAAACCTAAAAAAGGAGTAAGAGAGAAAGATCGTATTCTACTGGAGGACAAAACAGCCTTATGAAAGAGAAATATTGAAGAATGATATTATATAAATAGTGGACACATAGAAATCACTGAGCCATTTTAAAATTTTAAAAATAAATATATAAGAGAAAAGTGGTATAGCTCTGTATATTACCATGGACACAAGCTTTAACAAAAGATTTAGCCAATAATATTGGTAATAAAACATGTAATAGTAATAGGTTAAAATTCTATTTAATTTTATGGTGTTTTATGAAGCTGGTTCCTATTAAAAGAAGGGGATGGAAGAGAGGATGGAGGCAGAAATCTCCACACGTTCTTTGTGAAATTAAGGGAGTAAATCGCCACGTGTGTTCAGGAGAGCACCACAATGTGCTTGCAATTAACACCAGAGAAAGTGTAGCTAAGTTTTCTAATGGAAGATAACTAACTGAAGATAACAGAATTGAAGTTTTTAAGTGTCAACTGCAATGGAGGGGTGAGGAAAGTAAAAGAAAAAGAGAAAGAACTCACTCAGCAAGACAGATTTTGAGAAGCCAGGAGGTCTACAAAACACTATATAGCCAGAGGTAAATCTTTTTGGAAGGCTGAAATAAAGGGTTTTAAAGAAAATTTATGTCTAGTACTAAAATCTGCTAAATACACTCAAGCTATAAGTGTGTGGGACTTTTTGCCTAGCATCACTGTTTTGATTTTGGGGGAAAAAATGATGGATTTCTATATTAAGACATGGTCAACACACACACACACACAC
>NW_006290661.1:26102-32571 GCF_000327345.1 Myotis davidii | reverse complement strand
TATATAATATACATATAATCAGTGAGGAATTCAAATAAAGCCCAGAGAGGCTAAATAACTAGGACTATTTTACAAAATACTAAATAGCAGGGACAGATTATAATTGGCAGTATTCTTAATTCATAGACTAGATTTAAAAATCATTATGGTTTTTTTCTTTTTCATCCACTCTATACTTCTAGTTGAAAACAATTTAACTTAGAGGTTCAATATGCCTCTTCTGCTTTTTTTTTTTTTTTTATCTCTCTCTCTGCCCCTATAAAAACTACTTTTCTGTAAATGCATGCTGATGTCTAGGCAAATTGAACTGCTGACTGATCCCAACTTTGTAAACCTTCTCTAAGTGGATTCAGCTTCTAATTTACTTCCAGTGTAGATATTTCTCAATGGATCCCAAGCAGTTCCAGGAAACTATGTTTGCACCATGGGAGTTTACTAATTCCTAATTTAGTTAAAATATATGTGATCTCTGTGGGTAAGGATAATTGGAGATTTAAACTAGGAGAACTGCTTTAGTTGTTCTTCAGAAGTGTCACAGAAAGTTCAACAGATGTCCAGTGGGTAAGGATAATTGGAGATTTAAACTAGGAGGACTGCTTAGTTGTTCTTCAGAAGTGTCACAGAAAGTGCAACAGATATCCATTCTCTACAGAGAGGGTGTGTGCGTGTGTGTGTGTGTGTGTGTGTGTGCGCGTGTGTGTGTGTGAATTTCTGTATTGGCAATGCCCACAAAGGTGTTCTATACAGGCACTCATTACCTGGTGTTGAAGAGCAGAAAGCAATAAAATCCTTCTCTATATGGGCTTTCTTAATGGCATCATATTCAAAATCTTCTGGAGCCAATGAGAAGTCGTTTTCAGAACCTTTTGCTGAATCCTTCAACCACACCACCCCTTCGTTCTCTAGAAAGACAAGATTTGACATCTTGTTACTACCAACAGCCAAAAGATTCATTTTCGCCCTTAAGCCTCTGTCCAACTATATTTACTAATTTATTTGTGGCTGTCTTTCATTCATGTACGTGTGCACACCTACATCCCAGGAACTATCTTTTTAACAACTTTTATTTCTATGAACCCTAAATGAATTCTAATGACACTAAAACATCAAAGTCTTGAGACTAAAAGTGGTATCTCTTTAGTTGAAAATAGAATAAATATCTACTAACCATTCATGCAACTCACAGAAGCTACAGTTTTGTTTGGTGACAGTAGGTATTCTTTCATATTAAGGAGCAGGCACAAAACATGGATGGAATTGATGAGGTCAACACTGGCATATCTTGTGTTCTAACAGACATCAGCACTCACCACCACGGCAGGCCTGGATAATGATCACTTTGGGCTTGTCCTTCAAACTTGGACAGTTATAAGTGTTCAAACTTTGAAAGATGGTGTCGATGTATAATACATCGGAGGCTTCCTTAGAGTGTTTCTTCCCACAAATGCCTTCTCGAATACCGTGAGACATGAACACCAGGAACGTGCTGTCAGAGGTCTTGTGCTCCTCGCGGGCAGCGAAGGCCCTCAGCTCTTCCTTCATGTCCTGGAAAGAGACCATGCCATTAATTTTGGACTAGGAGATCCATGATCAGAGCGTCGGGGAATTCAATAAAAAGGCACTTAAGGAATTCCTGGGTAATATAAACATCAATGGAGTACAAAAGATGATTTAAGTTTTAATTCAAAGAAAGATGCCATAGAGTTATAGGATGCCATTTGGGAATTTCTAGTAGAGAGGAAAGGGTATTATTATTTTTTACAGAACAGTTTCCAAATAAAAATTTCAGTAGACTTTTGCTAAAAGACTCTTTGTTAGGAGGGGTGAGAAGCACCCTCCAAGGGCAAATTTAACTTTTATATTATCAAGAAATTAAGTTTCTGGTGCTACAACCAAAAGCTATCTAGTAAAATGAAGGGTGTGGTCATTGTCCCTACATTCTGGAAGACCTTACCGAAGCAGTGAGATCTTCTTTAACATCCACAGTGTATCCCAGATCTTCTAGCAGCATCTTCATACCTCTGATATCAGCATCAGCTCCAGCTCTCCTGGAAAGTTTGTCAAACTCTGTGTTGCAGATAATGAGGGCAAGACGTGTCCGAGTAAACTTTCCCATTATTGGGTAAATCTGTCGGAAATGCAAATTGCATTATGGTCCTGTTCCCTTTAATTAAATATCCATCTTGAGGATATAAGACTGTTTCTCCCACTCTAGTTCTACCCAGAAAACAAATTTCATGAACCATAGTTACAGGAAAGGCAAATTAATCTTAATATAGGAGTTAAAGTAGAACTTACAAATGCCCAGATAACAACTGGTAAGGACTTAATGTGTTTTCTTTTTGAGTTAAGATTTGAAAAAAGAACAGGCTTTGACGCAAGAATGACAGAATTTTAAAACTGACTCCTCAGCTTATTGTTTCTGCCAACATATTTTATCATCCAGTGCACAATTTCCTGATCTATAACATGGGCTATTTTTAGGGTTCAAGGTGTTATTCAAATATGTTTTCTCAACTCTGCAACTTGCTTAGAACAGTATCTGGTTCATAGTAAGCATCCAATGGATGCCTTGGTTGTTATTATAAGTATTTATTCAGGGAGCTGTATCAAACTTAGAACTCAATCCCTAAACCTGGGATTCTAGGAGATAGGAGCCCTTTATGTAAGGGAAGCAGCAGGATGATTTTCTAGAACTTCTCTAGGAAATTAGCTCTAAGAAAGTCCCACTGCCCTTTCAAAGAGTTCCCAGTGTTTCTTTCACCCGGATCCTGTTTTCTGAGCACAGCACCTCTGCTGACTTTTCATTCCATATCTTTTGGGCTATGTCTGGGGGGCAAAGCTTGAGGCTTCCTCCTGGTCCTGGGAATGCAAGCTTAGCTGGGTTGTCTTGCACTGCCTGGGGAGCTGCAACAGACAAGAAACATTATGAGCAATGGCACCCCTGAGTGTCCCGCCAGGTGCTCCTCACAGCGTGAGCCCCGTATGAAGCCACAGAGGAGGAAGTGCATCCTTAAAAGAACAACACTGGCCAACTCCGCTGAGTGAGTCACTGCTAGGGGAACACATTCCACAGAGGAGGTTTCTATGGGTGCCATACAAGAGGTTTCTATGGGTGCCTTTACCTCTGAGGATTGGCATTTTTATAAACATTTTAGATTAGAAGAATAAAAAGGGGTTTTATTCAAGACCATGCATGATAGAACTCTCAAAAACCAATCAACACGTTAGAGAAAATATTTAGGACATAAATTTATTTCAAATGATTTAACATTGATAATAAAATATAATTGAGATAGAGCTTAATCACCCTATTTCAATGTTCTTAAAATATATATGTTTATTTTTTATTTACTTAAGATGCATTAGAGATGGAAAGGAAGAAAGGAGGAAAGGAGGGAGGAAGGGAGGAAGGGAGGAAGGAAGGGAGAGAGGGAGGGAGGGAGGGAGGAAGGAAGGAAGGAAGGAAGGGCTTTTGTTCTCCAGGATCTCTCTAATGTGTGTATGTATGGGGAGGATGAGGAGGAATACTGAATATATTAACTAGAATGACTATGAAATAGAATGATAAATGCTAAAATAAAGATGCATACTAGATGGATGTATAGCACTAAACATTGATTACACCAATATATGAGGAAGAGTTTTAATAGTAATTTATGTGACTAAAGCCTTTAGGTTTATTTTATTACAAATTCAACACCATCCAACAGTGTGATGTACTTGCTAAAGAAGAAACATAATGTCTTTTTCAAAATAAATATATTTCCTCAATATTTGGAAGATCTATCAAAAACTAACTATTCAAACAAGAAAGTTATAAGCAATTTTGAAGGAAAATTTGAAGACATTATCATACATCTAATTAGGCAAAGCAAGGCAGGCTGAAATGTGTTTAATGTGGATAAAGTAAAAAATAATTGGAATTAATTTATTGAAGAAAATTATAGAAATCATTATTAGGTGGGAGAAATATCCTATTTCTTCATATAGGAATCTGAGGAACAATGGCAAATATTAAAGAGAAATATTTGAATTACATTAGAGCTCATTTTTCCTAGTAAAGGAATGAGCATTTGGTTATATAGTGAGTGTCTCCATCCCATGAAATATCTAAGAAAAAATTCATGGGATAAACACCCTTAATAGATTTACTACAGTAATTTATAACTTGGTTAAATATTTGCATCTGTGGCCTCTAAATATCTTCCAAAATTTAGAGAAAATAGTCACTTTCAGCTGAAATACTTCAAGAACTGTGCGTAAAATACTGTCCCAGGACAATAAAACACCGATTATTTAGTAAATAAGAGGCTGGACTCATAAAGCTTAAAGTCCAGTGGGGGACAATGATGAATTTATTTTTTAAAATACAAGAAAAATATAGTGAGATTATGGCAGGAGAATCTTAGGGAACTGTGGGAGTAGGAGCTCTGAACGATAGTAATACAAAGAGAGTGGCTACACAGATTTGGATTTGAGAGAGGAATCAATAAATCTCAGACACTGAATGATAGAGCTGAGGAGGAAGAAAGAGCTAAAAATTGAATTGCAAGTTTCTGGTTTGAATAACTTGGTAATGATGGCAACATAACAGAGAGAAAACTGGAGGAGGACCAAGGTGTGAAGGAAGGCAGATGGCAAGTTTAGCTCTGGATATGTAGAGAAAAAGGGGTCAAGTTTGGCGTTCAAGTGGGTAGTCAGAATCTGAGACACATATTCAGAATCTGTTGGTATAAACATGGTAGCGAAACTGCAGGAATGACCTCTGCTAAAGCAGACTAGATTGAAAAGAGCAAAAGGTATAGGATCAATCCAGGAGAATTACCCATTGCCTCCTCACCCCGTGTTTATCCCATGAATCTGCAGTTAATGTCAAGGAAGATGGGGTTCAAAAATGTTCTTGCTTTGACCATGCCATTACCTGGGAAGGGAAGGATCTCTGCTTGGGAGCCTTGTGTATTATGATCAGTTTTTGATTGTGCACCTGAGGAAAGATAAGGGCCTTAAATTAGTCACTTATCTCTGTTGGAGACTCCCTATTGAAAACAATGTCCCCAAGCTTTGATCTGTTCAAATAGCTGTTGACCTGGAACCACACTCATCACTGAGAAACAAAAGCCTCTCCACATTTATTCCTGGACATTAACATTTGAGGCAGAACAGAAGAGTGCCTGCAGGTGAACCCCTTGATTTCTGCTTTCTATGATGAAAGTGGCACTGAGATTCCATCAGCTATAGAAGCAAGAGTGCTCTTAATATGCATGTTTTAAGGTGGCTCCTGAGGTGACCACTACTGCATAACAGATATATGCAAAGTGAAGCTGTGTGACACAGAGCTGACTTGGATTTTAGAGAAAACCAAGAAAAAGACTTGGACAATCACACTGCCAAGATTTATCGCAGCAGAAAATGATGACGAGGTGACTCACTTCACCATCAACCAGTGTTAAGTTACTTTTCTAAGTGCCATAGATCAGGAAAGTGGTAGAGCCTGGATATAAACACAAATCTGGGCTCTGGTTAACTGAACCACTCTGCCAGCCCACAAAGGGCACTACGGATTTATGCACGTGACAGGGGGCCTGGCCACAGTCTCTGTAATCTGCACTTGCCCTACTCAGTGGCATGCTCTGAGGAAAAAACAAACCAACACTGAAAAGCCTGTTCCACTATTTGGTTGCATAAAACAACTCAAGCCTATTAATGCATCCTCTGAGGTCATGATTCATTATGTTTGTCAATTTCAAGGACAGGAATTACATTTAAGGTTCTTAAAATTTTTATAAGGATCTCAATCTATACATATATAAAAGCATAAGTGACTAGCCTACCAGCTGTTTAACTGGTAGCTATGATGCTAAATTCAGAAGTGAAAACCTCAAACATGAAACAGACTGATGAATCTCAGAGGCAAGGGGGAAGGGGGGAGGCGGGAGGGCGGGAAAGATGAATCTCAGAGGGAAGGTGGGGGGAACTGCAGGAAGAGATTAACTAAAGATCTTATATGCATACTAGAGGCTCAATGCACAGATTTTGGCACTGGTGGGGTCTCTCCGCCTAGCTTGAACCCTCTTTCAATCCAGGACTCCTTGGGAGATGTCAGAGAGCCAGTTTTGGTCTGATTCCCACAAGCCAGGCGAAGGGACCCCACCAGTGCATGAATCCGTGCACCGGGCCTCTAGTATAACAATACACACCTTGGAAGTTTAATCCAGAAATTCTAAGAATTGGCGTGTGCTAACACATGTGAAATACACTGAGTTTTCATCCCATAGTTTACAATTGAAGACAAGATATCCATAGACAAAATATGGTCCAGTTCCCTGCTCTGCATGAGGGAGAGCCATAGGCTGTCCCTCAAAATGCTGAGCCCAAGGTGACAGACTGCAGCTTGTCCCATCCTGCCCATCCAGACTGCTGAACTAACTTAACCATCAGTAAGTTCCAGAACGTTTTCTGGAGGAGA
>NW_006290661.1:25215-25858 GCF_000327345.1 Myotis davidii | reverse complement strand
AGGACTCAAGGACTATGAACTGAAAGGAATGGGGGAAGGAAGAGGAAACTTTGGCTACTAGCAATTATTCCGAACCCTTATTGTTAGTTATTGATTGTCTTTAATTTGGGGGAGTGTTAAATGGGAAAAAAAAAGGTATTAAAAGAGAAACAGGAAGTTACCCAGAGATGAACTTTGCTGTGTCAGTAAGCCAGGCATACGCTTCCCCTAGTCCTGGAGAAAAAGAGGTCTTGCTTTCAAAGAACAACTTTTCCTTCTGATTGCATTTGGGGAGCATAAAGAGACCAGGGGTTGAGAGTCCGTCAGAGCCCCAATCTTGGCTGTGTGGGGGCCGTAGGCACTATAGATAGAAGGGGCAGGTCAGATGCCTGTCTGTCTTGTATCAGGGCCTCAGGAGCATGTGAGGTAGAGGTCGGGCCTTATACAATGGTCTACAGCAGGGGTCCTCAAACTATGCCCACAGGCCACATGCAAATACAAATATTGTATTTGTTCCCGTTTTGTTTTTTTTTACTTCAAAATAAGATATGTGCAGTGTGCATAGGAATTTGTTCATAGTTTTTTTAAACTATAGTCTGGCCCTCCAACGGTCTGAGGGACCGTGAACTGGTGCCCTGTTTAAAAAGTTTGAGGACCCCTGCCC
>NW_006290661.1:4713-23929 GCF_000327345.1 Myotis davidii | reverse complement strand
TAAGAATTGACATGTGCTTACACATGTGAAATACACTGAGTTTTCATCCCATAGTTTACAATTGAAGACAAGATATCCATAGACAAAATATGGTCCAGTTCCCTGCTCTGCATGAGGGAGAGCCATAGGCTGTCCCTCAAAATGCTGAGCCCAAGGTGACAGACTGCAGCTCATCCCATCCTTCCCATCCAGACTGCTAGACTGAATTAACCATCAATAAGTTCAAGAACGTTTTCTGGAGGAAAACTTGTGGTGGCAGGAGTGTACATGTCAAGAACTTTTTTTTAGAAAGATCTCTGCCATTAGAGTCATTCAAATAAGTCATCGAATTACCATATTCTATGGCCCGGAAAACAATTGCCAAGTAGATGAGAGAGAGACAAAGGCATGGCAGCCTGACTGAGGAGGCATCAGCTGGCAAGCAACCAGGCGACTGCAGGTGTTGGCTTTATTAGAGTGGTTTGTCCAAGTGCTTCTAGGACTCAAGGATTATGAACTGAAAGGAAAAAGAAGAAACTGGGGCAAAGAAGAAGAAATGTTGGCTACTATACAATTATTCTGAACCCTTATTGTGAGTATTGATTGTCTTTAATTTGGGGGAGTGTTAAATGGGGAAAAAAAAGGTATTAAAAGAGATACAGGAAGTTACTGAGAGATGAGCTTTGCTGTGTC
This sequence comes from Myotis davidii, assembly GCF_000327345.1. Classification (NCBI taxonomy): domain Eukaryota; kingdom Metazoa; phylum Chordata; class Mammalia; order Chiroptera; family Vespertilionidae; genus Myotis; species Myotis davidii. The sequence continues at coordinate 23,257 of NW_006290661.1, read as the reverse complement.
AGTAAGCCAGGCATAGGCTTCCCCTAGTCCCAGAGAAAAAGATGTCTTGCTTTCAAAGGACAACTTTTCCCTCTGGTTGCATTTGGGGAGCATAAAAGAAACCAGGGGTTGAGAGTCCGCCAGAGCTCCCATCTCGGCTGTGTGGGGGCCGTAGGCACTATAGATAGAAGGGGCAGGTCAGATGCCTGTCTGTCTTGTATCAGGGCCTCAGGAGCATGTGAGGTAGAGGTCAGGCCTTACACAATGGTTTACAGCAGGGGTCCTCAAACTATGGCCCACAGGCCACATGCAAATACAAATATTGTATTTGTTCCCATTTTGTTTTTTTACTTCAAAATAAGGTATGTGCAGTGTGCATAAGAATTTGTTCATAGTGTTTGTTTTTTTAAACTATAGTCTGACTATTCAATGACAGACTTTAAATCTTCATTTCAGAAAACTATAAAAGTTTCTAGGGATTCTTAGACTTAAGTAACTAGCTGACTAACTAACTAACTAAGTAAAGCGTCTTGCCAGGGGGACTAGAGAATGTGGTATGAAGTTTATCAGACTGTTCTCATAAACTTCAACAACTGAGCTACCATATACTCAGGATGGGAAGTGAGTTTTAATTCTTAGAAGGATTCTGAGGCTAAAGGAATAAGAATAAAGAGTAACGAGACAGGGAATATACAATAGTGCCACTGACTTAGAAATGGGGCCCTGAAGCCAGATGTAAAGAAGTTGTCGGCAAACTATCATGACCAATGAAGAAATCCTATGTGGGTGCACAGACACGGGGCCTGAGTGGGCTTTGGTCCGAGCTGTAGACCTTACCTGAGGGCAGCCCCATCTTCTCTGCAAGGTGGGAGTCGATTTCACAGATGTGATCGATACATACTTTGCTTGCCTTGTCCCCTTTCCGAGTGACTGAGTCAATCAAAGCTCGGGCCTTATCCATATCTGTGTCATTTTCACGTCTTACTTTCTCCATCTCCTCCTGGTTCAGCACTCTTTTCTCTAATAGGTCATCCAACAAGCCATTTATGGTGCCCTCGGTCACTGATTGGACAAAAACCATCCTCTTCTCCTTCAGGACTTTGTCTGTTTGAAGCACAAGGATTCCTCAAGTCACTAAACAGCCTCATTTTCCTCTCAAGTCAGCAACAGCCTCCTTTAGATTTAATCCATAAAATGTCCCTCCCCATGCAGTTCAGTCATCCTGAGCTACCCACATCCCTCACTCTCCCCTCAGTGCTACCCAGTGTGCTCACTGAGAGCCTGAAGTCAGAGATTTACTATCAGTGCCTCCTGTTTACTCAACTCTGCATAATAAAAGAAGGAAACAGTGATAGCCTATTCCCCTTGGGGACAGAAGCTGCTGGCACCCATCTCATGGGGATTCTGCACCCTTTGGCAGATAATTCAGTTAAGATTGCAAAATGACAGGGTAATACCAGTAAAGCCCAGTTCCTTTCCTGCCCTCACCCTGCCTTTCTGAAAACTGAGAGTCTTTGGGGCCCCTTCTCTACTTCCCTTTCTCCTCTCTCCTCTTTCTTCACTCTCCCTCAGTTCTGTTCACCTAAACATTCACAAAACCTAATTATGGCTTCCCCAAAAGCCAGCCACTTTCAAAATTTTTTCCCTTTTAGAAAGTAACAAACAAACAAACAAACAAACAAAACAGAACAAAGAAACCCCAAAACTCACCGTTGGTGTCTTAGTCCATTCACGCTGCTGTAACAAAATGCCACAAACTGGGTGGCTTATCAACAAGAGGACTTTAATTCTCACAGTTCTGCATCTGGAAGCGCACAACCAGGTGCCAGCATGGTTGGCTTGTGGTGAGGGCCCTTTACAGGGTTGCAGACTGCTGACTTCTCACCATGACCTCACCTGGCAAAAGGGTGAGCTAGCGCTTTGGAATCCGTTTTAAGGGTGTGAATCCCATTCACGAGGCTTTTGCCCTCATGATCAGTTCAACTGCTAAAGTCCTCAACTGCTAATACTGTCACCGTGGGCCTTAGGTTTTCAACATGAGTATTGGAGGGATACATACATTCAATCTATAGAATTTGGAGAAGTTGAACCAGTGTGATCCGTGTCCCTGTCCTGCAGATCTGCTATGTCCTAGGAGCCATGTGTCTCTGAGAAGCAGCTCTGCTGTTAGGAGTGAAAACATTTTCCACCAGAATCAAATATTTTCTTATCTAACACTTTCTTTTCAGGTTATTCGGTTTTTGGGATACTGTAGAGACTAATGGCTCAGACTCTGGACTCAGAATGTCTGATAGCATTTTAACCTCCCTTTCTTCAGCAAGGTATTAAATTTCCCTATATTTTTGGTTCCTCTATTGGTAAAATAAATTAATTAATAGTACATAGCTACACACCTTTGAACATTACATGAATGAAAATATGGAAACTGCATAGCACATCGTGAGCCCACAATGTTATTATTTGTTATTAATATTGTTTTAATTTAAATATTTGTAAATTAAATCACCAAGGTTAGTTATTTTCAGGTTGTCTAGTTAAATTTCTCTCTTGTGAGAATCCTCCTCCATCTCATTCATTCATTCAGTCACTTAGCATATATATCTGGGTGACCTACTCCATGTTAGACACTGCTCTAGGCTCCAGGCGTTTAGTCAACGCAGTCAATGGTCCCTTGCCTCATGGCTTCACATTCAAGGTGAGAAGAGAAAGGTGAAACCAATATGTGACTGGGATAGTGTGAGAGTGTGGTTACGTGCTAAGGAGAAATTAATTAAGAAAGCGATTCATGAAATATGGAGGGTGTTAAAACTGAAGACAGAGGAGCTCAGGAAGGCCTAAAGAGGCACTGCTCTTTGTAAGCATGTGTTTAATTGCTCGTCCCAAAATAAACTCAACATAACCAATTTATTTCATAGATATGGTTGATGGAAGATAGACTAATAACAAAATGCCTATTAGTCTTTCAAAGTTATCAATTTATTTACTAAAAATACTGATGGGAATATTACCTTGGTTTCTTAAGAGAATATTAACACAGAGTTAGTAAAACATGCAGGGTGTGTGTGAGCATGCATACATGCAGGAAATATCTAAATTAAATATTATTAGCTGTAATACTACTGTTTTATTATTAAAAGCAAACTTACATTTTAACACATGGACCACCAGTTCCTTGGTATGATGTAGGCTACTTGTTAAATTAATTTTTTCATTAGAATAAAATCGGCTGTATAGATTTTAATGTAAGACTTTTCTCAGTGTGTTTTTATTTTTACGTTGCTTCTTACCCAGTCCAGTATGCAGCACAATGTTGTGACCCTTGGCACAGGGAGGCTTATTGTAGGGAAGAAATCAGAAATTGCATGTATATCTCTTCCCATATACATTTATATCTATTCATTTATTTCTGAAATGCCTTAAGGATTTCACATGAGGGCTTCCCTACAAGCCAGGGCCATACACTGATGAGCTGAAACATGCTGAGGTAGCATTTCAGCCACAGAAAGGGTGGCCAGGCAGTATGCCTGGGATGTAGAACCATAAGTTTTGATCCTGGGAAGCTAAGTAGAGAGTTATTACATAGCAAGGGCCCATTGTGTCCTGAAAAATTAGATGCTAAAAAAATGGAAACATTCTAAATATCTGTTTTAAGTTCATGCATGTGCTTAAGTTTTGATCCTGGGAAGCTAAGTAGAGAGTCATTACATAGCAAGGGCCCACTGTGTCCTCAAAAAGGAAGATGCTTCCATGGTGTAATGGTTAGCACTCTGGACTCTGAAAAAGGAAGATGCTAAATAAATGGAAACATTCTAAATATCTATTTTAAGTTCATGCATGTGTAATCAAATTGTGCTAAATACATACACTGGGATACTACTCAGCAATAAAAAAAGGAGCAAATTAGTGATACATGTAACAACCTTGATGAAAACATTATGCTTTTATTATGAGTGAAATAAGCCATATACAATAGAATACATATCCTATGATTCCAATCATATGCAGTTCTAGAATAGGAAAAACTAATGTGTTTACATAGAAAGCAAGCCACTGTTTTCCTAAAGAGGAGGTGGAGAGAAACATGAGTGCAAAGGGCATGAAGGAACATTTTGGGGTGATGGAATTGTTCTGCATCTTGATAGTGTTATTTTACATCAGACATTTATAAAGAATAATCAGATTATATCCTTAAAAAGAGTACATTTTATGTTATGTAAATTATACCACATAATATTAACTTGCAAAAACTGAAATTACTGGTTGTAATGAGACACTGGATTAGAAAGGATTATCTGTCTTGTTTTAGGAATATACACTATTCTCAACAATTCAGTTGAAACTTAGTGACTAAAATGGAATTACCTATAGTTGGATGGACAGAGTGGAAATAAATTTTAGAAATGATAAATATGTCAACTCAGCTATGTATGTAGAAATAGTGTCACATTGACTGTTAGATAAATAAAATCATCATAAAATAAATTAATGGGACAGTCCAATTATAAGTCATGTTTTAAAGGAAGCATACTGATTTAAAAATCCTCATGTCAGACTTGCCTGTGAAAGCTGTCCAACAATATTGCTTTGAATAACAGTAAGTGGAGTGAAAAGCCCTTACATAGAAAGCAGAAGACCCCTGTGCTTGTGTTCTGGTTGTGCCATTTTCACCCGTAGAAAGCCACTTACATTCTCAGTGTCTTTATCTCTTATTCTTTTTTATTATTTTAGGGCTGTTAGGACATTGTGATTCATACATCTTAGAAAACTAACCATCACATGTTATTTTATTTTTCCTTTGTCTAAAACCTCTTTTGGGGGTGAAGTGGTTAAGTGATTAAGGTGATGGACTGCTAAAACCTCTTTTGTACAGTTTATTAGCATGGACTTTGAGATCCAATAGCCCTGGGATAATTTACCTACAGACCTTGGACAATTTATTTAACATCCCTGTGCTTCCGTGTTCTGATGTGTGTGTGTGTGTGTGTGTGTGTGTGTAAGGGGGATTCATAACTGTTCTTACTTTCTAGGAAGGAATAATGAGTGGACCATGTCACAGTGCTTCCTGTCTATACTAGTCATGAGCCATATTTCAGAAGCTAGGATTGTCAAAATATACTTTGTAAAGCACTTATAAATTGTTCATATGCTTTATTTCATGGCCTGTCATGAAAACTATGCAAGTTAAACTGGTTAAATAAATGTTGATTCCATTTTATGGATAAGAAGACCAGATTTTTAAAAAAAAGTTGGTTCAGAAACTTGGAAATCACAAATTAAAGAACTTGGGTGAGAAATGTGCTATCCTCCTTGTTTAATATAGTCATGTGCCACATAACGATGCTTTGGTTAATAACAGACCCATAAATGAGATGGCTCTATCTATACTAATAAAAGGGTAATATGCTAATTAGACCGGACATCTTCCCGACATCCTTCTAGGCAAAGCCACGGTGGCAGGGGTGAAAGCAGAGGCAGTTGGGAGTAATCAGGCCGGCAGAGGGGAGCAGTTAGGGGGCGATCAGGCTGACAGGGGGGAACAGTTAGGGGGTGATCAGGCTGGCAGGGGAGGGCAGTTAGGGGCAATCAGGCCAGTAGGGTAGGGCAGTTAGGGGCAATCAGGCTGGCAGGGGAGTGGTTAGGAATGATCAGGCTGGCAGGCAGAAGTAGTTAGGGGCAATCAGGCAGGGTCATAGGCAAATGGTTAGGAGCCAGCAGTTCTGGATTGTGAGAGGGATGTCTGACTGCCGGTTTAGGCCCTGTGGGATCGGGCCTAAACTGGCAGTCACACATCACCCAAGGGGTCTCAGATTGGAGAGGGTGCAGGCTAGGCTGAGGGACAACCCTCCCCCAGTGCACTAATTTCATGCACTGTGCCTCTAGTATATTATAATGGAGCTGAATTTCCTGTAAGAAGCAGAAGGATATGTGGTACAGGATGAATTATTTTTCTTTATAAATTATAGTTCAGATATAAAATTATAGGTTTCAGGTGTATATCCCCATGATTAGCAGTTTATATAACTTGGAAAGTGATCACCCTGATAAATCTAGTACCAACTGACACCATATATAGTTATTACAATACTATTGACTATATTCCCTCTGCTGTACTTTACATCCCAGTGACCACTCTGTAGATACCAACTTGTACTTCTAAATCCCTTTAACTATTTTTACTTATCCCACTAACCCCCCTCTCACCTGGCAACCATCACTAAGTAACAGGTATCTGCTTGTTTGCTTATTTTGTTTTTAGATTCCACATATGTGAAAATATTTGGCATTTGCCTTTCTTTGTCTGACTTATCTCACTTAGCATAATACACTCTAGGTTCATCTATGATGTCACAAGTGGAAAGATTTTCTTCTTTTTTTTTGTAGCTGAAGTAGATGCCATTGTGTATATAGATAGATAGATAGATAGATAGATAGATAGATAGATAGATAGATACCACTTCCTCTTGTCCCATTCATCTGTTTTTGGACACTTAGTATCCAGAAATAGTATGCTTCAGTATCTTGGCTACTGCAAATAATGCTGCAGCAACATATGGATGTATATGTTTATGTTTTTTTGTTTGTTTTTTTGTTTGCTTTGGATTTTGGTGTTTTTTTTGTTTTTTGTTTTCTTTTAGTGTTTTGGGTTTCTTGGGGTAAGTACACAGAAGTGGAGTTGCTGGGTCCTTCTTTGTTTAGCTATTGTTTTAAAGTCTATTGTGTCTGGTAAAAGCCTCCTCCATTTTTTTTGTTTTGTTTTGTTTGTTTGTTTTTAGTTTCCATTTTTATGGACTATCTTTTTTCCATCCCTTTACTTTAAATTTGTATGTGTCTTTCAATCTAAAGTAAGCCTTGTGTAGATAGCATATGTAAGGGTTTTGTTTGGTTATCCATTCAATCACTATATATAATGACTGAGTGGCCAGATTATTATGACCGGACAGATTATTATGACCACCCCATCAGTACTTCATTGACACTTTCAAAAATACTGAATGTTGAAAACTTCCTAAGCAAATACTCTCAAGGTTTTATTATTATTATTATTTACATAATTAATTCACTTCATTGTACTGATGGAGTGGTCATAGTAATCTGGCCACTCAGTGTATATATAATTGGAACATTTAGTCCATTTGTATCTAAAGTAATTGTTGATAGCTGGCCAATGTTGCTCAATGTTGAGTGTCAACCCATGAACCAAGAGGTCAATGGTTTGATTCCCAGTTAGGGAATATGCTCAGGTTGCAGGCTTAATCCCCAGTAAGGGGCATGCAGAAGGCACCCAATCATTGCTTCTCTCTCATCATTGATGTTTCTCTCTCACCCTACCTCTCTCTCTAAAATCAATAAAAGCATATTTTAAAAAATAAAGTAACTGATAAATATGTATTTATTGCCATTTTATTATTTATATTTTTGATCTGATTTTTTATTCTTCTTTAAGAAGACCCTTTAATATTTCTTATAGTATTGGTTTGGTGGTGATGAACTTCAGTTTTTCTTATTAGGGAAGGTTTTTATCTTTTTTGATTCTAAATGATAGCTTTGCTGGATAGAATAATCTTGGCTGTAGATCCTTGTTTTACATCACTTTGAATATTTCTTGCCAATCCAATCTGGCCTGCAAAGTTTCTGTTGATAAATCAGCTCACAGTCTTATGGGAGCTTGTAGTAAACTAACTGCTCTTCTCTTGCTTCTTTTAAGATTCTCCCTTTGTCTTTAACCTTTTTCATTTTAATTATGATGTGCCTTGGTGTGGGCATCTTTGTGTTCATCTTCTTTCTGTGTTTCCTAGACTTGTATGTCCGTTTTCTTCACAGGGTTAGGGAAGTTTTCTGTCATCATTTTTTTCAAATAGGTTTTCAAATTCTTGTTTTCATCTCCTTCCAACAATCCCATGATGTGAAAGTTGGTACACTTGAAGTTGTCCCAGAGGCTCCTTACACTACCCTAATTTTGGGGGATTCTTTTTTTTCCTGACCTGACTGTTTTTTGTTTTCTTATATTCAAATTTATCGATTTGATCCTCTGCTTCATCTACTCTACTGTTGTTTCCTAATAATGCATTCTTTATTTCAGTTATTGTATTCTTTATTTCTGACTGGTTCTTTTTTAAGGTTTCCATGTTTTGTTTTGTTTTTGCTGTTAAAATTCTTAATAATGTTCTTGAGAATCCTTATAACCATTGTTTTTTGTTATTTTGTTTTGTATATATATTTTTAATCCTCATCTGAGAACATTTTTTCCATGGATTTTTCCTGGAAGGGAGGAAGGAAGGGGGAGAAACAGTGATAAACATCAACAAAATTGGTTGCCTCTGACACATACCCCAACCAGGGGGTATTTAATATGCAACCCAGTATTTGGCCTTGACTGGGAATCAAACCCACTACCTTTTGGTGTGTGCACTGATGCTATAACCACTGAGGAACACTGGCCATGCTTAATCCATTGTTTTGAACTCTATATCTGATAGTTTGCTTAGCTCTACTTTATGAAGTTTTTGTGTGGGGGTGTTTTGGTTTTTATTCTGAAGATTTCTCCTGGTCTGTCACATGGGTCCTGTTCCTTCCTCTCCTCATTCTGGCTGTTTTCATGTGTTTGTTTCTATGTATTAGCTAGAGCTTCTGATTATCCCTGTCTGGGTAGAGTGACCTTATGTAGAAGGTGTTCTGTAGGGACCAGTGACACAGCCTCCCTTGACACTTGGACTGAATGTTCCAGGTGCGCAATATGTAGGCTGTGTACACTGCTGAGTTATAGTTGAGCCTTGATTGCTTTTGTTACATCACTGGGAGGGATTGACCCTCAGGCTGATTGGCTGTAAGGACTGGCTGTGACTACAGAGGAGGAGCTGCTGTGCAGAGGCCAATCCCATAGAGCAGATTTCATTTCAGTGGGGCTTTGGTGCCCCCTGAGTCTGTCTTTGAGTGCATTGCTCGTGGAGGTGGCTAGGTTGTAATCTGATGTGGTCTGAAGTTGTTTATCAAATGCCCTGCCCTGGGGCCACCCAACATGAGCAGATGACTGCTACTTGTGTTGGACAAGGACATGCCCAGGGGAAGCCAAGCTGTGAACTGAGGCTGGCTGCCATTAGTGCCAGGCCTGGGGCCATTTAGCAAGAGGTATGGGTCACAAAGAGGCCAGATGCTACTGGTTTGAGAGATTTTAGGAAAGTCTAAAGCATGAGCCAAGACAGGCCCTTTGCATGGAAAAGACATTGGGCACAGTTGGGTCGACTGGAGACTCAAGAAATTACCAGGGCCGGGTAAACAGTGTTAGCCAGGCTGATGCAGATTCAGATATGGAGACTGACTGCCAGCTCTCTCGGGAGAAGGTTCAGTGATCTCTGCCAGCACCTTCATCTGGGAAAAAGCTGTCCCTCCAGCTCTCATCCTGAAGCCAGACAATTCTGTTATTCCCCATATGATCCTAGTGCCTTTCAATCTCCTGCCCTAGGGCCTTGAACATGAGAGATCAAGTCAGTCAGTGTGTGGACCCTTTAAGAGGAACTTCCTAGGGCTCCAGCAGCCCTTTATCTCACTAAGCCACAATCCCTGCTGATTTTCTCAGCCAGAAGTTATGGGAACTTATCTTCCCTGCACTAGATTCTGGTGTGGGACGCAGACCTCTGGCTCCTCAGGGGGGACCACTGCAGCTGAGTTATCCTTCCCAATTTTTAACAGCCACACATGGATTTGGGACCAGCCTGCTCTGTGCTTCTGCCCCTCCTACCAGTTTCAACATGGCTTCTTCTGTATATCCTTAGTTATAAGACTCTGTTCAGATAGATTTCATGTGGTTCTGAATGGTGGTTGTACTTTAGTTGAGTTGTAATTTTGATGTGGTTGTGGGAGGTTCTGAGTACTCTATTTGCTATGCTGCCACCTTAACCAGAAGCTCAAGAGGAATTTTTTTTTTTTCTCCAACAGGAGGCATACCTGTGGGGCTTTGCAATTGACTTCTTCTCAGTCATAGCACCTGAATTGTGGGTGCACAGATTACATCCCAATTAGTCAGCCACTGACCTGTTTCAGCACAGACTCAACAGTGCAAAATATTCAGAGGCACTGCAGTCCTCCCAGATTTAGTCTGATGGCCCTCAGAGTTTATTGTTTAAAATCTTTGTTAAGGACCTAAGGTCCTGTACAAAGACACAGGTCCATAGGAGCTACCATAACAAGTAGTAAGTGCCACTGCCACTTTAGTAAAAGCTTTCTGTGATAGTGTGGAGTTGGCTTGTACCTGAACTTCAGGCTATAATAGTGTAAAACAGGTAAATTCTCCTTTCCCCTCATGAATTCCATGCCAGAGAGAGCCTTCTGTGTAAGATAGGGTCAATGGAACCCAAAACAAATGTCCAAAGTCAAAATATTGAGCCCTTACTGTTCTATACCCTCTACATGTTAAACATCCTTTTTTTAATGAATACCACAAAGTTTCTTAATTTAATCACTGCTTTAAGATGCAATAGCCAAAACCACATTGCATGACAATCCCTATGTTTTTTATCTCTTCATCTTGAGCTATTATTGTTAGCGATCTTCAGACCAACTTTTATTTCATCCTGACAGTCACTATCATGCTGATCTATGCCTTATTCACTTTCTCCTTGATATTTCCAATCAACCAATCCAGTCAACATTTTTGTCATCGAACAGCACTGACAGTTTAGTAATTCTATTTCTGACACTTTTGTGAGGCAATGTTTATAAAGTCCACAGTAGTGTAGAGTAATGTCCTAGATCTTCACATCCACTCAACACACACTCAGTGACTCATTAGAGCAGTGATTCTCAACCTGTGGGTCGCGACCCCTTTGGAGGTCAAATGACCCTTTCATAAGGGTCGCCTAAGGCCATCCTGCATATCAGATATTTACATTACGATTCATAACAGTAGCAACATTACAGTTATGAAGTAGCAACAAAAATAATTTTGTGGTTGGGTCACAACATGAGGAACTGTATTTAAAGGGCCAGAAGGTTGAGAACCACTGCATTAGAGCAACCTCCAGTCCAATAAATTTTATTCATGGTAAGTGCCTTATACAAGTATACCATTTTAAAATATATATTATTCCATTACTGTACTTATTCTATGTTTAGATACAAAAATACTTAGCATTATGTTGCAATTGTCTGCAGTATTTAGTATGGTAATATGCTGTACAGGTTTATAGATCAGTAGCAAGAGTCTATACCATGTAGCTTAGTTGTATAGTAGGTTTGTGTGAGTACACTCTATGATGTTCACACAATGGCAAAATCATCTAACAACACGTATCTCAGAACTATCCCATTGTTAAGTGAGGCATGACTCTACTTGGCTCCATGTACTACTCCACAGCCGGGCACTACTTTAAGAAATATGAGTTATAAAAGCAGAAAATGGGATTATGTACTTAGTTTTTATGGAACTGAAGATAATCAATGAAGATAAAATATCAGCATTGAAAAGAATTGTGACAATAAGTGAAGGCATATACAAAAGTGCTGTGAGATATCAGAAGTCAGTCAATTAAATATAACCTTGACCAGCCAGGGAAGGGCACCCAGGCTGGCAGAACATACTCTAACTGCAGGAGGCATAGTGTTTAGATTGGTGATGGAGGAAAGAGAAGGTGACTAACTTATTGAGATATTTCTGTGTTGTAGGTACTAAGATAGCTCTTTTCACCCACTCAACGATACTGAAAAATTAAGCCCGATTTTAAAGATCAAAAAATTGAAGCTTAGAGTGTATAAGTCTCTTTCTCATTAGCAGAGTCATAATACAAAGTGTAATTGGATTTATATACTTTAAAGTCAGTGGTTTTGTTTGTTAGTTTTGAGATGAAAAAAATCCAATAAGTAGAATAATATAAACAAAATGTCAAGGCTGGAATCAATGACTAGAATAATATAGACAAAATGCCGAGGCCAGAATGATCTCCTAAATGCTTATGACAAAGGTTGCTTGTTTGGAATTAGTGGAAAGGGAGTTTTGAGCGACAGAGTGGGTCAGATTATAAAGATTCACAGCAGTCAGCCTCAGTGAGAAATTTAACTGGCAAGACAGGCAGCTTCTTAAGGAGACGACTCATGTGAATTTGCCTCTAAAGTAGCGATTTTGTACTGAATGCTTAATGAGAGAGAACTAGACTCTAGAATAAGTATCTAAACTACATTGGTTCCGCAAGTGAAATCTTTTGAAAATACTAATATTCAGACTTACTCCAGATGATTGAACCAGAATATCCAAGAGTGAGGCTCAGGGTTACAAATACATAAAACTAATCGTAGTGTTTTTGATTTATATTCTCTATTGAATATCACTGCTGAATGTCTCAATCTAATGTAAGGAATAACCAGGAGCTGTCTGAGACCATCCATGCACCAGAACATTGTGAATTTATTAAGACATGCACTTTGGGGCACTGCTGGTTCTATATGAACCAGAACCTGGTTCCCGGGCGGCCAAGGTGTTGAGATCAAGAGATGTGATTGGAGCTCCTGGGAGTTCAGGTGGCTGGAGAAGAAGCTTCAGAGGTTGTGAGCTGGAGGGGAGCAGCAAACTAGCTGGCAGCCAGGAGAGCTATAGTCTCTGTGCATCAGATTTCTATATCAACAGTATTATAAAAATACCAGCCTATGGGACCTCTGCGAGGTGGAAGGCTGGTATTAGAATGGCATTGGTGCCAAATTTTTGAGGAGGGATTGATGAGATCTTGAATTTGGACTGTCACCTGCCAGGAGAAGCAGAAGGAATGAAGTTTATAGGCATACTAAAAAGCAAGCCACTATGAGAATATACAGAAGAAACAAGAAACTGCAAATTGATGTCTCCAAGAATAATCAAATAAGAATATAGAATGGCAGTGGATGAGGAGTTCAAATAAGGAAAATAATAAGCAATTACTTTATAGTAAGGAATAATCAGAGAAATTTAATGATGGAAGTATATCAGTTGTAATTAATAGTGATTAGGTTAAAAGACAGATATATAAAGTTTGTGATAGCATAAGTAATCTGAAACATATTTTTAAACAATTTATCTAGAATTCAATAAACAGAGATGAGGAGCAGGGGAATTTGAAAGAGGGGTTTAGAGATATGAAGAACATAATGAGAAGTTCTAATATGTATCTCTTTAAAATTGCAGAAAGTCATAATTGAGAAAATGAAAGAGAGAACAATATTGAAGAAATTTTTCCAGAACTGAGAAAAATATGATCTCACTGAATGAGGAAACACAATGCACCCCAGAGAAGATAAATCCAAAGAATAACAGCCCTGGGGGTGAGCCATTGTTATGTGTTAAATTGTGTTCCACAAAATACAGGGGCAGGCAAAAGTAGGTTTATAGTTGTTTGAATGGAAAAAAAAAAGACATTCCGTTTATAATAATACTCATTAATATAATGAGAACTGTTTCACATACCACTGTAAACCTACTTTTGCCCACATCTGTATATAAGTTGAATTCCTAACCCATAGTAACTCAGAATTTGCCCTTATTTGGAAAAAAGTCCTTGCAAATGTAATTATTTAAGATGAGGCTATATTAGAATAGAGTGAACCCTTCACCCATTATGACTAATATACTTATAAAAGAAGAGAGGCTCAAGAACAGAGACAGAAAGAATAACATATAAAAACATAGACACACCTAGGGAAGACAGCAATATGATTATGAAAGCAGAGATTGGAGTTATTCAAAGAGTAAATCAAGGAATTCATGGATTGCCAGCAACAACCAGAAGCTGGCAGAGAGAGCACGGCCCTGCTCACACCTTGTTTCAGACTCTCAGAGTCTAGAACTATAAAAAAATACATTTCTGCTTTCAGCCCCCAGTTTGTGACATTTTGTTACAGCAGCCCTAGGAAAGGAATACAGGCATTATTGGTTTCATTTTGCAGATTAGTTGCAGGGAGATGAACTACTTACCAACGTGACTGGGGAGAAATCTCAGCCTCGTGTGTTTATCATGCAATAGTAGTAGGGCCAAGACCACATATATGGGTTAAAAGAAGTAAAATATTGGTGACCTACACACTCCCTCATGAACGAAGATGTGTTTTCTTTGAGACTCACAGCTATAACTTCTTTTGGCATTCTTTAGCAGAAGTTAAAAATTGTAAGATTTCAAATAAAATATTGGATCAGAATCATCTCCTGCATGAATTTTCATACGACAGTAAATATCTGAATCTGAATCCATAAGGCTACATTCGTGCATTTACATGCTCTCCCATGTTTCCTGTCGGCACATAACCTGATTAACTTATGTATGTTTCTTGGCAAACCTGTAGGGTGTTTACATTTGTGGCCTCTGCTGGGGAGATTAAAGGCCAGACTTTGGACTCAACCATTTAATACTATCAACACTTTACACTGGTGTAATTATTCACCTGATAGGTATCCAACTCAAGTGTCAATTTCCCTACCTGTAAACTACCTGCCTTGGAGAAGCTGTTGAATTAAAGTTAATGTTTGAAAATCAGTATCACCTTTTGAACAACAGACATTCAGGAATGTTAATTATTACTTTAATATAATTTTCAAATATCTTTAATGCTTGTAGAATATGAGGTGTCTTAAGAGAAAAATTATAAGAAAAAAAAAAAACCAGCATATTTCCACAAGCAGTTTTTAAAAGAGTGAACATTACATCCATTCAAGGGTGAAGGGAGACTGGAGTGACATGAAGATTATCTTGATTAAAAAAAAAGAAATTGAATACATAAATAATATGTTAATAAGCAATGCAGTGTATGATGTTAACTTGTATGAGTTTAAGAACCATTCTCATCACATGCCATAGCCCATTAGCCCACCTGATTTACTGGGTACTCTCTTTGTGGAAAGCACTGTTAATTTACTACATATATCATCTTATGTAATCCTTACTACACTGTGAGCTTGGTAGTATTAACTCACCTCACAGATAAAAAATTGTAGCTAAGATTAATTATACATATAACCACACATCGAATAACAAGGATGAGGCTAAGATGGATCTGAATACATGCCCAGATTAGTTTAATTCATAAGGGCTAGAAGCAAAGCCAGTTTCCAAACTTTTCTTTCTATGGTGAAATTTGGTTCAGTTTAGTATTAATCTAGTTGCAGTCCATCAGTCCATTGTGTAGGGTCAACATGTCTGTGGGCCATGAGGGTGAATACTGGGAGCCAGAACAGTACACCCCCAACAACAAAAATCTCAAGAGAGCGAGAGAGCAAGCTCCTTTGTTTAGGAGTTTAAGTATCTCAAATCTTCCCAGGCTTACAGTAGCCGTGCCTACTGTATGACTTGCTCCCAGGCGCAACTGACAGAAAAATAGCTTCCCTATGTCACCCAGACTTTAACCAGCATGTGCCTATTTTCCCCTCATCCAGTCTCTGGGGAGTGTTAAACTGAAGCTTCTTGGAAAAACTGCCCAAATGATATGTCTATAATATTTGGCCTTCCCTTTGCTCCTTTCCAGTTACTTAATAATGGGGTTACATTACAGTGGTATCAGTAATACTTCATTATGTATTACTATATGCACAAGGAAAATACAGCTTAGGCAAAATGAATGGCCATTTACCTGCTATGAATGGTGCAGAGCCATGGCATGCCATGATGCTATGGTGACTCCACAAATTTTCATTCCTTGGGTACCAAGCTACATATAGTTCCACCCTGCACATTTGGGCTAGAAAGGCTATGTTTACTATCAGAACTTTCATGAACATTTCTTAAGGAAGTTTGGTTTCTAGCAATGGAATTTCTATCCCTGAGTTTTCCCCTAGTGTTGTTCCAGCAAGAAGTTTTGTTTATTACATTGGATAGTTGTCATAGATCTGGCGCTGAAAAAACTAGCAAGAAGATGAGTGCATTATAGAGTCAATGCTATTGAAGATTCTGACTCAGTGTTTCATTTGTTCCCCATTCCAGGCAGAACTCAAAGTGAGGTGTAGGTGTGTCTATGGCATTGTAAGGGAATGGATCAACAAACAAATAGAGGACGAGGGGCATTCTCAATTAGATTACAATAGTCCATGGCCTTCATTGTTAATGATGGATTATCATTGGTTGGGATGGGGAAGGGAGGAATAAGAAACAAGCAATTTGAAATGAGAGATTTATCAAAAATAGATGACCACTGGAGACATTAATCATCTGTGATAGAAACAGACTTTGTTTTCTTCCACCATAACTAACAGCTTCTCCCTTTGAAGTGGCTTGGGGAAGTGCTGGTGTTCTAGTACTGGTAGTTCACCAGAGAAGTCATCTTCACTCTGAGGAGGGAGCAAAGGATTATAAGAATGGACCAGCTCAAATATCAGTACCTGGAACTGGGGTCTTAGGAAGACTGGTAATATAGAGGGTAGTCCTCAGGGGACCACCCACAGACTAGCATATGCAAGTAGACAATATAGCACAAAATAACAAGCAAAGAAGTTGACTAATGTAATTTAATGCAAATGTAATTATTTAATGCACACTTAATTGATACTCAATTTGCTCCCTGACAACTCCACCATCACTTTATATTGTGAAAAGCACGTTAATAGAAAGATGAGGTAAGAGCAAGTTATAGGTAGAAAAAGAGCTTATTGTTTCTCTAGAGATAAGAGATCATGCAGTAGGGTCACATAGAAATAGGGTCTGAGGCTAAGGTGATAGGAAACCTATTCTAAATTGACAAGACAAATGAAAATAGCAGATACCTGACTCAAGATACAGGGACTAGTAGGACTTTAGGTTGAATCATTGACCCTTACCTTAGTGCAGCCCGATCTTTAATGCAGGTTGATGGTCTTCCCTGAGATGGGTAATACTTTTATGGCAGGCCCAGCATTCTTTCCCAATAATAAGGTCAATCAACACTGGGGCCTTATCCATGACAATGTCCTTTTCATCTCTCACTTTGTTCATCTCCCCCGGCTAATCACTTTGTACCATGGCCCACTGAATGAATAAACAGCCTCCTCTTCTGAATCAAGACTCAGTCTATTTGAAACAAAGATTCCATAAGTAATGAACACAGCCCAATTTTCCTCTCCACTCACCAACAAGGAAGCAATTATTTCAGTCTTATTCAACCAAACATTTCTCTCCATAGGGCTCATCAGTGTTGAGGAATGATCTTTGAATCTTGCAGCATCTACTCAATATGATTCTTTCTGATTCTAGCATTACCTGCATATGGTCACTGAGTAACATGAGAGAGTCTATTTCATGAATTTCTGTTAACTTCCTGAAAATCAGAGGTCATTCTCCTCTGACACACTCCCATTTCTTAAATTCCAAAGAGGTCTGCTGATATGCATATCATGCCCAGGTGACTCACAGTTTCATATTCAGATAAGACTAGCAAAATACCAACAGAATTCCAGATTCTTCCCAACCTTTACTGCTTATGTCAAAAATACTGTGAAAGGCAGTCTGACCTCCTTCCCTTCCTCCTTCTATCCCCTTGCCACATAAACCTTTTAGGTTTACGTTGCTCACATACACGTTCAGCAAGCCTAATGAGGAAGTCAGCCTTTTCCCAAACTATTTCTTCCCCATGAACTCTCAGATTAGAAAAGACTCACCAGCCATGGCTCCCACACTCACCTGGGGTGCACAGTTGAAATAGCAGGCAAGTTGGTGCTATCATTTTATGTGGGTATGTAGGGTGTGTGAAGAGATTGAGTAATAATAATTACACCTACCTATATTTGTTAATAGTTATAATTTCCTAATAAGTTTTTCATTTTTAGGGAATAATTATTTGAAATAAATAATAAATGATAATCATAGCAGAATTGTGCTAATAAGACATTTGCTTCACCCTCCCTTGGAAATTGAGGAATATATATATATGCTTAAGTGACCATTATGACCGAATGACCAGAACAACCAGAACAAGTCCAGCAGTAGCTATGATGTGCAATTACCGCCAGACTCTCAATGCGGGAGAAAAGGCTCAACACAGCAGCTGCCCCCAGGTGGTCAGTGCACTCCCACAGCCAACCTCCCACAGCCAGCCAACCTCCCGCCGCCCCTCCACCCCTACTGGCCAGCCCCAATCAGCCCTGATTGCCAGCCAGGCCAATGGGCCCCACCTGTGCATGAATTCATGCAGAGGGCCTCTTTTGAGAATATAAAAGAAGAGAGAAATCACACATAGGGTTAAATCTATGCAATAAAGAATCATCAATTCACTGAAGTTTAAACAGAAAGTCAAAACAGAGTATGGGATGTTTTGCCACTAAATCAAGTACATACTAAGATATTTTTTAAATTGTGGTAAAATGCAAAATATCTACTATATAAGACAAACTCAAAAAATCTCATTGGCAAAGAAGTTTGATCTAATGCATAGAAACAACCACAAAGAATAGCAAAAATAAGGAAACAGAAACAAACCCCATATGAAAGAAAAGGAGGAATCGCCAGAAAAGGAAATAAATGAAATGGAGGCAAGAAATTTGACAGAGAAAGAATTTAGAGCAATGGGTATAAGGATGCTAAAAAGGATGGAAGACAAATTTAACAACATTGTAAGAATTAAGAGAAAGTAAAGAAGAATCAAGAGGAAGTAA
>NW_006290661.1:2500-3750 GCF_000327345.1 Myotis davidii | reverse complement strand
ATTGAAGGGAAAATTAGAAGTTTCACAGATGAAAAAAAAAGGTTAAGGGATTTTATTACCACCAGGCCAGCAATGCAAGAAATGCTAAAGGGACTGCTTTAAAAAGAAGAAATAGAAAGGGAAGAAGGAACACAGGCATAAAGAATAAAAATGGTGACAAACAACTGCCTATCCTATATAAGAGAGGAATATGGTAATTAGCCAAGATGTGCTAATTAGTCACTACCAGTCAGGCGCGGCCCAGGAGCGGCCCCCAGTGGAAGTGCCCACCTGCAAGGCCATCATGATCCTGCGCTCCCAGTCCTGCTTGCCAGATGGAAATGCCGGAACTTCAGCAAATAGGCCACTGAAGTCCTAAATGAGTATTTCTATTTCCACCTGAGTAACCCATATCTCAGTGAGGAAGCTAAGGAGGAGCTTGTCAAGAAGTGTGGCATTACCGTTTCTCAGGTCTCCAACTGGTTTGGCAACAAGCAGATTCATTATAATAAAAATATCAGAAAGTTTCAAGAGGAGGTAAACATCTATGCTGGCAAGGGGGGTCACAGCCATACCAGCTCCCAGGCACCCCCTTCTTCAGCAGGCTCTGGCGGCTCTTTCAATCTTTAAGTTTCTGAGGATGCCCGGGTTCAATGGAGATCCCTATCCTGCTTCCCAGGTGAAATCACTCTGACACTCGATGGGCCCAGGGGCTACAGAGATAACCTCAGGGGAGGCCCGATGGACAGCCCTCCGGAAATGAGGGCAAATGGGGCTGGCAGGAGGCTGTGACCCCCGTTTTCAGTGACATCCCCAACAGAAGGACCAGGGAGTGTTCATTCTGACACTTCTCACTGATCTCACCCCTCAGGGCCACAGGGTGGGGGCTCATGAGGTGACTCTAGATGAGAGGACAAAGGCATCCAGAGGACATGCCCCAGACACAGGAGAAAACACAAGATGGAGAAGGGTAAATGGGGTTGTCCTACCCTAGCCGACTCAGTGCTGGGGTTGCTGACTACATGGCAAGGAGAAGGGAGTCCCCTAAGTGGAAGGTGGGGTCTGTCTCCCCTTTTTTCTCTTCTTTTCAATCTTTTTCTCACCCCATTTCTTACACAGAAACACACCCAGAACCCTACCTTTCAGATCCTCTCTCTCTCTCTCATAGACACATACACAACTATTCTGTTTCTCTCTCTCATAGATACATATACAACTATTGTTTCTCTATAGACACATATACATTTTCTCTCTCTGACACATATATGACT
>NW_006290661.1:0-1136 GCF_000327345.1 Myotis davidii | reverse complement strand
AGTAAGAATAAAACAACCTGATGAAATTAAAACAAAAAACTTCCAGCAAACAAAAGCCCTGGACCAGACAGCTTCACAGGGGAGTTTTACCAAACATTCAAAGAAGAAATAAAATCTATCATTCTCAGACTATTCCAAAAAATTCTAGAGGAAGGCATACTTCCAAGCTCTTTCTGTGAAACGGAATTACCCTAACCACAAAACCAGATAAAGATAATACAAAGAAAGAGAATTAAAAGCTATTATCCCTGATGAACATAGATGCAAAATCCTCAACAAAATTCTAGCAATTTGATCCAGCAGTACATTAGAAAGATCATACATATTGACCAAGTGGGATTTATCCCAGGGATGTAAGCGGTACTATATTTGCAAATCAATAAATGTTATACATCACATAATCAAATTGAGAGACAATAACCACATAAGCATATCAATTGATGCAGAAAAGGAATTTAACAAAAATCCAGCAGCTTTTATAGATAAAAACTCTCAGTTGGAATAGAGTGATAATATCTCAACATAAAAGTCTTATATGACAAAACTCAGCCAACATCACACTCGATGGGCAAAAATTAAACCTATTTCTCTAAGAACAGGAACAAGATAGGTACGTACACTTTCACCACTCTTGTTCAACATAGTACTGGAAGTGCTAGCCATAGATAAGAAGAAGAAATAAAAGGAATCCAAATTAGAAAAGAAGTAAAACCGTCATTATTCACAGATGACAAGATATTGTACATAAATATTGTTCATTTTGTTTATTAGATTTCACATATAAGTGAGATCATGTGATACTTGTATTTCTCTGACTGGTTTATTTTATTTAGCATAATACTCTCCAGGTTCCTCCATGCTGTCTCAAAGGTTAAGAGATCCTTCTTTTTTACAGCTGCATAGTATTCCATTGTGTAGATGTACCAGTTTTTTAATCTACCCATCTGTTGATGGGCACCTAGGCTATTTCCAAATTGTAGCTAGCCTATATAATAAAAGGCTAATAAGTAAATAGACTGAACTGTGGAACAACTGAACAACTGGGCGCTATGATGTGATCTGACCACCAGGGGGTGTCGACAGAACATGGCAGGTATTGGCCATGGTGGGATTGTGGAGCAGGTGAGCGGGGGCAC
>NW_006290660.1:0-961 GCF_000327345.1 Myotis davidii | reverse complement strand
CCTGCGCCCATGTGGCTCACAGCCATGTGGGACCCACAGGATGGACTAATGGACTTTAATAACCTGGAAGCTGAACTGGACCCGGCTGCGACATGGAACGAGGCTCTGGGCACTGGCCCTCCTTTTGGCTCTACTGGGACCCCAGCTGCATCTTTTTTCAGGACTGCTTTAAGGGCCATGGGATTTTACAACTTGAGGAATGTAACTCCATGCAAGTAAAACCTTTTACCACATCTCATTCTCCTGTGGGGGCTTCTGGAAATGCTTATTTCAGCAGCACCCCAAGAACCTTGCTCCCTCGAGAGATGGGGAAGTTCAATTCTCTAGTAACAACACCAGGGAGACAAGGGGTGGTGCTGGCCCAACTGCTGCTCTTGACTCCTCAGTCTTAACATAGTTATGGGACATTTTCAGACCTGCCCACAGTCACCAGGGCAGGGGTGCTCAGATTGTAAGAAATAGTGATATCTTCAGCATAGTCAACTTTTACTAAAAAAGCTAACAACATATTGCCAGCCAGTTACTGAACTTTCCCAAGGCAAACAGAGTGTAGGGAGGAGGGCAAAGGGTATAAAAACAGAACTATATACATGACCAACAACACATTTTCCAGGAAGATCTGCCCACCACAACTAGACAAAGGGGGGTGGTGACAACTAAAAAAAGGCCTCAACCCATTTTTTTGCACGTTCATGATTATTTTTAATGTCAAAACAAAACAAAAAATGACGCACCCAAGATTGTCAATTGTTCTGAACCTGGTTTTAAATATTACCTAATAATTAATTCTTACCAATTAGCTTTATCATATCAAATACGGTATTATTGTATACAGAATAGATTCTGAATAAAAATATATTGAGTGGGAAAGGTCCGACATAAGGATAAAATATGACCTTTTCCACGTATTTTTTTCCATGTATGTCAAACTAACTTACCACAATATTGAATTTGCCACTAC
>NW_006290659.1:0-373 GCF_000327345.1 Myotis davidii | reverse complement strand
AGCCTCACGGCGCTGCAGGCTCCCGGGCCACACAGACCGCAAGGCTGTCTTGTCTGTGGGCCTCACGGGCTCACATCAGAGCCCAGGTAGCTTACCTCCCCCCACCCCATTTTTTGAAAAATTTCAAGCGTCCGAAAAGTTGAAAGAAGAGTACAATGAATGCTCTCAGCTTCAATATTTTCTCCTTTGCTTTTTAAAAATTCATTCATTGCTTTAAAAAAAAGTTGTAGACATGGCACTTCTCTCTCTAATACTTTGACCTGTATCACCTTGGAATAAAGCCATTCCCTATATTTCCAAAATACTATTATCACATGTAAGAACATTACCAAGAATTCAATATCTAATAAACAACCTCTCTTAGAATTTGCCC
>NW_006290658.1:0-421 GCF_000327345.1 Myotis davidii | reverse complement strand
GCTGCCTCCTGCACACCCTCTACTGGGGATATGTCAGCAACAAAAGTACATGCCCTTGATGGATTGGAACCTGGGACCCTTCAGTCCACATGCTGACTCTCTTCCACTGAGCCAAACCGGTTAGGGAAGGACTTCGGCTTCTTAAAAAGACTTTGGAATCAAAGTTATCTATGGACCTGATAGCCTTAAGTTTACACATTTAGCTGACCTTTAACTTTAACATGGGTCTAATTTATTTGCTCTTCATTTTCCATAAAATTTAGTTGTTTTAAAAGTTCGTTTCTCATACTGTGCATCAAAATAAAACTTTGAACAATTAATACAAGAAAATAGAGGTCAAAGTATAACTGAGATGCCTTTGACAGTCACCAATAATGAACACACCAAAGTGAACCAACCCTCACAACTGGAAGAAGAATTA
>NW_006290657.1:0-372 GCF_000327345.1 Myotis davidii | reverse complement strand
CTTTCCTGTGTTTGTTTCTCTATATTAGGTAGAGCTACTATGTCTCCTGAAATTGATAGAAATTTTTTGATATTTGCAACCATTGTAAAACAAAGACATATTTTTGATATTTATTTTATATATTTAAATGCCATTTAACAAAGAAAAATCAACCAAAAAAATGAGTTCACGTGTCTCCTCTGACACACGTGTCATAGGTTCATCATCACTGGCATAGGACATAAACAGACATTTCTAAGAAATGCAAAGATCCCTTGAAATATAAAAATATGCCTTGCCAGTGTGGCTTAGTGGTTGAGTGTTGATCTGAGCCAGGGGGTCATAGTTAGATTCCCGTTTAGGGCACATGCTTGGGTTGCAGGCTTGATCCCC
>NW_006290656.1:0-412 GCF_000327345.1 Myotis davidii | reverse complement strand
GGGAATTCGGAATGGCTGTTGATGGAAGGTATGAAAGTCCTTTCTGGTGGATTCTGTTTCTTCTGTGAAGGAGGTAGTGAGGTTTCTTATATTCTGCCAAAATTAGGGCTGCTTCCCCTGTAGAACTGGACCTGACATATTGTCCCTTAATAAAAAAGAAACTAAATTTCAGAGATGATCCAGAGAGTTTACTGGGCTTTTGTCCTGATCCATAATAATGCTGAACTGTATTCAGATATTTTCTCCAGTTTTCTGCCTGCAGGTAGTGCTCATCATCCAGTTCAAAGCAGCTTGGTCCACAGCTAAGGAAATGGGGAGGGCACAGAAGGGCAAGTCATAGCTCTCAGCCTTACAGCAGTGACTGATTCCCCACAAGGTTTCCCACCCCAAACCACAAGTAAAATCAACATCC
>NW_006290655.1:0-238 GCF_000327345.1 Myotis davidii | reverse complement strand
GGAGCAAATATGCAAATTAACCCAATTAAGATGACAGTGACCATGGAGCTGGAGTGAGCAGGGGGCTTGGGTTGCCCCTGGTAATGGAAGAAGCCAAGCTTCACGCCTGCCCTGCCGGCCCAGAACTCCACTCAAGGTTACAAATTTTCAATGATAGAAAAATAAATCCCAGATACCTGCTTCCAGCTTGCAGCCATGGCCAGCTTGAAAACAGCCTTCAGCCCCTCACCAAGGCTGG
>NW_006290654.1:0-349 GCF_000327345.1 Myotis davidii | reverse complement strand
TAATTTTCAAATTTTAATAGTTATAAATTCCTACCAAAATTCCCAATAGTTTCAGAGAATACCATGACTCGAACTAAACCAACAATTCAATTATTTTATTTATACAAGCAGTTTTACTGCCATCCGAGTCAGACCCTCAGAATGTTCTGCTGTTGGATTGGAAATCAATAGATACAGCTCTACAATCAGATTTCTAGTTGTGAAAAGTTGAATAGTCTTTAAACATATGATGAGTCATTAGCAAACATCTCTACACTTAAGATATGTGGACTGTACATGTGGGATTTTGCAAGGGGATGAGGAAGAGGGGAAGGTAAGAAACAAAAAATAGTCAGAATCCCTTACTTGG
>NW_006290653.1:2573-3740 GCF_000327345.1 Myotis davidii | reverse complement strand
AGACTGGTTTCCTAGATAGAGTCAGGTATAGCGTAGAGATATTCCAAAAACAAGTGGCCTTTATGAACCAAACCAAGATAAACAAAAATAGCAATTTCAACAACCGAGAGTGTCTCACTAGCTGCTCCACATAACACAAGAAAGGGGAGTTGTGTTAGGGGAAACCCAATTCGAAACACCTCAATACAAACCTAGGCCTGCTGAAAAAGCAAATATCTAGGCATCCACTCTTCTTTTCCACTGAGCGAGAAGGATGACCAAGGTATGAAATTTATCCTAGTTCTGACTCACTCATCCGTTCCCTTCCGTTTTTCAGCTACCAAATCTTTGGAAGGCGGGTACTCAACAATAGTTTAAACAGATTTTACTTGAGTAGCTCAGTGTTATAGTGCTTAAGATACCACAGCCTAACAAGCAAATCTGCTATTCAAAGAAATATTGGAAATAGCTGCAAAGACATTGCGTCATATATTATGAACAAACTCATGGCGAAAAAATGAAAGTGAATAATCAAAGTTGAAATTCCACCATTAAAGGCGCAAAAAAATATATCCTTTTAGTATCTATATTGTTTATTTTCTATACTGCATTAAATGTAAAAGAATGTTTCTGCAACAGTGAAGCAATGAATGGGATATGATTAAGAGAAAAGGTAACAATGCGTTAGTCGTATTTGTTCTGCACACTGTGGAATCAGAGCCACAACTGTCACATTTTCCGAATGAAGATCCTTCCAATATAAAGCAGAGATCTCTGCTATAAACGCACAAGAGTCGCTATTAGTACCTAGTTAATAGCCCCCGTTTGGCAGCCGAGCCCAGGCGACGAAGCTATTGAGTTTCAGAGAAAATATCCTGGTAGAGTAAAATGAGGATCTGAGAGAAAAAAAGAATGACATTATATAGCGAAACAGACACGGCACTGTTCTAAAACAAACAAACACCCCTTTTGTAGAAACCGCAAACTTTGATGGGTGGCATACATCCAAATGCATGCTAATCTCTGCAGCAACTCCTTTAAGGGAGCTGTAAAATCTGGCCTATTTAGTTTCCCCAAGAAGAAGATTAGTACCTAACATAATTGGTTTCACTCTTCAACACATATGATGAAAAAAAAATTTCCACCCATTCAGTGAGTGGAACGGTCTGTGTACAACCGTATTAAACG